>NC_092816.1:65622584-65950917 GCF_023375885.2 Dermacentor andersoni | reverse complement strand
TTTAATTGCCGCTCACGCGTCGTTTCTTTACGTTTAAGCCCACAAATGTCGGACCTCGGAGGAAACGGACAAGGCCATGTGACGACAGACATACTAGTCCCCTGCTCCACTGCGAACACAGGGGCCAGTCAAGGAAAGCTCATTCTGGTTGCGCCGCAAACAATCTTCGCGGCCATGTGTATAAGATAAACATAAAATAATGAAACTGTCAAGAAAGCCACAACAGGGCACAACCTTTTAGGAAAAGCTTACCCCCTTCGTTTTTGCGATGGTGCTTCGCGCCGCGAACGTATGTACATACGTACCAACAGTGCGCTACGCTGCAGAGCTCTCACGCTTTCATACATGCTCGCCCAGGGGTGTAAGAAATGTTCAGCCTTTCGGGAGGGTGTAACGGTCACTTCCATTCTCCTTAGTTGACTGGTTGGTGGCTGAGCGTCTCCACAGCTTCTTGCAGTTGGAGTGGGCTGGAGGTTGGCGTGGCCGACCGCTAGGTCCCACACTTACCATTACTCCCACCCACCCATCCACCCATGTCTTTCTTTTTTTACTTTCTTATACGCCACGGCGCAAATATTAACGCCACAGTATGCACTGTACTTTCACAATCGAACGAATGTGATTCCATCAGACGAGCGAAGTGCTAAGGCCCCCAGTTAAGGATCTCACGACAAATAATTTCACGGAAGCGGACAACGCTTTTATTTCAAGCGGAGCAGTTCTGCTTATGTTCCGCTTGAGCAGCCGTAAGGAAAAGCCTCACAAGTTTCACCCTGACCAGCAGGAAACGTATTAAGCTCTCACACGCCCGAAGCATACAAGAACGCAGCAGCACCTGCAGTGAAAGGAAATGCAACAGGTTGCTGGCTCGTAGAAGCAGAAGGTCCCATGGAGTCTTCTTCCCCGTGAGAAAAAAAGAAGAACACGTAACGTTGCGCCGACCACGGATATCCTGAGGTTCGCACGAGGGCTATACATACAATATCCACAGCGGGTCAGGTGGCATCCGCCAACCGGAAGGCCTGCCTCCTTTCTTCGATCCCAGACAACGCTTCCGGTCCCGTATGCAGTACGATTGTCTTTCCGGCGGCGACGTGCATGCATATTCATGCGAGACAGCCTTGGTTCTCATGCGCGCAAATCAATCCGAGAGCTCCTCGGTTCGTTCCATGCTGCACTGAGGCATCAACGAATCACGCCCCCCCCCCCCTCCCCCCGCCCTTTTACGGCAAGCGCGCGTCTTTGTGTCCGCGTACGCCGTGGGAAGGCAGAAGAACAGCTCAGCATTGCGATCATACTTGAGGACGCCCGAGTCTGTGAACCCATATAATTTATGTATCGTTTCTCTCTCCCCGCTCTAGATATAGCGATAACGCGGCGGTCTTGCGTGTGCTCCCTCCAATCTGACCGGTTTTCTTTGCGATATCAGCTCGCGGGTACGCTACGGCAAACATGCGGGACGCATGGATGCTGGCGCAATCGCTAATTGCACATATATTGTAGTGCTTCCAGCTTCGATTGTATCGATTAGACTCGCTCACGCTTATATATAGTACCTGTGCAAATTATATGATACCGAGATGCCGTTGGTAAATATCTCGTACATTCGCACGTTCTCGCAGAGGAACGAAAAAAGAAATTCTATGTGTGTTCCGTGACGACGTCAGAACGTAGTTAAACGTTTACCCACAGAACCTCGTCGCATCCACAGTCTGTGCCTCCGCGCTTCAAAAACAAGCCTTGGGAACTACGCCGATACCGAAAGAAGCTGGAGTTGTTGCCTGAAAAAAGAAAGGAAGAAAGAAAGGAAGGAAGAAAGAAACACTGAAATACTTCTTCCCACGTCATGTTTAATGATCTTGATAAAAGCGCAGAAACATTTCTCTCTGGCTTCCATTTATTACCGCAGAGTTAAAAACACGTGATCCTCCTGACCATCAACCAGAAAAACAAAACAAGATGGCCTGGCCTGATGGAGGCGCGTTAAAGGCGCCGCGCGTGTCCACAATTGCGCCCCCAGTCAAAGAAAACCCAGGCGTCGTAAGCATACGGTACCGGAAGCGAAGTGTTCCAAGATGTCACTCTACTGGTTGCAAAGACGTCGGAACCATTGAGCAAGTATTTTTCGTGCATTCATTTTTCTATCTGCACACTTCATATACATACACACAAAGATCTAAAGATTCCAAACGGAGCCTTCGGCACATATGAGCTACAGACGTCCCACGGACCGCCTAGAAACACTGCAGCGACTATCTCACATAGAATAGAGGCTCTCACCGCCTCACCATTGACTGATCAGCGACAACACGCATTCGAAAAGTCGAACACCGCTTAATTTAATGAGGCGCGTGATAAGAAAACGGGACGTCATTTAATTATAGTCTTTAGAAGGCTCGAACAGCCAGCAGCCTCGTTCGCAACCTTTTCGCCTTCGGTTGCCGGTAACTGGGACACCGGTCGTACCGTGACGGCAGCCGTTGCTGCGCATGGACGCGATTACACGTGTGGGCGACTGAGAGAAAAGGCTACTACGGCTCGCAGTGGCGGCGTGCTGCAGCAGCAGCAGAAGAGAGTGATACATTGTTCACTCGAACGCCTCGGTGACGGCCCCGATTAACGGGCCGGCCCGCAGCACACACGGAACCCCTGTAACACGCCGCGCCGAACTCCGCATAAGCACGGCTGCTGCGCAGCACAAAGCAGGCCTGCGGCAAGGACTTCTTCCGTTCTGGCCGCCCAACCAAGACCGATGATCGGCACGGTTCGTACGCGTTCGTACGAGCGTGTGGCCCGTCTTGCAAGCCAGAACACGCGAGCGAAGCGCAGCGAAGGTCCCGTCCGCGGGGTGCCTCGGCGACCGATCCCATGGGGGTCACTTCCTCGCGCCTTGCCCCCCCCCCCCCCTCCTCTCAAATGTCCCTCTCTCGTACCGAGAGACTTGTTGCACGCATGCGCAACCGATGGCAGCAACCCTCCCCTTTAGACAACTGTTGTCGGTGGAGAAAGGAGGTGTGCGAAAGGAAAGGGGGAGAGTCTCAAGTCGTACGGTCAGCGGCCTGTCTTTGGCAGGAGTCGTCGGAAGGCGAGGAGGAGGGAAGTCGGGTCCATCATCCGGTGTATTATAGGTCGTCTTCGTGTCGATGCATTACGTGCGCGTGCTTCAGCTTTTGCGTGCGCGTACGTGAACTGCACAGTGAAGGACACGTGCTGGTGTCCTGGCAGACGCGGACGGACGGGGGTGATGCTTCGATCCCGTTCCATCGCCCTCGCCACGGATTCCCTGTCCCTTCTAGCGCTTCCGAACGCGCGAGGAATCGCTTTTCTGCACGTCTTTCTTCTTCTGTGAAGGCTTGATACGGAGGCCGACACGAACGCGCTGCGCCCGTCACGTTTTCTCCTATCCTTTTTACCAGGCGCTGCTGCTTGCTTCACGCGTGTCTGATTATCGTCCGAGCTACACGAACACGACCTGTTTTTCAGTTGTAGCCCTTTTTTTCTTTCTTATTCTTCTTTATTGCCGATCACTCGTCGATGTTATACACTTTATGCGTGCGCGAAGCAGCCGCCGAATCGACGTGTAGCGAGAGGTCGCGGCGCCTCTCTGTGCGTTAAGTGTTGCGGGTCAGGCGGAGCCTGAGGCGATGAAGAAAGGTCCCGTTAGACGCGCTACGGGCGCGTAGAAAGGCCTTCGCGCCTGTGTGCACAAGGGTTTCACTGTTGGGGAAAGAACGCGGGGCGCCGGGCGTTTTACTTATCCTCTGGTGTCCTTACTTCCGCGCGCACTTTTTTCTTCTTTCTTTTTCTTTCTTTCTTTCTGTTTGTTTCTTTTTTTTTTTCTAAGCGTCGTGTGTGTTCATTCGCTGATCTCAGGGGTGCTTCCACGCGTTGCGTGTGGTCAACCCTGAGACGTGAGTGGCGTGCTTTTATTAAATCACATTTTTTTTTGCTCTCACTTTTTTCATTCAGCTTCCGCAATATGCCCGTACATACCCCCTGTATCCGCACGCTAAGCGTATATACGGCTCTGTACAATAATAATAATAATAATAATAATAATAATAATAATAATAATAATAATAATAATAATAATAATAATAATAATAATAATAATAATAATTGAAAGGTGAGAGAGACAGATAGAGAACATGGATACGTTTGCTAAGTGCAATTGGAGTTTGAGTTTTTGCCTGACTGCGCATTGCGCTCGGTGTTAGTAAAGGCCGGAAAATTGTGACTGCATGGTGCGAAAGTCCGCGTCCGATAAAAATCACACATTTAATTGCGTGACTTCTACTGGACAAATACAGGGCACCGTGCCATGGAAATTAGGCTTCAAAACTGATCTAAGCAGCGAATATCTATCTGATTATTCACCACGTTAAGACACTGCTTTCGAAAGTCTATACGACTAATCTTTCGCTAATCACGCTTTCTTTACACGCTGTCAAGATATCCGCACTACTGTACCCGCGTATATAGTCGTTTTGCGAACGGATTTCTCTCAGCCCCATACAGGAGCTACAGAGATCGCATTTATGTGTGACGCTTCCAATGCCGAGCGCACACCGAATCGCCTTCAACTGCAACACAAACGTTATTAGCACAGCCATCGCGATGACTCCTTTGGGCAGGAAAATGAAATTCAGAAACTGACATTCAGAAACTTAGAACCACGAGGGCGTCATTGCAGATCTTTAACGGCGCTTCTCCAAGTGCATGTATCAGGTCGCGCACGACGTAGCCCCAGGCGGTTATTAGCGAGCTTGTGAACGAGGTCTCAAAAGCGGGCAGACTGCATCCGTTAGACGTCTTCTTCTTCTTCTTTTATATCGGTGTACTTTTCGAGTCTGTTACAGAGGGTCAGTTCTTTCCGGCGACCTTATTTCGGTTCCAGAGCTGAAAGGTTCGTCTTTTTCTTCTCTCCCTCTCTCTCTCCCTCCGCGCGTTTTCTTCATATACGCTTCCCCACGTGTGGTAAGCAGATGTTAATATACTTGAGGCCACTTGTATAGTGACTAAACCTCGCACTCGAGTGGCCGGCCAGACAAGCGGTCCCACTGTGGTCCACGACAAGGGAGAGAAGAACGGATGCGGCGCTCGGAGTCGCGACAGCGACTTTCCCACGGAGCGGAGGAGCAGGCGTCTTCCATCGTTGCCGGGGTATCAGCAGCAGCAGCAGCAGCAGCGACACAAGTGGAAGCGCAAACAAGCAGGCGGCGTGTGATAATCAGCCGCGGCCGCGGAGAACGAGCTGTAGTTTATAGGCCCCTCGAGCGGTCGCTTGCAGCCCTTTTTATAGACGAGGCAACCTAAAGTTTGCCCGCGCGGCACCAGCGCCGAATGCTCCCCTAGCGGACCGATGGAAGTTTCGAGGGTCGTCGCTGCGCGAGCGCGCGCCCGTGATCTGTTCGGCGGGAGCGCTCGTGCTGGCTCGGGCGCGTTGTTTTTGCGATGGCGAGTGCGACCTCATCAGCAAGGAAAGGTGGCACGCAATACTGCTGTATTGCTGATTGCCATAACAGCCTCGAAAACACGAAAGGTCGAACGCCGCCCGTGAAATTCTACAGATTTCCGGGGAAGTGGTACGAGAAGGTCAGACGACAAGCATGGATAATTGCAGTGCGCCGAGTCAAGTAAGCACCATACTTTCGTATTCGCGTGCAATATCGCGGCTGCTCGATGAAACGGAATAGTGATATGCCTGTTTTTAGCGCCCAACCGTTTGTTTAGTCATGCCGCGTTGTTGAATTGTGTTGACATCCGCTGCTTGTTAGCGGTAAATGCATGCGTGTTGCGACGCTGAGCTTGACGACGCGAGCTCGATTCCCGGCCACAGCGGCCGCATTTCGATAGGGGCGAAGTGCAAGAACGCCCTTGTTACCGCGTGCTTTGATTTTTGTGCACGTTAAAGAACCCCCGGAGGTAATAAGTATTCCTGAGACTAACCATTACAGCGTGCCTCATAATGATTTAGTGGTTTTGCATGGTTTTGGCAGTTAAAACCCCCGAATTTATTTGATTCTGCTGTGCCTTCACTCGCAATCGGCATGGACGAGCTTTAGAGAATTATTTCCATTTTCCAAACGCTGCAACTTAATTTACTAGTTGTGCAGGTAACGAAAGGGGACGCGCGCTACTTTTGTCTGATAGCAGACAGCATTTAATGCAAGCCGCGGTCGTCGCGTGCGTCGGTAAGCGGCAGATCGGAAAGCAGCCGATCGAGACGTGCGCGTTATGTTTGTTGTTTGGCCATGCTTTCGAAGTTCACAATATCCAAGCTTGCTTTAAGGTAATTACCACCTTGCACATTCTTGCTGATTCACTCTTCCTGCCAAAAACCTTCGTTTCCTGTAGTAGCCGGCCATCGGTGCAAGCTTACTTTAGCTGTTCGCCCGACGAGGCACTAGATTTGCTTTGGTGAGGCATGTATCTCTAATGCTTGCGCTCGTGCAGTTGGTCCTAAGGTAATCGCCTGTTAACGTGGTCTGGGTTCATTTCGCGGAGCAGTCTGTACGAGCCAATCCTCATTAGCAGTGAAAAGGCACCTTGCTGATTAATGCGATGAGTTGCAATGACTCCAACATCTGCATTGAATAAGGCGTCATATACACTAAATATTTATTGCAGCATGATTCAAAGCAATATGCGCCTATGTAGTATTTAAATTGTTAATTTTGAGCAGATGTGTGTTTTGGCTGTTGTGTTCTAGGATTTCGTGTATCCTGGGAAGGAAACTGCTTTAGTGTTCTGGTGAAGCAGCGTACTGACCAGGACAAGGCAGACACACACATGAATACAAGACACTCGCTGTGCTTGTGTCTCTCCTATTTGTACTGGTCAGTGCGCTGCTTCACCAATACGGTATGATGATTAATCACCAACTCGCCCAACTTCCCACATTACTGCGTTAGCTTTATAATGCAGTTCTCTTCGTGCCACGCAGTGACGTTATTGGGGCACGAAATAGGCATCACAAGTTGCAGGCACTAGCATCTCCGAATCACCATGTATTAAAGGCATGTACAGTTTGCCAAAAACAGCTCAATTTGTGATTTGCCTGAACCTAAGCCTGAGAGGGTATAATGAGCTATAGGCTAGGCCACGTTGTTGAAGGTGGGAAGATGGTCTTTCTCGTTAGTAACGTTCCATGCTCATTTGTGCCTAATACATGTGTTCTTTCTGTGCTCGCAGTGCTGATGACACTCCCTGGGAGCCATCCAAAAGCATGCGAATTTACAAAAACAAGCAGGCTTTGCGAAGCGAAGACATCGATAACGCTTGCCGTTGTTCGCTGACAGCTCCGCGCAAATCAGAACGAACACAAACGTGTAATTTACTAATGCCCCAGCCAAGAAATTTAGCAGCAAAAGGCGGAAGCACAAAATGAGAGCAGCCGTGTGCGCGCACTCAGCTACCGAGGAAACTAACGGCAATCGTCACCGTCCCTCCACATCTCTGCAAGTATGCATGACCGCTCTGTGCCTGCATCATATAGAAATAAAGTGGCTAAACTTCTGAACTTGGTGTATACCTCTAAATCGACGTCGTATACGATCTTGGACACCTGTGACACGCCCTTGGCTTTCACTGTCACATCACCGGCCACGATTTGTTGAACGCCGTACACGTGCGGAAGCAGACGCTCCCCTTTCGTGAGGTTGCCGCCACGAAAAAATCTGTCCGCGTCGGCAGCCTTCTTGAAACCGCATTGCAATCTTTGCGTCGCTGTTGCGCAAGCAGGCGATCTGCCGCCGTCGAAAACTGAGCGCCGTGAGAACGAGCAGCGAAGAAACGCGCGGGCGAACCGGTGTAAACAAAGCGGAGACCGTGCCACGGCACGACCGCGCTGCATCACGTTTCCACATTGGGGGCGCTGTCAGGAGGCGCAGTAGCGCCGCCTGGCCATGGTTTTCTCGTCTATTGCGGCAGGCGGGGGCCGCGGAGGCGGCGGGATCGGTTCGCGACGCAACCGTGCGTGTTTGGCGAAGGATGTTTGAAAAATACGAAAGTGAGAGACCGAAATTTTGTAACGATCCTTCTCAATCATTCATTCTTTCTCTCTCTCTCTCTTTTTACGTTCTAATTGGCTCGCACGAAGGAGCTCCGGCCGGCTATCGCCGAGATCGGGTCAGTTATCGGGACAGACCCATATGCAAACAATAAAAGAAAAAAGAAGACGATTCCTTACCAAATGCAGGACAAGGGGCATAGAAAAACGAGGACAATATATATATATATATATATATATATATATATATATATATATATAAGATAGCAGTAGTTCAGGTGAGCTGAAGCGCTGCTTGTCGCAGTGTGTATGTGAGGAGAGCTCGACTCGGTCAAAGAAGCTCGCCCCTGTACAACCCGTTTCGACCTACAGTCACGCCAACCCCGTAAAGCAGAAACCAGCCGACGACCTCCTGGCAGTGGCGGGTCGCGGTGACCCTTAAATCAAGAACAATGGCCTTGTTGCCGCTATGCATCAGCGCCTTGTCTCTGCAGTGGAGTGACCCCCGCTCTCAAATTAAGCCAAAATAAGGAGCGAAAGAAGGAGGGAATAATTAAGCTCAAGGACGCGCTCTTCATTGTGTTCACCGAATGAAGTTGGGGAAATAAAAGACCAGGAAAGCTGGCGCTGCATGTCGGGCACTCACATTCCCATGCTGCGCACTTCGTAGAGCCGCGAACACTCCCTCCCCCCCTCCCCCTCACCAACACATCTAATCATTCTCTTCTTTCTCTGTCGCTTCTAATCGCAGCGTCGCCATAACTTGCCTCGTGCTCTTGACCGGCACATATGCACCCCGGTAGCCCAAATCGCGTGGGTTATCCTTCTCGTTCTACATGGAGTGAATTACATAGGCGTGCTCTTCGCCTGTAGAAGGGGGCCTGCTCGTATATATAGTATATACACCGTGACTTTCGCACGCTCCGAGATGCACGTTGCGAGAATAGCTGCGTGCTGACCTGCGCGACTATTAAGTTACACTGAGAGCCCGACCGGCGCGGGGTTATTCTCCTTCGGGAAGCCGGAAGAAGCTGCGCACGCCAAGCGCGTTCGCTGCCGAGAATGCCAGAAGCGCACGTCTTATTGTGTGAGATCTCTTAAGAAAGCCTCGATAAGCGCGTCTATGTAGGGAACGTTAGTGAAGCGACGGTGTTGGAAACCTCTTCGGGCGCGGTTTAATTGTGTGAGATCTCTCAAGAAAGCTTCGATAAGCGCGTCTATGTAGGGAACGTTAGTGAAGCGACGGTGTTGGAAACCTCTTCGGGCGCGGTTTAATTGTGTGAGATCTCTCAAGAAAGCTTCGATAAGCGCGTCTATGTAGGGAACGTTAGTGAAGCGACGGTGTTGGAAACCTCTTCGGGCGCGGTTTAATTGTGTGAGATCTCTCAAGAAAGCTTCGATAAGCCCGTCTATGTAGGGAACGTTAGTGAAGCGACGGTGTTGGAAACCTCTTCGGGCGCGGTTTAATTGTGTGAGATCTCTCAAGAAAGCTTCGATAAGCGCGTCTATGTAGGGAACGTTAGTGAAGCGACGGTGTTGGAAACCTCTTCGGGCGCGGTTTAATTGTGTGAGATCTCTCAAGAAAGCTTCGATAAGCGCGTCTATGTAGGGAACGTTAGTGAAGCGACGGTGTTGGAAACCTCTTCGGGCGCGGTTTAATTGTGTGAGATCTCTCAAGAAAGCTTCGATAAGCCCGTCTATGTAGGGAACGTTAGTGAAGCGACGGTGTTGGAAACCTCTTCGGGCGCGGTTTAATTGTGTGAGATCTCTCAAGAAAGCTTCGATAAGCGCGTCTATGTAGGGAACGTTAGTGAAGCGACGGTGTTGGAAACCTCTTCGGGCGCGGTTTAATTGTGTGAGATCTCTCAAGAAAGCCTCGATAAGCGCGTCTATGTAGGGAACGTTAGTGAAGCGACGGTGTTGGAAACCTCTTCGGGCGCGGTTTAATTGTGTGAGATCTCTCAAGAAAGCTTCGATAAGCGCGTCTATGTAGGGAACGTTAGTGAAGCGACGGTGTTGGAAACCTCTTCGGGCGCGGTTTAATTGTGTGAGATCTCTCAAGAAAGCTTCGATAAGCGCGTCTATGTAGGGAACGTTAGTGAAGCGACGGTGTTGGAAACCTCTTCGGGCGCGGTTTAATTGTGTGAGATCTCTCAAGAAAGCTTCGATAAGCCCGTCTATGTAGGGAACGTTAGTGAAGCGACGGTGTTGGAAACCTCTTCGGGCGCGGTTTAATTGTGTGAGATCTCTCAAGAAAGCCTCGATAAGCGCGTCTATGTAGGGAACGTTAGTGAAGCGACGGTGTTGGAAACCTCTTCGGGCGCGGTTTAATTGTGTGAGATCTCTCAAGAAAGCTTCGATAAGCGCGTCTATGTAGGGAACGTTAGTGAAGCGACGGTGTTGGAAACCTCTTCGGGCGCGGTTTAATTGTGTGAGATCTCTCAAGAAAGCTTCGATAAGCGCGTCTATGTAGGGAACGTTAGTGAAGCGACGGTGTTGGAAACCTCTTCGGGCGCGGTTTAATTGTGTGAGATCTCTCAAGAAAGCTTCGATAAGCGCGTCTATGTAGGGAACGTTAGTGAAGCGACGGTGTTGGAAACCTCTTCGGGCGCGGTTTAATTGTGTGAGATCTCTCAAGAAAGCTTCGATAAGCGCGTCTATGTAGGGAACGTTAGTGAAGCGACGGTGTTGGAAACCTCTTCGGGCGCGGTTTAATTGTGTGAGATCTCTCAAGAAAGCCTCGATAAGCGCGTCTATGTAGGGAACGTTAGTGAAGCGACGGTGTTGGAAACCTCTTCGGGCGCGGTTTAATTGTGTGAGATCTCTCAAGAAAGCTTCGATAAGCGCGTCTATGTAGGGAACGTTAGTGAAGCGACGGTGTTGGAAACCTCTTCGGGCGCGGTTTAATTGTGTGAGATCTCTCAAGAAAGCTTCGATAAGCGCGTCTATGTAGGGAACGTTAGTGAAGCGACGGTGTTGGAAACCTCTTCGGGCGCGGTTTAATTGTGTGAGATCTCTTAAGAAAGCCTCGATAAGCGCGTCTATGTAGGGAACGTTAGTGAAGCGACGGTGTTGGAAACCTCTTCGGGCGCGGTTTAATTGTGTGAGATCTCTCAAGAAAGCCTCGATAAGCGCGTCTATGTAGGGAACGTTAGTGAAGCGACGGTGTTGGAAACGTCTTCGGGCGCGGTTTAATTGTGTGAGATCTCTCAAGAAAGCCTCGATAAGCGCGTCTATGTAGGGAACGTTAGTGAAGCGATGGTGTTGGAAACCTCTTCGGGCGCGGTTTAATTGTGTGAGATCTCTCAAGAAAGCTTCGATAAGCGCGTCTATGTAGGGAACGTTAGTGAAGCGACATGGTGTTGGAAACCTCTTCGGGCGCGGTTTAAGCGTGCCCAAAGTCAAGCACGGCGTCGTTGAAGTTTGTCGTTGGGAGCTCACGTATAGACCTGTACAGACTTTTAAACACGTGGGCGAATTATGCGCACAGCTACGCAAGAGGTAGAGCCCTCACCGAAACCGGAAGTACGCCGCAAACTTGACTGCGTGCACGTTCGACTATATAGTTGAATGCCCGTGGCACGTCCGTAACGAAAACGATTAAGTGCGGGCGTGGTCATTATAGTCCTATTTCTTTTATCTTTGGGTTAATTAATCGACGCGGTCTTTGACGCTGTGGAGCGCATGCTTACAAGTGGAGATTATGTAACTCAAGCTCTCGCATACATTGTACCTGCATGCAGCACGTGCTGCGCGTGCGACCGTGTTGTTTGTACGGGCTGTGTACACAGTGCATGTTCACATTACTCGCTACGCTCCACCAGTGTATAGCAACCAATCACCGTTGCATATCCCTCTCTGCACGCACGGTGCATATGTAGCAGCTAACGAGTCACCATATAAGGGCCTGGTCTGTTTCCCACCGTCACTCTTCGGCACCTTTGCGCGGCGGCGCACAGAGCACGGACGGTGTCCTCCGTCGCGGCCCGAGAGGCACGAAGAAAGAGACAATGTGCGCAGCTCGGAGAGAGACAAGGGCTTCTTGGACGTCGCCTATGAGGCAGCGCATGCCGTGTCTGCGCCCCCTCGGGGTATATATACGGCCACACACCGGTCGCGGTAATTAGGCCTCGTCCGTCGGCGCCACGACTAGCCCCCGGGGGCGTTGTTTCGGGGTTCAGGGACGAGCAAGAACAATGGAACGGCGCTCGGTCGCGCGGCCAGCCAGGCGTGGAATCGCGTCCGCCGACGCCACGGCGCGGACCGACCGACGCCTGTGCGTGCGTGCGTGTGTTCGTCCGGCTCCATGCGCATCACGCCGGCCGGCATGCAGGCCTCGAGCTACAGCAGCCCGGAGCAAAAAGGTCCCGTCCGCCGAAGTCATTATTATTAGTTTTTTTTTTATCTCTTGATTTTTTATTCTCCTCCTTTATCATCGCTTTGCTCTTTTCTTTATCTCCCAATCTTTTTCCTTCCCTTTTCATATGTGACAAAATAATTGGCGCCCACTTGGGCGCATCCGCGTTCGCGGGAAGGTATGGCGCGCGAATGTCTCGCGCATGATTGTCGCATGTGTGTGTATTTTGAGTCTAAGCTGAAACTTGCGTCCTGCAGACCGGCGCAGCGTGACGGATGCGCCCCGGCACGACTGACCGGTCCTGCTGCACGGAATGCGACGTGTACGGAGTCTTCTCAAGCAGCATTCATTATACGATAAGCGATGTAACGAGTTATCCGGCAAACTGACATGTAGTTGAGCCGACTCTTCTTGTTGTTCTAATTTTATGTTTAATATATACCACGTTTGTATAGATTAGCTGCAATGGTCGACACACATCATCAGTTCCTTGCGAAGTGACTTTCTGTGAGAGCATACTTTGATGATTACACACACACGCGCGCGCGCACGCACACCGCTGGTTCCTCTTTCTCTCGCTCTCGCTTTCCTCAACCATAGTCCTCACGCACTAACGTATAACCACATAGACCCTCAGAAAGGCACAGTTACACATAAACTAATTGTCACATGTATAAAATGATGTTCCATATATACATGATATATAGAAATGACGCCGTTATCGCATTCCAGGACACATTATTGAAACGTGCGACGCGCGCTGGGGGAACCAGAGGAAGCAATAAGGCTCACGAGGTATCTACAAACACGGTTTTCGAGAACGTCTACATCAGGACAGACGTGTTGTATGAGGCGATATAATGCCACGACCGTACAGTAAAATGTAGAGGCGTTTAACACTTGTGGTCAGCGATTTAAGTGCACGTCCGGTAACACGTAACGAATTTTTGTGCTAGGGAAATAGCGGGCGATTTCACGCGCAGGACACGGATCACGCTGTAACAGGCGGAGCAGAAATCGCAGAACAAGCAGCCGGGAGCGAGCGGACACGGATGGGAATGCGAACCCACCGCGAGAGCGTGGTTGCCCAAGCGCCACGCGACAGACCAGTTCTGTACTGCCCGACCAGAAGAAAGAACCAAGAAGCGGACTGCAAGGAACTAGTAACCCGTAATGGTGGCTGTACAACGTGACAAACGTACCACACTCGGCCGCAAAATACAGACTGTTCTAAGTACCTTCTTTTTAATAGGGATAAATCAAACCCTTGAACATCTTGAATATTTCGCCTTACACCTTCAAGAATTGAGAGCCACACAGAGTCTGATATGCCATCATAGGTGTAATCAAGACCTAAAATACAAAGAGAATCGCTCTTTTGAAGACGGAAAAGGGGACTTAGGCGTGTCTGTGGGGAACCAATGAACAATGAACCAGTCAACGTTGGGAAATGATGGAAGCAAAGAGAAAAGCAGAAGGCAGGGAGGTTAACCAGAATAACGTCCGGTTGGCTACCCTACACCGGGGGAATTGGAAAGGGGAGAACAGAGAGAGAGAGAGAAGAAAAGAAGGAAAGAAGAAAATTAGCGGTAAGTTCGCTGACGCGTGTGGTCTAATAGAAATTGCATTGATAGTCACAGACGTTCACACAAGCCCGTCGCCCTCAAGAACCACAAAAGCGCCTTCACCGCTTTATGGGCCGACGAGCGATGGGGGCGGTGTTCTAGCAGCATCTGCACAGAAAGCGGCCGATTGTCCAGTTTTTGGAGAACGTTATCAAGTTCTTGTCTTTCTGGTGCATATCGTGGACAGTGGCACAGCAGGTGGTCGATATTTTCTTCGGTGCCGCAGACCTCGCATGCTGCACTGTCGGTCACTCCAATTAATGTACAATATGCCTTTGTGAAGGCAACTCCTAACCAAACGCGACAAAGAAGCGTAGCTTCACGTCGAGAAAGTCCGAGTGGAGGCCAGAGTTGCAGTGAGAGACTGCGTGCCAGGTGTCGAAGCTGCCTTGCGGCGTCTGCCCTCGAAAGCGAAATTCTTCTTGATGTGCTGTGCGAGCAGCGTTATCGGCGGAATTATTGCCACTGATTTCCACAATGTCCAGGTAGCCACTGAAAAACAACCTCATGACCTTTTTGTTGGACGTGATGGTGAAGGTTCACGATTTCGTATGTCAGCTGTTCATGACATCCACGTCGGAGAACTGGCTGCATGCACTTTAATGCCGGTTTTGAGTCAGAGAGCACAGTCCAATTCGTGTGTTTAGAAAATCCATAATGTCGATGGCAGAACTCGCTGTTCGACAAAAGCAACGGGCAGAGTGTTTCGAAAAAGTTTATTTCAACAAAATACGATATGAACACTGAGTCACAATGACCGGACAATAGATGTCGTGAAGAGACGGCGTGCATTGGAGCCAATTGATACCGCAGGGGCACCAAGGTGCCACATTGTATAACCTACATAGTTTCTCAAGGTACCTCCGTAGGTTATTTTACAAAATTCTTTTAATTTTAATATTTTGCAAAAAACAAAGCTCTTGTGTCCAGTGACATTATACACCTAGCATAATCTTCTTATCCAATTTACGTTCGAACAAAAATAAAATTACCGTCTATTGCTACTACAAAATAAAATAAAGGTCAGCCAGGCGCTACCGGCAACCGCTGTCGATCCATTACGTTTTCATTTTTGCGTATAAAGCGCTTATTTCTTTCTTTTATTGATCTGCCCACTTTGTATTCCTCGGACGATAAATGTGTGGGCCAGTTTCGTAGGCAGAGCATTCTAAAACAGCGTCTTAACGTGGGCCGATCTCGAAGGCTTCGCATTCTGACGCAGCGTCTCAGTGAGCAAGCCGTCACTGCGGGGGGAAAAAAAAATGCCAGAAAAATGACACGTGACGCAAAACCCGGGTTTTTCAACGTGTGACTTCGGCACGAGGGATCGCATTGCTGCCATCGTGCGCGAGTGGTTCGAGCAATTGCATGCTGTGCTGGAAGGGACAGGTTCGATCCCACCATCGGCCGTGCGTTGCTTTATAGCATTACAGGCAGGCTTCACCGACTTTGTAGATATCTAACCCGAGGTGGGTACGCAAGCGCGTCACAACGTGCACGAATTGGCAAGTTGGCTAAAGATACGAACCGTTACTTTGACAACTATAGCTGAGAGTGCAAGGTCGCCTGCGGCGCGCGCGCGCGCTGTTGTTGGGACGAGACAATCGTCACATTCAAAGTTTGCGGTTGCATACTTCAAAAATTAGCGGTGCTAAGTTGTTTATTACTTTTTCTTTATTTATTTATTAGTATAGTTGCGACAGCAATGAGCAAATTATACGGACATTCCGGGTGCAGGGGCCACTGCCACTGCGCTGTCCTATAACATCGACGGTTCATGCGGGGCACATGCCTGGTGGATAGACAGGTGGTGATTTGGGCGAGTTGGCAGCACATTTCTACACGGCGTTCGTGTTGTGCACTTCTCTTTTCTTGTGTCCTGTCTGCACGCCTTACTTTTTTGCATAATGAATCCTTAGCAACTAGCTCAGCTTTCTGTCATTCTAAGGTATTGATACATCAGTCATCGAAGGTTCTAGAGTATAACCGCGGGTGCCCGCGTGTCTTCCAGAAATTAATACACAATTCGCGTGGCGCGTACAATCATATTACACAAGGTTCGGTGACAAGAGCAAAAATTAACCGATAAAATCATCGATAACATTCGAGAAACTTCCGATACATGCAGGCGTGTCCTGCGCTGAGCGGTGTTGCGTACTACAGGGTAGCGCATCGTACTGCTGCCGAGTTGTAGCGACGCCTGCCTATCGAAGCTCGACCGACGTTACTATTGGGTAGCGTGGCGTTGTCGGCGGGCTGCAGGCATCCGGTAGACCATGGCGACCGGGCAGGGACGAGACGATTCTTAGTGCGAAACTTGCATGGTTTATTCAAAGGTAGTTGAAAGATGAAGAGAAGAGAATGAAATGATCTAAAGGTACGTTTCGGAGACCCTTAAATAGGCTCTCTACAATCGTGGGAGGGATCTTGCTTCCGTCGACGTCACGTGACCGGCACAGAGTCTGATTCGCGGAAAGAGGGCCCCTCCTCATCTGGTGATACCGAGCCTCTGGTTATACCGAGTCTGCTGCAAGGAGGAGGTCGTCCCGCCTCCGGTTATACCAAGCCTCAGGTCCGGGAATTGCAGACGCTTGTCCTTCTCTTTTAGGCGTTGCTGGTTCGCGGAAGTTCCCCTGTAGAGCTGGACAGTTCGAGGAAAGGGTCCCTCTAAAGTAGCACGCACACACACACACAGAACACTGCGGGGCGTCCGCCAGACTGGCAGACACTCGAGATGACCATGGCGAATTAGGAAGTCCCGCTTCATTTCGACGAGGCATGGTGGGTGAAAGTCCTTTCTGCACGAGGTGCCAACCGTAACAGGCGAAGTCACGCTTCATTTTGACGAGGCATGGTGGGAGAAAGTCCTTTCTGCACGAGGTGCTAGACGCCAGCCGTAACAGCGGTAACGTATGACATTTGTTAGCCGGTGAAAAGCTGTCACGCGGAAAAGATAAACAAGTACACGTGTCACTATCAATTGCTCAATCACTCAATCATTTAATCTAGGTACCAAAGAACAAGCCATTGGGTCTATATTTCAAAGGGTATGAAAATTTAATTGTCTTAATACCCTGCAAGGAAGGTCTCAATGAGAGCAGACCTCGCAGACCTCGCTGTGCATTTAGTCTGAGCAGAAATGTGTAAGACTGTATCAAATAGTACATCGAGATTATTTATCTCACAGATCTTACGTAATGGTACAGAGTCTATAAAACAAGGAAAAGAAATACTTGCTGTTTTGCGTATGTAAGTCATGACTTTGGTCTTATAGCAGCATTCAAGGTGAGGTTATCTGCACCATTTAGAACAAGAAAACAGGTCAGACTGCAGGATTCGACAGTCATCAGAAGTATGAATTTCCTTTTAAAAAAAAGTCCGCCTCCATTCCACCCTGTGAAAATGAATGTATACAGCACAGTCGACAGCTCACTGGAAGCACAAGTTTCGTCTGCTATAGGCTCTTTCCACCAGCACGACACAGCCCAAGTAGCCCCCGGCACGGTTAACTCCGTGCAAGCTCCCCGTTTTATCGGAGATAACGGCTTCCAGTGAACTTGATGCACATGTGCTACTCTTGCTGATCTCGTCGCTTCGCGCGGTTAGAAGCTGCTGACCGGCGCTCGCGCGGTAGTCTTAACGAATTCGTCGACTGTACAGTGAAGCTGGTGCAGATGTTAGACGACGTTACACAAGCGCCACCAGCACAAGCGACGAAGGTCACGCGCGCACGTACGTGTGCGGTTGTGCATCGTAGATCCTCAATGCTATGCTGTCTGCCAAGCGCGAGTACCATATTGAATTAAATTATTGTTTAAAAGTAAATTGCGTCAGAAAATACGTAAATAAGACTCACACACGAGCAGCAGACGTGACAGCTTCGGGGTGTAGTACGAATTGACGCGAAAACATAATTTTGTTACCCGAATGCTCAAAGACAAAACCCTTTTCCAGCTTGCCTGTTGAAGTCCGTCCTCATTCTTGTAGGCCCTCCGCCCGGAGCAAGCACGTTATTGAACTAATTGGATTTCTCATAGTAAAATGTGTCAGGAAATTACTGAAGTACGACTTACACGCAACCTACAGACATGACGTAGCGTCGGATTTTAATTCGAGTGCGCGAGAAAACATCCCTTTTCCCCAGTTGCCGTGGCGGCACTGTTGTTGAAAACTTTTTGCCATAATGTCGGTGGCAGCACACGCTGTACGACAAATGCAATGGCCAGAGCGTGCGTCTAGACAAAGTTTATTTCAACAAAAGATGATACCAAGACTGAGTCGCATGACGGGACAATACCACCAGGACGGTCCCCCACAAAACCACACAGATACGTTGGCACGCGTGCGTGCAAGTGAAGCATGCACCCTCATTCTTGCAGGCCCTCCGTCTAGCTCAAGTGCGCCATCGAGCTAACCAAACTTCTCAAAGTAAATTGCGTCACAAAATTAGCGAAGTACGACTAACACACAACCTAAATACATGGCAGCATCGAATTGTAATTCGAACACACGAGAAAACATAATTCTGTTACACGGAAAAACAAACATAAACCCCTAGATGCTAACTATATAGAGGCTAACAGCTTCGCTGCGAACACTTAAAAGAGTTTGAGGCGTCATAATCATAGGCACGATTTGCTGGTGCCCACGTTGCCTAGTCGCAAACTCTCACCGAAGTGGCTTCAAATTCGTCACAGAACCTGTTGCGCATTCCCTTGCTCGTCCCAGCGTTCCCATATTGCAAGAGTATCTTGCAACGCGAGCGACGCAACATGAAATTACAATTTTGGTGTGTACGAATAAATAAATAAACCACCAAGCGCGAGTGGTCGGCTGCGGCTGGCCGAGTTTCTTTCTTTCTTTTTTTTTTTTACTGCACCGTATTTCAACCCCATGATCGTCTCTGGTGCTTCAACATGCGTGCACGCCGCGAAAGAGCACTGAACGTGTGTCACGTGATAGCCGACCACGCCCCCCCCCCCCCCCCTCCGCTACAGGACATATCACCGACCCGGCGGCAAGCCGCGCACACATGCAAGCAAAGAAAGAGGGCCAGCAACCAGACAAAAAAAAAAGGAAAGAAAAAAAAAAGCTGTGCTCGGGGAAGGGGGGGGGGGGCGGCGACTAGAATAGCCGTTTCCACGGTCGTCGATGCATCGACGAGACGAGAGCGGCGCGTTCAAGCGAATAGTCCACGCGGGCAGCCGAGCGAGGCCGACATCGTCCGCATAGGGAAGTATATCCGTATGTATACACACATGCACACCATGCACGAGCAAGCAGGCACACGTGCTGTATTCACGCGTTCTCAAAACAGCTTCCTTCCCGCTTCCTGCGGTATCTTGTAAGCCAAAAACTGTAAGGCATTACACAAACGGGGGGTGATCTCGGCAATATACCTACATCTGAGAGCGAGAGAGAGAGAAGGGAAGAAGGAAGGGCAGGAAGGTTAACAAGAGTGAGTCCAGTTTGCTACCCTACACGTGGGGAGGGGAATGGGGAGTGAAAAATAGAGAGAGAAAACATGAGCCTATACCGCACTTTCACATGCACTAAGTTAGGTGCAGGATGTCTATAGTCTGGCACTTAAGTCTGTTGCCTTCAGGTAGTTACCTACATCTGGAACTGTCAAGCGCCAACCACATGGAACGTTTTTTCCGACGTATTTCCGTCCTGGTGTTGACCGGCGTCGGCGCGTCTATGCGATGACAGTGACGCTTCTCCCTCCCTCCCAAAAAGTGTTCCTTGTGGTCACCGATTAACCTGGGTTTACAGCGGCATGTTTCTTTCGGTGGCAATAAACAGTTTGTGGAAGAAGTATTGAAAACGTTAGCTTGAGAAGGGATTAGTAGCGAGGATTGACGGACGGGGCATATCTCCGGAACATGGCATTTACAGCTTGTTCAGCGAAGCTAGATATGACTTACCACGACTTATCCAAGACCTTAACCAACAATGTACGGCATTATATAGGCTTCAGCATTAATAGGCACATGTCTATAAGGCAGTGTTCGATAGCTTGGCAAAGGAAGAAAATTCCGTAATTTCTTGGTCAGCATCTTGAAACTGTAGGACAACTCCAAGCTAGGCAGATCGGAACGGATTCATTTTGAGAAAAGTTCAGAAAAAAAGAAATAGACACTAAGCAGGCAAAGACAAAAAAAGCAGCGCGGCGTCCTTGTTTATTGCGTGTGTGCCTTCCTCAACATGAACACATCGAAGTTGCGCAAGAGAACGGATATCTATAGGATAAAACAACTACAGTAAAGGCAGGGGACCTGGAAATTGAGAAGGAAACTTCGAGAGAAATAAAAATTGGTTGGAAGCTGGAACGTATATACAAGGCAGGGATTTAGAAGATATAATTTGACCGGTATCTTACCGTTATACCACTACTGATACCACATGCCGCAGACGGTGGTGCTTATCGCGCGTGCGCTGCCGAGGGTTAGCGGCAACGGTGCAATGGCAACGCTTTGCTAAGTTCTTGGAATTGGTGAATTCTACTAGTATATAATTATTGTACCGACGCATTTTGTACATTAATTGTCCCTGTCAACCATCTGTCGAACTTCACCACAATGCCCCAGCGTAACCAAATGGGCAACATTTTTTAAAAGAGTGGTTTCCAAAAAAAAGTCGGTCGAATTTCAGCAACTTACGGTTAGCAACGTCACGTCGGCACTCTCTTCTGATAACCTACGGGTTTAAGGCACTTAGAGTTGGCCTCCCTGCTGCGCAGCAGCCTTTCGGTCAGGATTAGAACACCGCTTCAACGCAGCAAAAGTGACATCGAAGTGCGAAAGCATTAAATAATAAAACGTTTAGGGGAAACTGGGCATGTACCCTATCTTTATTCGTCCTGTCGCCGAAGAAAGAAACGCCTTACGTGCTCCGAAGGGAACCCTTCCGCGCAACCATTTCTCAGAGAGATAAACATCCAACAGCGACGACGCCATTCGAATAGTCGATCCTGACCTTCTACATTCAAAGCATTCTGCTGGGCTACCGATACCGAAGTTACCGGCTTTGCTCCATGGCCACTGCGTGCACCGTCAATGGGCAGCCGATAGGGCTCGACCGTCGGTCGCGTATAAAACCAACTCGTCCTTGGTCGCTGCATCATCACGCGGCACCGCGCCCGTGTACTGCATCTCTCTCTCTCTCTCTCTCTCTATATATATATATATATATATATATATATATATATATATATATATATATATATATATATATATATGTGTGTGTGTGTGTGTGTGTGTGTGTGTGTGTGCTTTGCTGTGCTTCCTTTCTTCTTTTTTTCTTCTCTGTGCTGCTGTTCACACAGGCGATCGATAGCGAGGGCAAAAGCGGCAGTGGCGGCTTCTTTCCGTGGGAAAAGTGTCTCGCACGCTACGCCGCCAACTTGCAGATCCGCTTTCCGCGGCCACAACGTCGCCGTGCGCTGCCCATCTTCCAACCGGCTACGCGGCCTCAAGAAACACACACACACACCCTATAAGCAGGAAGGGCCGCCGGTGTTTTTTCTCCAATCTGCTTCTACACTCATTAATCAGGGGCTTTCAGAAACAGCCACTTTTTGGAACCGAATCGAATGGGGCCGGGCGGGAAGGGAGGAGATGGTTGTGTGATAACGGAATCGTAACGATGCGACGCAGCAGAAAGGGTTGGTTCGATTTTGAGTGCGCCAAATTCTATTCACGAAAGTCTGTTGCAGGAGCTCCGCTTTCATATGGAACTACTGGAGAAACGTATGGAGGGTGTGACTTGTGCTATAACGGAATGGCAAAGATGCAATGCAGCAAATGGGCTTGATTCGAGTTGGGTGCTCCCTCTTGCGAAAGTCAATTACAGAGGCTACACCGGAGGGCGTCAAGTGACACGTGAGGAAAATTGGCAACGCAGTACATATAC
Organism: Dermacentor andersoni; assembly: GCF_023375885.2. NCBI lineage: Eukaryota > Metazoa > Arthropoda > Arachnida > Ixodida > Ixodidae > Dermacentor > Dermacentor andersoni. The sequence continues at coordinate 65,929,010 of NC_092816.1, read as the reverse complement.
TCGATAATCACGCGCGGAGGCTTTCTTCCATGATGGCCCCCCATTTGGGGTTGGCAGTTTTAAACACTACACATAAGCGTCTTGCCTCCAAGCGTTATCAGGGGTTTCGCAGCGCCATCTGCTTTATCTAAGTGCAGAATAGTTTGATTTAGAACCACTTGATCGCGTGTGTCACATAAGCGTCCTTGCGGCATCAAATTACTTGAGTATACGCATGCGCACACTTTGCAAGGCTATCTAAATGAAATCTGAGCCCGTGAGGCGTTACATTCACAATTGGTTCATATATCCCGTATTATAACGCTAACATGACGCACGACATGGCCCATCGTCGTCCCCGCATGGGACGGCACCGTACGGTGTACCGAGGTCCAATTTGACCTTGAAGGACCCTTATTTTAGTAAAATGTGCACAGTTTCATGCTATTCCCTTGAAAGTTCGGGCGTTATTTTCGTAAGCGTTTTGCTGCGTGAGCACTGTGTACTTTGGGCGAACGCTAATCCCCTTGCGAGACCCACCGCTTGCGCGACTGTCATTAGGGAGTTGTAGCTCAGCGGGCCAGCGTAGACGCCGGCCACTGCGCATGTTGTACCGCGCATGCGCAGTGGCGTCTACGCTGGCCCGCTGGCACCCTGGCCTCGCTGAGCTATAACTTTCTATTTCTTGCTTCTACGACTCGCGTGTACGGTTCCGAGCGCATTTACGTCAGGCGTCACGGAAGCTACGAACGCTGTATCATCACTGGAAGTACGATGCGTGTGTAAGGCAATAAACCATCCCTTTCAAGTTGCTATGCGCCTGACACCTTCCCCGGGCCACGAAGTCCCGCATCTCGAATTCGTGCGCGCAGCTAAATGCGAATCTGTACACTACATACGTACCAACGTCGAGGCAGCGGTGCTGGTGTAATATTGGGAAGGGACTCGAAAATAAGTTATACGAGGCGACCGGCATATATACGAAGCAGGCGACAACGGGAATATCACGTGCATTCATTTTCACAAGCGAGTATGTATGCGTTAGGGTATACGGGCAGGTACGGAAATCACGCGCTCGCACTCACACCCGCTGCCGCACGAGCTCGACGTGACTCAAACGCGCGCAAGTCATGAACGAAGGCCGCGTATATGCGCGACTGCGACGCGTACACCGGAACGTCGCTTGTGCAAAAGACGCGCCCAGCGTCGCTGTTGACTCTTGCGCGTCAACGACGTACGCCCACATCACGGGTGCCGCTCCCAGAGCAGGCGCCGAAGGACTCGCTGTATACCCGATATAGTCGCCATAGGGTGTGCTATATAACGAAAGGCTCTGTGCTGTCCGGGCACGCGCGCAATTACCGCGAAGCGCCGCTCTTATACCTTCAGGCTTATCGGAGATCCGGTGTGCCGCTGTAGATTTTGCGTATAGCTAGACTCTCAAGGTTGTGAGTCATGAGGCCTACATAGCAGATGAAATGGGGTCAGGTAAATGGGAGCGTGGCGACATATTAAGGCGCACAGTGAATTACACCTGTAAAGCTGGTTGTATATGTATATACTGCAGCAGAGTCAACCAACACGTGTATGTCGAAGTGCCACAGCAAAAGATTCAGCGCAGTTGTTCTGCACAAACAAATGTGCGAGACCAAAAACATCTTTCTGCCGATAGGCATTCATTCATTCATTCATTCATTCATTCATTCATTCATTCTGCCTGACGATGATGACGAGGGCTCGTATAATATAGTTATAGTCCATCTGGATTCGCCTTTATATAAGGTGCTCTGCGGGAGAGTGGGCAATCTCGCACAACTTCAGCGCGAGGTATACAGCTGCGGTTGGCGCCAAGGGCTGCTCCATTTTTCTTGCTATCGGCGGAGTACGTTAAAGTTGGGTCCAGATCGAAGCGCACTTGGCGAATATCGCTGTCTTCTGCTTACAGGGCAGTCTTTGTCACTTCGCTTTCATCCTTGCATGCTTGAGCGATGCGTTGCGACTTGGACGTGGAAGGTATGAACCGCAGACGGCGCGCAGCTGTCTTATATAAAGGTGTTATTAGCGCAGTTACTACGCTTTAATTAGCACACCGCATCCGTAAGGACGCGTTGTCACGCCTTATTTCCTGCTAGCGGCATGAAGTCGCATACACACAGTATCCACGCTGTTCGAGGTGGATGCTGCCAGAGGCCAGTCAAATCTGCCCTCATGACCCAAGCCAAATTCGATAAAAGGACGGATTCTTCAAACAGAGCGCTTGGACCGTTATTACACAACGAGTGGCTGCAGCGCGTTCGTTCGTAATGCGATGCCATATTTAACATCGGTAACCCGGACTGCGTGCACAGGGAAAAAAGCGTTACCAAAACGCGTATATATAGCATGACCACTCCCCGACACGGAAATCGATGTATAACTTGTGCCGCATACATCAAACCCGTATCGCGTCACTGACTGCATGCGTGGATTAGTGGGCGCCTCGATTCAGTTGACTTCACGCGTTGCTGCATTCGGCGGCTGCTGTGGCCTGCGTTTCAATGTCGTGCTTCTTATGATGCGTGGCAACAGACAGGACTGCGCATTTTTTACAGCCCAAGCAGAGGTAGAGCAGAGGTATATGCTACACCCTTGACTCACGCTCTCTGCCTATCACTTAAACTCTTTATAGGTGATTATAGCTTTTCTCTTTTATGAATCAACAAGAGCCCCGTTCGGAACCTCTGAACCTATAAAGCCTCCCGGGAAGTCAATGAAGAGCTTATGAGATATTAGAAAACTTCGCTGCCTCCGTCCATCTTTTTTCTCTTCTCTTCAACAGGTGGGTTACGACGATCATTGCTGTAACAACACGAAGACGATCATGTCAGTCTTTATCTGTCATTGCCTCTACGGCGCTTCACAAATGTCACTACTGACGCCGGTATCTACAGGTGCAGAATCGGGTATACCTTCAGCGTCTGTATACATGAACGCGTTTCCCGATCACTTCTTCATCGCAGACAGGAAGGGCTGCACCGATGGTCGTTATATAAGCGCGGAAGCACCTGCTACCGTTAAGGAGCAGTTGGTATTTTGCAATGTGCATATCGAGTTGAGGAGGTACCTTGATTAGAGGATCGTCTGCGAATCTCTCTCTCTCTCTCTCTCTCTCTCTCTCTCTCTCTCTCTCTCTCTATTATTGGTAAGCGAGCAGTGACAGCACGTGAGACATTACAGACTCGTGCAAAAGCCCTACACGATATTCAATTGCAGATCAACAAAAACTCAACTGAGGACAGCAAAAAGTCAGTCGAAGAGAGAGAGATAGAGATTGGTTGACAGAGAAGACGAAAGCACGCCGACCGCATGCATCTAACCTGTCTAACACGTGGCTGAGGCCCGAGCATCGGTCAGCAGTGTGTGGACGGAGAAGAGACGGAAAGGGGACAGAGGTATACGAAGGAAGAGAGCGTTCGGAGCTGACAGCTGCAGTAAAAAAACACAACGGAATTTCTATAATTACTTTTGTACGGATGAGGTTTATTGCAATCCGCATAGAAGGAAGGGAAGAAAGAGAAAGCCCGTTTAGTCGCCGCTCGTGCTGACATTCTTGAAGCGAGCTATACAATACGTGTCGATTGTTCGGGCCCGAAACTGTGAACTTCGCTGTCCACGCAAGCGGAGCCATCTCCAGGGCGGGGAAAAAAAGCAACAACTCAGGCGGCAGGCACGTTGGTTCGCCCGGCTTCCTTCCTGCGCGCGTGTGCGCACGTCGTTTCTGTGCGGCAGCGACGGTCAGCCAGCCACCCAGTGGTTCGGACCGATCTCTTCCGCGTTCCCTTTCGTTTTTCCCGCCCCATGACCTCACGGTGCGGCGGCTCCGTGGCGGGCACGTTGTGCTGCGCGAAACGCGCGCAACGCAGCGCGCCTGTGTGCGTACTCCCCTCTCTGCAGCCACGCATCGGCTGCGTTCAGGTTCTCAGTGAATGCATTCGCCGTGTGTGCACCGGGAGAGCGGCTCAGCAAAGGCCGTGCAAGCGTTTCGCCGGTTTCTCTGCGGTGGCGTCGGTCGGCGATAGGCGTGAGAAGGAGCAGGAGGCAGGGGGAGTGATGGCGTACCTTGCAGTTTTGCGGAATGATTGCATTAGAACAGCGGACGTCCAGTACTTCGGCAAGGCACCTGAAAAGGATGAAATTCTTCGTGTGCATCCGCTCCCCCCTTCCCTCCCCCTTTATCCTTGACTTAATTCCCCTATTTGCAATGTTCGTCCGGCGACCATTCGTCTCTGAACCTAGCGCTACCTATATAGCTTATCCCTGCTTCTCATGCAGCCACATCGAACTGCATTCCGTCCTTTTAGGAGATCCCAGTTGTACAGAGCTCAGTGCAAGTGCTGAACAAGCTATCAAAGAAGAAAAAGTTATTGCCCTGTTACTTTGCTGCTGCACTGACACGCGCGCTGTGACGTTACCCGAGCTCTTTCATGATGAGGCGCAGAATGCTTCCGATACTTTGCCTCTCAGTACGAGTTGGAACACGCGCCTACAAACGTGCGCATGTATGATTCGACATCCACGTCTACGCAGGCTTGGAAAGCGCTTAGTGTGCATGTGTCTGTTTATTTGTGGTTTGTTTGTGTGTGTGTGTGTGTGTGTGTGTGTGGCAGAGAGAACAGGGTGCTCAAAACTTGTATAACGCCACTACACATAACTCGTACTAGACTAGAATATATACAAGAATCAAAAGCACGCCACTATCCTTACGAGCCAACAAAAATGTATTTTTTCTGCTCTTGCAGCAGTATCAGCAGCAGCAACAGTTTACGATGAGATTAGCAGCAACCGTTTGCGTTCGGATTCTCTAGCTCTCCGCGATATCGGCGAACGTGCATCTCGACTTGCGCTACTGGCCTTCTCATTCTCCGCCGAGTCCCTCGTGGCTGTTTCAAACGCATGGAAGACCTGCAGATATATATATATATATATATATATATATATATATATATATATATATATATATATATATATATATATATATATGTGTGTGTGTGGGTGTGTATGTGTGTGCGTGGATAGCGCTACATAGAGTAGATATGGGAGCCGTTAGATTTCGGCCGTAACTGAATCTACGTACGCTACACCGCGTCCACGTCGAAAGGGGGAAGGAACGGCAAGGAATTGCTCGTGAAAAGAAGGGCGAGAAAGAGCGGCTGGCGGAACTGCTTTCATATAGGCGGGCCTTCATTGACCGGGATTCCATTGACCCGCGCAGTGTATCGTATATCCTGACTCCCCTCCCCATCCCCAAACGTTTCTTTCACGCGCACGACGGGTACAAACAAACAAACAAACAAACAAACAAACAAACAAACAAACAAACAAACAAACAAACAAACAACCAACCAAACAAACAAACAAACAAACAAACAAACAAACAAACAAACAACCGTTCACAAGAAGCCGCGGAGTACATACTCTCGATACCTTCTGTGTCCCCGCGCTCGAAAGGATACCGTCGCATAAAAGAGCGCGTATCGACGTGCATCGCGAGGCTCGCGGTCCGCTATCACTGCAGCGTGGTTCGTGGCCGGTGGCGCCCGCGCATTCATTACGCGCTCGGGGCGAGGGCGGATGCCCGGGCGGGCCATTCGAGCTCGGGGTGACCCCTCGGGCACAAACACAGACGCGGGCACACACGCAGCCGGGCGAAACGCTACACAGTCAGACAGATGGTCGCTCTGTGTCTGCCGGGGCACTGCAGGGCAGGGCGGCCTCGCCTTTATTATTTTCACCGCCCTTCTTTTTTTTTCTTCCGGCTGTCTTTCGCCAGGTTCGGGCGGAGCGGCGACGCAGCTATTGTTGTTATTGTTGCGTCGGCGCTCCGTCTGACCAGCCCCGACGACGATGGACGGACGGCAGCACGGCGGTACGGACGTTGGGGAGAGCATAGAATGAGTGGCGAGTGCTGGGGCATAGGTTGGCCATGGTCTATGGTTGAGGAAAGCGAGAGAGAGGAAGCGAGTGGTGTGTGTGCGCGTTTGTGTGTGCGCGTGTGCGTGTGTGCGCGCGTGTGTGCGTACGCGCGCGCGTTTACTGTGCGTCGAAATATGGGGACGGAGAGAACAGTCGAACGAAAGGAAAGCGTGTAGCGGGGCGACCCGGAGAAGGCCGGGCGGTGAGAGGATGAGCGAGCGAGAGCCCCCCTCGGGCGACGTTCGTAATAATACGAGCGCCCGAGAAACCTCGCCCGCGAGCGGCATTTCTTGTTGGGCAACGTTATACACGCGCGACCGGTGGAGCATAAGCGCGCGTATGTATAAGTTGGGAAATCCAGGCGGCTCTCGACGGCTGATGCGGTGGTGGTTGCGCGGGGGGGGACTCGATCATCATGCATTGGCACGAAAGCGCCTTCCTTGGAACGCATTCCACAGCTGTCACTGCGCGTTTCCTGCCTCCCCCTCCCCCGTCTCTTATTACTTTCTTTTCCTTATTTCATTTCTCCCCTCTCTCTCCGGAGCCCATCTGCCTGTTCCTTTCTTGAGTTTCTCTCTCCTCGACGTCGCCCCAGTAAGCGAGGTATGCAAGCGCGAGATGAATTAAACACAGGCAGCGATCAAAAGTAACACGCTTGGCATGGCATGGACAGATTAGCCTCGCTTCCTGTCACCCTCCCAGTTGCGTTGGTCGCCTGTATTTTTTCTGTGTGTTCGTAATCTTTCCGTTCTTCTGTAATTGTTCAGCTGGCGCGTCTCGGGCGACGGCAAGCCCCCTTGGATGTCACTACAAAAAAAAAAAATTAACTCACAAGGAGCCAGGAAAGAAAAACAGTAGCAGATTGGGCGGTGTTCTAAGGAGCAGCGCATATATTTCACTGTGCTAAACAAAATTTAAGAAAGAGAGAGAAGAAAGTTTTGCTTCTTTGATTGATTGATTTTTTATTCACTAAATTCTGAGCACTCTACAGACGCTTTCTCCAGTACACACGTTTATACAGAATGCCTCCAGAGGGGTGTGTCGCCAAGGTCGAATTCCAAGCACTCGACCTATTTTGACGCGGGGGGATTGGTCGGTGACGGGGCACGTCGACGACATCGGTGCGACTCTGAGTCATACTCAATGCGCCGAAGTAACTTCTGAGTGAGTGAGTGAGTGAGTGAATGAGTGAGTTAGTGAGTGAGTGAGTGAGTGAGTGAGTGAGTGAGTGAGTGAGTGAGTGAGTGAGTGAGTGAGTGAGTGAGTGAGTGAGTGAGTGAGTGAGTGAGTGAGTGAGTGAGTGAGGACCGCGTGCCTGAATAAGTCGGTCAGTTGTTCGTGTACAGGCGAGGTTAGTAATAATGAAGAAACTGCCAATATTTCTTCGCCCGTGTGTTTCGTGTTACGCATATGTCACGGTTTATAATGTTTACAGATGTTTAAAAATAACATCGCGGTGTCAGCAAAATCAATAAAATTCAGCAGCAACCGTTTAACAGGAGAATGACAAATAACAAGACTATCGTCGTGACAAAGTTGCAACGTTCAAGACCTTGAGAATCAACCGTGACAAATACTCTTTCATAAATCTTCATCCGCAAGTCAATAACGCTGACATTTAGGGGCCATCGCTCCCGCATATTGCTCTGAAGGATACCGCAAGGATTCTGCAAGCTGTGTCCTGAAGGACACAGTTTGCAGGAACGTAGGAGCAACCCCGCTGCCCTCGTTGGTTCATAGTTTGCAGGCGCTATGCGTTTTTCTAGGAGAGAGAGAGAGAGAGCGTACGACGCAAAGCAACCGCTTTGAAATGCGTTCGTGCACTCGAGTTTTTCTTATATGTATACACACGCGAACGGCCTCAGTTCTCGCCTCAGTTCAGGATGAGCTCGCCATAATGCATGAGGGTTATTAATGGCCTCCGCTGTGTGCGCAGGCGCGCGCTGTAGCCGTGACTCTTCGATGATGCATCGCGCACAAACAGTCAGCCCTTTTCACTTAAGCGAAACAGCCCCCGTGTAGCTGGCGACTGTCAGCGTCCTGGCAGCTTTAATTTCGTATCACCTGGTGGGGTTCACGTTGGATGACGTGAAATGTGAAATGTGAAAAAAAAAAAAAAAAAACTGGTGGAAGTCGTAAGGCAGGGCGCGATACAGCAAGCTAAACGAGGGTTTGCACTAATTCGTCTCCGTGAAGGTTGTTCGTAATTTAATTAACGGAGAGATAGAGAGAGGAATGAAGGAGTGGCAGGGGAGGCCACGTACGTCCACTTTGCTACCCTATAAACGCAGGGGAAATGCTGTTATAGGGGATGAAAACAAAGGGAGAAAGGAGAGAAATCGCTGAGGGCGTGTCGCTTCGTCCGCAAGTGCACATCGAAACTGCGGTCGTTCACGGAGGTTTTGTCCACTTCAAGAACTGCAGTAATGCACGTGTCGCTTTCCGGGCTTGCCACGTATGTGACCACATTCCAAGTACTTTCGCCACTATGAATGATCTCGAATCCAAATTATCTAAGGTGAGTAACGGGGTATAGGCACTTGTCGTCATAGCAGGACGGATGCAGAGGACACATGCGAATAGGACCCTCACAATTTAACCGCAACCGTCGCAGGAAGGGGAGTTACTCGTCCCGATGAGGAACGAATAGCTCTTTGTGGATGAATGTGTGAGAATGAACGAAAGTCTCTATGTGTCTAGTCATCTCTTGACACCGGACTGATGCGCTTTCAGAGCTGATACCGCGCCCTCGAAATCAACAGCAGAAACGCGAATATAACGCATGAGTAAATCGTGTCAGATTTTTTTCTTCATTATTGTTGCTGTTATTATTATCATTATTTTCATTCAACATACTGGCCTCTAATGCAAGCTGCGTTTCATTCATTTCAATAGGGAATCTTCGCACGGATGGCACGTAAACCTGAAGCGGAATGTGTGGAGTCAAGACACATAATCTATAAGCGATATTTAAATGGGGCTAGGATACTTCTGAACTACGTAGACTCCACACGGAAATAGACGCAGAGGAGAAGGAAGCTGTTATCATTATTGAAGTAAAGCTTTTTGCGTTCTTACATTATGGAGTTTTAGAAAAGGGGGACCCAATGTTGTAGAGGACGCTATCGGCCAGGCATACAACAGAACGCAAAACGAGTACAGATGTCTTTTTTTTTTAATGACTACGCAAGGCCTCTTGGTGGCACTATTTCTAAAGCTCCTTATTACTCGGCACTTTCTACAGTTTCGAAGTATAGACCTGTCAAGATGCCGGATAATAAATTAAGAGACGAATCAATGCTAGACTCGAAAAAACAAATATTAACTGATATTTTGGAAAAGCAACGTACAGTGGTGACTACGGAGGGCCTCAAATGAAAACACCCTTGCCGCAAATTCGGGCGACAATTTTCTTGCCCCGCCAAGATTCTTTTTCGTATCGAATGACGTCACACGTTCGAACCAAGGCGAAGAGATGGCCATTGAGCGTGTGGCATCGGCAATTCATCACCTGGCAAAATACATGCACATAGAGCGAGCAGTCTCGACACATGCACGACAAAGTGCAGATGCCCAATACACAGCGACCCCGTCATGAACCGAAAATCAGCGGACCACTGCAACGGACAGTGATCACTCTTCGTTCGCACGCACTCCTTGCGACCCCCCCCCCCCTCCCGCCCCGTTCCCCATCGTAAATTATGCATGCGTCCGTGTAGGCAAGCGGCCACGCATCCTAAATCAGAAGTTATGGCCGCGTTCATGCGCATACCCAAGAGAATGAGTGTATAATAGATGGCAGAGAACACACAGAGTGATAAAATGAGCGTCTAAAGACTCTGGGGGAGTGAAATTCGAATGTTTTAGCATAGGTCATTTTTCAGCATAGTTCGTTGTAGCTTGCCATAGCCTGGCCTCACCGCTCGTCAGCCCAGAAAGCCAAACGAGTACTTCTATAATTACCTGAAAGCGGCGGACTTTATGTATACCCGTTGCATCTTGTCTCTATATATATAGTCAGCGTGATTGATGCGGTCTTATCCTTTGTCTCTTTCTCACTCCCCCATTCCACTCCTCACGTGTAGGGTCGCAAATTAGACAAAGTCTAGTTATATAACATCCCTGACCTTCCTTCTCTATCTATCTATCTATCTATCTATCTATCTATCTATCTATCTATCTATCTATCTATCTATCTATCTATCTATCTATCTATCTATCTATCTATCTATCGATCTATCTATCTATCTATCTATCTATCTATCTATCTATCTATCTATCTATCTATCTATCTATCTATCTATCTATCTATCTATCTATCTAGCATAGGTTGCTTTTTACAGGAGTGTGTAGTTTCGCGTTGCAGTTCAATTTAGTGCAGCTTGTTTTGGTACAGTTCATTTTATCACGTGTCGTTTCGTCACGGTTTCGTATTTTATTCAGAATTGTGCAATACGTGGGGGCGAGAGGTCACGTGCCGGTGCGCCGGTACAACTGCTCGAGCACGCTACACATACGGAGACTCGCCGGCGCTGACCGAGATTGCATGCGTAGCAGGTTGCGCAGCGCGATCTACGCTTAAACGCTCTATTCCGTTTCGTTGGGTGCCGCATTCCGACGTCGTCGTCGTTGCGCAAGTTTCCTAGTAGACGAACCTGTTACGTTGAACTGCGCAACGCGCGAAGTGCAGTCTCTCGCGCCTCTATTTCTACGTAGCTATGTACGTTTGGTGCGGCCGCAACAAGGACACGAAGCTGTACGCGAGGTTCTCGGGAAGAAATGCAAACACCTATTATAAGAGCTCGGCTCCTCAATCCCGCTGCTCCATGGCAAATACATACTGCATTCTGCCGCCTTTAGGATGACGCCCTCTCGTCACTTTCTGCCCGGTAATTTGTAACGTGATCCCAACTCCTTTCGCCTTATGTTAGGCGTGAAGGTATTCGCGAGCCTCTTTCCATGAAAAACGCGGCGCCTCAAGTTATATGCGTCACAGAACGTTGCATCTGTAACAGCTAACAATCCCTTCTTTTCACTAGCGCGGAATTCGCGCTCGGAACTAAGAAGCTTCGTCAACAAAAAGAAACGCGCCGGCGTGTTCGGACGCGTGAACCGGAAACCGTGGCTATATATATTTATGTATATACATACAGAAGGAAGCATTCAGCCAAGCGCGAACTGCAAGAAACGTAGCAAGTAGAACGCCCACCGAGACGACGACATTGCGCACTCCCTCGCGCGGTGGTTGCAGCGTGGACGCGGATTCGCCTTCCCATCATGCATCACCCTGCCGAGTCTCAGCTCTGCAGCGGTGCGCGTGTGTTGTTACATAGAGGCACGCTCGCAAGCGCGAATTAAGCCGTGACGTTGATTGCCCTTTGCGGGATACCAGGGAGAGGGAGAAGGAGGAGAGGGCAGCGTATACTTGCGCTGCGTACGTACAGATAGAGACGTGTATAGGCCATTCTCGCGCGTTCACTGTCGCCTTCATCGGAAACACATGCAGAGATGGGGGGCGGGGGGGGGGGGGAGGGGGGGATCGACCTTATACACTGGCATACACACTGCGGATTTGACCGAGAAGAACTGGGCTTGTTCTATGTAGTATACAGGGCTTGGCTGCGCGCACGTCTTCAACGCGGCCTTGAACCACACGGCACTGCTTGGAAGAGGCGGTATCGTCGTCTTCTAATCATCGGGGCCGCGCAAACGAGGAGACCGACCACCCACGTTGGCCCAGCGAGTGGAGAAAGCCGATCGGTTTCGCCCCCTCCCCCTCCCAACAAGAGACGCGCTCGTACTTGTACACTCCTGCGCGGTGAGCCCCGGAGTTCCTGCGGAGAGCGCCGCGTTGATACAGTATGCCAGCAGGAAGGCAGTATATCCGGCGCCTCCGTGTATGTGCGCGGGAAAGAAAATGAACCTCTGGTGCTGTGTCTTATTGCGCAAGGTGTTTGCAAATCTTATCTCTTCCATTGGCCGCACGCGCCGGTGAGTGAGTCAGCTGCAATGGTCCACGCTTTTGACGCTGAAGCACGGTAAAAGTATGCATAGCATAGCGAAGGACGCAGAAAGCTGGGCGAATACACAGGCGCTTGTGGTACATTGATCTGCTCTCTGCGAGAATCCGCTAAAGAAGACGTCGCGCACTACTGAATACGTTCTTCACGCTTGGAAGATCGACGGACCTGGGGATATACACCTGTAGTGTGGCCCTCCAGAAGCGAGCGTGTTCTGTTCGTGTGAAGAGCACGCAAAGGGACACCGAGTCCCTCCGGCTTGCATAAAGAACAGCTGCGACGACAGCATCACGTAGTCTTTGTTGGAAGGAGATCTGGAATGCACATCTTTATTGTTGTGTGCGCAGGCATAAATAAGTTGCAAATACTCACTGAGCCTCGGTTTTGTTGTTGTTGAGATCGTTTTAACACAAACGAGAACGGGAGTCAAGGCTGTACGGAAGTACTCAAATTAAGCGCGTCTAAATCCACTGCATCTTCATAAACTTGACGAGCTCTGTTGTACGGCCGAGATTCATTGATTCAATCCACCGCTTATATATAATGGGCTGGATTCATTGAATGAACCCTCTCCCGACTGCAGACTTTTAGTTCTTTCTTTCTACGTTTTATTTGTAGCTCCATAGTACGTGGGTGATGCCGTCCGCTGTCGCTTCTTTTCGACAAAATGTGTGCACCGTTCCTCAGTGTCATATAGGGCAGTAGTATGTACGTACTTCTACAATTCTTGGTAATGTATTGTGTGAGGCCTCCAGTACAGACGCTCAATGAAACTCGCGCGCACCTGCAAGAAGTCAAATCGTACAATCCCGCTGGGTTCTCTCACATTCGCTCTCTCGCTCAACTAACTCGGCGAGGAAGAATCTCAAAATGAAAAAGAAGAAGCGTCGTCGGCGCTTACTAAACTTCAAGGGCGCACTGTTACATGCCCCGCTAACAATGGACAGGTGCTGACTTTTTTTTTCTTACATTTTTTTAAAGGCACACCTTGTAGTAGACAGCCTGGATAGATGTGACGTAATCTTTCAGGCATACTACGTACTGTACGAAACAGTAAGAGTCGAAGTCGTGCCGAAACCGTTTCGACCATTCGCTTCTCCCTAGTAGCCCAGCGGGGATATGAAAGTTGCCTCACTGTCGAAATAGCTGTGCTCCGTTTTTCCCGTTTGTCTCTGGTTCTTCTTTATCGTTTTTTTTTTCTTCGCACGGCCTCGCCATTCATTCAAAAGCCGGAATAAGCGCAAGCTTGCGTAATAGGAACGCGCAGGCGCTATAGCTGTCCGTATACGGGGGTTCATTTCTTCTATGTATTGCTCTCTCTTTCTCGTCACTTGTTTTTCTGGTCTCCGAGCTCGAAACACTAAAAAAACCCGAAACTTCCTCCCTATGCATCTTTTTTTTGCCAGTTTTCTTGCTTTTGTGTCGTGCGCCTGCCCGGCTGCTGAAGAATTTTTTTCTTTTCTTTTTTTTTCTTCCTCTCTCTCTCTTTTTTTTTTTTTTCGCGTCACGATTGCGAACCGGGTTAATGTTCGGCGCGTGTTGCGCGGATCCCGTGCGATGGATGATACGCTGTTCTTATAAAAGTCGACGACGTGCACGCGACGTTATGTGAGCTTCAAAAGAGAACGTTTAGCGCGCGCGCGCTTGGTAGATTATGGAAGCGGAGCGGCTGCTATTTACGGTCGATTATGAATGGAGACAATAGGCCGTTGCAGCGTAGTGGGAACTCGCGCGTGTGTACGATATTGGATCGGAACTACTGAGCGTGCGCGCGGGATTGCGGGGGCGTTTCCGCGCATGCGCGATGACTCCGGGGCGCCTCATTATGGGTTGTCTTATACCGGCACGGAGTTCTTAGTCTGCAGCAAGTGTTTAAAGATAAGTAGGTTGTCAGGGGCTCTCACGCCATTTGTTTCCCGATGCGATCCTGTGGTCGTGACGGCTATATACATAGCGCACGTAGAGATGATGTATATAGCGTAGTGGTTCGACACGACTTCGACGTGTGGTATCTCGCAGAGCGGTTTAACGGAGATATTTAGCATATAGCGGGGATACATGCAAGCGCTGGCGTATTCCGGAGTAAGCCAAATAGGAGTATGCGGGGAAAGCTTTGCTGGTCGCGGCAACTTGTGCTGTTGTGACGAAACATGATTGGTTGCCTGCATGTTGTCGTGTTGCGTGGTTACCATCATAGATTAGAAGAAACACCTTCGTGATTGGTTACGTTTATGAAGGTAGATATGTTTACTGTGTAATGGTTGCGTTTAGATGGCGGATATGTTTACGATGGTAGATAAGTGGAGGAGAGCCGGTCATTACAAAATGACTATATAAACCTTAATTGGCTGCACAAAGCGCCAAAAAGTGTCGCCACGGGCACTGTCGTTCGCGTCATGGCGATATCTACAGTGAACGTTTACTTGTCAGTACGTCCTGCACGCTCTTGTAACTCTCAAATAAGTATATACTGTGTAGAGTAACTCGCAGAGAGAGAGAGAGAGAGAGACCTCCTCCACCTGCCAAAGATAACGGGGAACGGAGAAAGACACACGGAGAGAAGGCACGGCTATCCCGACGGGGAAGCTATACCTTTTGGGCTCGGGCGGCTTATACATAGTTCGTCACCTGGACCTGAGGTTCAACACCTGTATATCCCACGAATTGTTTAAAGTTTGTAGCTCCAACATCTGCAGCGGGCATTCGCCGCTTGTTGTCACTTCGCCCAGAAACGAAGGCATGCTTGGGATCTACGTGTATAAGAGCTGCCAAGCTACGAACGGATCATGCAGACTGTTACAGGCAGTGGCTTGTGGACTATGAGTCTGCTAAGCCACTAGCTATACTACAAGTTCGACACGAGAATGACCTCCATGCTCTTATTTGAGTACACATACATGCTGTAGGACAAGTCGTTCGAAAAAATAAATAATTAGGGACTCGGGGAGCGGCCGCCCGTATAGGCATGCTCAATGTTGCCGGGGTTGCTGTCTGGATGCAAAGGAAGAGGGACTGCTGAAATAGTTCAGTCACGTAGTGAGAAAGGGTAAGAGCTATGTGTACATCTGCAAGAAGACAACTAAAATTGAAGGTTGACGCGAACGGCAATGAACCTTTAAAAAACGGACGCAGATGGACCCTCGGAAGTTACCTTAAATTCAATAATGGAGTAAAGGAGGAGTAAATCGTGGTACAAAGTCGAAGAGGGTCGTGTAGGAACAATTCGCAGGAAATGATGACGCGACACAAATGACAAAAGAGCAAAAGAACGCCGCTATACATAGACCACAGCTACATCCCGCAAACTGTGCTGCGCATGCGCAACACCCGCAATATGCGTTCGGAACGTGGGCGGGCGACGCTCACAGAAGGCACTCTAACTTCGAGATATTTTCCTCTGGTTTACGGACGTTAGTTTGTTTCTTTCCTTACGCCAGGGCGCATCCTCGCGATCGACGATGCCGCACTGCCATGCCCAGCTGGCAGGTGCGCATGCCAGGGCCCATGCCTCGTGGCACGCACGCTTCGATCACCGCGGGGTGCGTGACTTCACGCACCAGCATTGAAGCAAAGCACTGCGGCGCGTGGCAGGCTCGAGCCAGCGTGGTGCCGCACGTGTGAACGCTACTTCTGCACTTTAAAACGCATAATGTTTTTGTTTTTTCAGCACCTCCTGGCAGGGTCGTATCT
This sequence comes from Dermacentor andersoni, assembly GCF_023375885.2. Taxonomy (NCBI): domain Eukaryota; kingdom Metazoa; phylum Arthropoda; class Arachnida; order Ixodida; family Ixodidae; genus Dermacentor; species Dermacentor andersoni. The sequence continues at coordinate 65,913,369 of NC_092816.1, read as the reverse complement.
TGTAATCACTATTTTATTTTTGTCCGAGAATCCGCTGTCCTCTGCGTCAGGTAATAGGCTCCTTGCTGTAGGGACCCCACGACTGAAATACAAGAAACAAAAACTTGCGTTCCACATTGCTTCGGACCCGCATGTGTCGAATCGTGCGTTTCTGCGAAGAGATAGAGAAAGAGAGAACACGAAGGATGCGGACGAGAAGTCAACACTCGATCGAGGCACCGAAGGTCCCCATAAACAAGGGTCGGCGCGCGCCAGTCGCCTGCTGTACCGGCGGCCATCTGCCGCAGAGAGGACCGGCCGTGTTCCTGTGCGGACTCAACAGAACAACGAGAAATGAAGAAAACGCATAACATAACGTAAGGCTGGGGCGCCCTGGAGACAGGTGGCGCGCGCCGCGTCTCCAACTATTTTTCTTTTCCCCCTCTCCCTCTCCCGCTTCTCGGCACGCGTGCATTGACTGGTGGGCCCCGGCTTCTGTCTTTCACCCGTCGTCGGTCTTAGTTGTTTGTTTCTTCGTCCTTCGTTTCCGACGATCCCCCCCTCCGCACTAAAGCGGACAGAAGTTAAACTTCCTCCCTACCTCTCGACAACAGTCGACCCGAGCACTTCGTTTTCCTTTTTTCTTTCCTTTCCTTTTCTTTTTTTTTGGTCTCCTTACCTGGCAGGAGCCACGACGCGGATGCTCGTTTTGTCCAGTGCGGCTCGAGGGGTACGCATCTTCGTGCCGTTTTGTTTTCGGCCGGGTCGACGCGCGACCGCTCAGCCGAGGAGGAAGCGCGACAGTGCACGCGTGTGCGAGCCGGGAAGCGGCATCAACCTGCAGCCCAGCGAGACGCCACCCTCCTTCTTCCCGGACCAGCACCACCATCACCGAGACCATCACTTGAGACTGCTCTCCTTTTGACCGAGCACCTAGCGATCAGCGAGTGACCCCCGTCGTATGGTCGGCGGAAGGACCCTTCTCGAGGCTTTTGAGTGCTCACTGCTCGTGCACAGTTCGAGGTGTCCTCATGCTCCGCGGTGTCACCAAAGAAACGTGCATCATCGTGGAAGGTAAAGTCTGTGGACAAAGTTCAACCTGAGAATGCTGTGGCGAGTACACCGTTGCGTCCAACTCAAAAGAGAAATCACGCCAACCAATTACATTCGCTAACTTTGGTGACGTCACATCGAAGGCGAGCTTCCCTCATATCGGCGCCTCTCGGGAACTATGTTTTGGAGAATATTAAGATGGTCCTCTCTCTCTCTCTCTCTCTCTCTCTCTCACTGGAGCGAGCGGAGACACAATGAGCGGAGTACAGATACAATGTGGTTTTGTGGCCGCTGAACTCGCAATAAACTTTCATTTCATTTTTCATTTCGTTTCATTTTCATTTTTTATTTCCTGCTTCAAACAGCAGTGGACCTCGGGAAAAAAAGCCGTAGCTTGACAAGCTCCCGAGGCCCACAAGCTTCGTTGACAATGACACCATCGAACATATGGTACAAAGATGGGATACAGGAACATGAAACTTGACTCTCGTAAAACTCTCAGGTCATCACCGAGAATAGCGACGGTGAAAGCGCGCCGACTTTCCTGAACGCTGCTACAAATTCTTTGCGAACAGTCGGCGCGTCGTACGTTTTTTCTTATCCCAATATCCGACATGATCAGCCAGTGCTCGATGAACCTATAGGCACGCGTGATGCAGCTTTCGCCTCACTGCATCTATTTAGTGAGAGGAAGCACCACGCCGGAGCGCCTGCGCGCGCGTGTTACCGTTCCTTTCTGGCGTCTTTATGGTTGCTTGATGAAGACGCGCTTTCCAAGTCACTCCGCAGCCAGCCAACGTGCTCTTTTCTGTTCTTCCTCTTGTTTTTTTTTTTCCCAACCATTGGAGAGGAACAGCTGCTCCCGCGGCCCGCTCCTGTTCCGTCGACTGTGTTTTCCAGCGGCATGCAGCGCATGGCACCCTGCCCTCTCTCTCCCTCTCATTCCCTTTCTCAACATAGCCACCTGGCATCCTTGAGGCGTTCGCTGCGTGTAATCGGTTGCTCTAAAAGACGCCTGCAGCAGCGTATTCGAGGAATTCCTTTTGTGCACGGCCTCGGCGGGAAGGGAACTAGAGAGCGGTCTCCCTGCTGGTATCGGATAAGACTGCGTAGCACACCTGGAGACAAGAGTTGAGGTATACTCCGACGTGAAAAGCTTATATACGGTGATCAAAAACGCACCACTATTCTGTTCATTTCCGATTTCAAAAAAAAAAAGAAAAGTCACAGATAAATTAGCAGATAGGGACAAAGAGCACAGGTCTTCGCAAAGGTAGCACGTGCGATGCCTACAGAACAAGTATAGAAACAAATGAAAACGCATCTACCAGATTCATACTTTCCCTTCCATTACAACTGACTACACGCGACAGCTAAACACATCGTGTAAAGAAAACATTGCTAACGTGGCTGCCTTGAAGACCATGCGGTTGACGATATATTAGATTACTATATAATCGTTTTAAGTGTACATGAGCCCCAAATGATGTATGTTAGTAAAATATTAGTATGATAGTAAAATAAAACTAAGAGTATGTAATTTGTAAATAAGTTACGAGACACAATAACGACTTTGCGAGTTGTACTTGGGTGAATGGTTAAGTCCGCGGGTAGTACCGGGGACGTATTCTAGCTGTGACGATCGCTTCGAAGATACTATCGCCTTCGCGTGACGTAGTGCTCAACCAGCCAATCAGCGCGTGCCTGACGGCGATACTATCGCCGTCAGCGATTGTGTAACTATGAGGAACGTGGAATTCGGTGCGCTATTTGAAGTACCTCTGAGTCAGCGACATGATAACAAGAAATTAATTATGGGGTTTTACTTGCCAAAAACACGATCTGAATATGAGGGACGCCGTAGTGGGGGACTCCGGAAATTTGGAGCACGTGGGGTTCTTCAACGTGACCTAAATCGAAGTATACGGGTGTTGTCGCATCTCGCCCCCATTGAAATGCGGCCACCATGGCCGGGATTTAGCTACATGATCGCTGTTTCACACTACTATAACTGACAAGAAAATGTCTGTCCATTTTTTTTTTTGCACGCATAATTAGGGAGCAATGGTTCGCCCTAGTTAACGAGGATATGGTCTTTCCTAATAGCGAAGAAGAAGGAATAAAGATAAAGACAGCGAAATTCGTCATCCGCTAATCGCCTGTATGCTGCTAGCACAGTTCTCAATTTACGGTCTTTCATGCACGATGCTAGACCAAATCAACCGCAAACTTCTGCGCACGATTGCGGCTCCGATATATGAAAATAAGAAGAAAGAAAAATAAAGAAGAGAAAAAAAAAGAACATCCCTTTTAATTAAACGACCATCTCGGGTGATTACGCAATATATCGCGCATACTCGCCACAATCGTCTCGTTAACCGGCGCTCACGTATAAGATTAGGTGGCCACTTATTCCTTCCTTTATATTTTCCTCGACGAAAGCAATTATACGAGACCGCAGCGGCGGCATTCAATGGACTCCCTGCACACGGGCACGCCATACTGTATTAAGGCTCTAGAGGTGGTCTTTTGGCTCCCAATTGAAAGTAGTATTCGCGAAGCGGCTCTCCCCCGCGGGGACATCATGTCGCCACAACACTCGTCTAATCAACAGGGGTGGGAGGGAGGAGGGGGAGGCGCTTCCCTTGCTCAAGCCTCCAGCTCTTTCTTTATTGCTTCCTCCCCCCCTCCTCCTCCTCCTCCTCCTCCTTCAAGAGAGTTTCGAGGAATAGCGGGCTCCGCGGTTTCTCCTCGTCCGGCGGACCCGCAGCGAACGACCGCGTTTCTAATCGACTGGGCCGGTCGGATGGTCGCGCTCTCCATCGTCCCATGCGTGCACGTGCGTGCCGCCGAAGCTGTATTGCTGCTGCTGCTGCTGATTGTTTTCTGGTGCGCCCCGGGTGCCGCATTTACGCACTTACAGTGCGCGCTCGCTACTCACTCACTCATTCACTACTCATTCACTACTCACTCACTATCTATCTATCTATCTATCTATCTATCTATCTATCTATCTATCTATCTATCTATCTATCTATCTATCTATCTATCTATCTATCTATCTATCTATCTATCTATCTATCTATCTATCTATCTATCTATCTATCTATCTATCTATCTATCTAATCTGATCTGATCCCCCCGTGCCGCCCCTATTTCTCGAAAAGCACTCGCGGGCCACCCCGTCCTCGTTTCAGACAAAATCAGACAAGCCATGACATTTTTCATGCTTCCGGGTTCTTGCCAGTCGCAGATCAGTGAGCGGGAGCAGTATCGAGCTTGGTCAGACCCTGAGATAGAAACCAGTTGCGAACTCCGAGCGATGATGACCCTGGTTGATTTGTTTCGATGAAATTGAAAATTTAGGCAAATATTCTATCGAGTGTTCCAACGTCAGCTGATACGAAAACGCACCGACAATAAATGTCTTTTTGCAAAGCCTAAGCAGTCGATACAGTAGAAAGAAGAGGGAGATACAGAGAACAGCAACAAAATTGCACGTTCACATACGTTGGCTTATATATGAAATATGACAGAAGTAAACAGATACTAAGGCGACAGGGCGAGCGATGGCATGCCCTGTAGTGTCTGCCGGTTTCGCTTTGTCTGTGCCTTCAATCTGTGTTGCAAACGTGCTTCTCGCGTCTGTTGCTTCCGATAATGTTTCCCAGAATGCATGGCTGTATACAGGTCTCAGTGCGAGAATTGGCAGCCCTCTTGAGCACGTTCAACGTTTTCAAGCCAGGGCTGCGCGTGACAGTTCGATAGTCATATAGGTAATGTGCAGCTGTGCTGAAATGGTGTGCGTTACAATACGGGCGTGGTTGCCAAAAGCAGCTAAACGTGGGGTATACATGACCAATGTATGGTCGTTGATTTTGCGCGTAATCGCTTGCGAAGGATGCGCAGCGCGCAACGCATGTCGTCTGTCAAATCTGTCACGGTAGTCAATCAGTGTTCTCATTCTGCTGTAGTAAGCGCGATCACTTAATTTTCTTCCGGCCCGCATAGAAGGCTACGAAGTTTACAGAGGCAGCGCAAAAAGTTCATATCGTTGACAGATTCCTCGATGCGGCGAGGCGCATAACAATTCTATATTGAGTAAATGTTATCATATATAGAAAATCCCTCTATAGTTTGGTGGAAGTGTCAGCTTGAGGCCGCCATCGGTCATTGCAATGTTGCATCATCCGTTGTAGTTACGGTTACTCACCGAAATGCCATATATAGCTTTCGTCATTTCGGCCATGATTCGCTGTATTATGTCGTACTGAGTAACGACGAAAGAACTGAAACTGCTTTCTATTAAACTGTTCACGAACAATCGAGTGTGACTATTTATTGGAACTGAATTAAGCTACCCCCTGCCTCCCTATGCATTAATTATTCGCTGCAGTAACTATTTACTCGTTTTTCTATCGTACTGTGTATACGTTACGTGCACTCAACTTGCTCAGTGGCGCAAGTGGTTATAGGTGTACTATCACGCCGCAGTGAAACGCGAACGGGATGCAATAAAGAACACCTCTCACGCCTGATTAGTTCAAAGCGAGATGCGTGATCGAGGCGTAGCTGTTCGCTAATTGTGCTCCGGCCACAAAACTATAGCTCTGCGAAGAAATCGCCCCGCAGTCACACACAGCGGCCAGACGTAGAAAGCGAAATTCGCCTTGTAGTTCACTTTTATGCCTTCGTGCTTCGTGGCGGTATGCAAGCCTGTCTCCGCGATACGTCGCATCAGTAAGGCGCGATGGAGTGCCACAGGCTATATAGTTGCCGAAGCGCAGGTAACTTTCTAACCGTGTACACCTCGCCACATTCCGTGCGTCCGTCTCCACAGTGGAGGCAAGGCCACGGGTGTTTATTACCGCACAACATCGGAGCAGTGTACGCACGTCTCCCGCGGGCTTGCCCGTTCGTGCCCGCCCGCGTGTTGTTGTACGCGAACAAACACGGCACGCTCGCCTCCCGAGTCGAGGGCGTGCTCTCGGCGCGAGAGCGACAGAGGCCGCGCCGCGGCAGCTGCATTTACGCGTTCCCCGCCACCCGCTGAGAACCGACGGTATACGTATATCTATCTATCTGTGTATATACACGGCGCACCGCACCAGGGCAAGGCGAGGGACAGCGGAAAAGCCGCGGCAGAAGCCGAATCATAATAATAATAAGAAGAAAAAGAGGGCACAAACTCGCTCGAGAACTTGAACTCTCTCGAGACGCCGGAGAAAGAAGGGCGCCGCCGGTTGTGATGTGGCGAGAAAACGCGGCAATGCCAAGGATGGAGGGATATAGAAAACAAGAAGCCAGCGCGGAGATCGCGAGTGGTCCGACCGGCTTCGCGGTTCGTCTGCGCATTTGCGGCTGTGTCCGACAGTGCGTGTGTGCGTGCGTGTGTGTGCGTGTGCAATCCGGTACTGCGCGTAGGAAAGAAACACTTATATGAAGGTTGCCGGAGAAAGTGAAAGCGCACGCTGGAAGAACTACGTAGGTATATATAAGTGGCCGGAGGTGCGAGCTGCGCCGTGTGCGAGCTGTGCCGTGTGCGCACTGTGCTGTGTAGCTGTGAAACGTCGGTGCGAGAGAGAGAGAGAGCGAGAGAGAGAGGGTAAGCTGGCGTCGTAGGAGTAATTAGGAGTAATTCGTGATCGCTCACTGAACCCGTAGAAGAGTCGAGTGAGCGATTATGAGTCGCAGTGAGCGATGTACTGTCGGTCAGAGCGCTTACGAGTGTTTCTATACCTTATAAAGACAGGAGCAAAGTAGGCTGTCCACATAATGACTATGCAGGCGTCATCGTATGCACTACCTAAATTCCTTGTAGATTTTTCGCCTTCTCTCAGCAAAGGAATACAGAAATCCCGCAAACAACAGTAAAAGTGCGAGTTCATGAGCTCCGTTTGTTATGAAGTACAATAATTGCCTTCTAGTGTCCGTAGAGAACCCCTTGCAAACAATCTATCGAGGCTTGACACACACACAAAAAAAAGAAAAAAGAAGTACTGCAATGTAAATATACAGCTTAAAGAAAGAAAGAGAGAGAGAGAGAGAGATTTCTTAATTAGTGCTCGAGATGTTTACCTTGTCGTACGCCTGGCACGCTACCCCTGGTCAGAGGTCGCGGGATCGAATCCCGGCCACGGCGGCCGCATTTCGAAGGGGGCGAAATGCGAAAACACCCGTGTACTTAGATTTAGGTGCTCGTTAAAGAACCCCAGGTGGTCGAAATTTCCGGAGTCCTCTACAACGGCGTGCCTCATAATCAGAAAGTGGTTTTCGCACGTAAAACCCCATATTCTTTAACCCTGGTCTGACTAGGGATGCATGAAATGGCCCTCTCATACACAGTACGCACCCACACGACACGTTCAACAAGCGCAAGCACACATGCAAACCGGCATCTTGAGCTCACCCAGAACACTCAACTTACACGGATACTACGAATCATCCGCCTTGCCTTCGTACAGGAATCCGCACGGAAGCAGCTCAAAACGTCCCATTTCCCGAGCGAAAGTTCCCGTCGCGAGTCGCGGGACGTCCCGCGCGCGCGGCTCTCAGTGGTTTGCCCTCTTCGCCGCTTCCTTCCCACGGAGAAGCAGGGAATCGGGTTGCCGCGGGTGATGTCTTTCTCACGTGCAGCGCTCTAAACGACGCACTCGTATGCCCAGCCGTGCCTCGCGGCCCGTGAGGTAAAATACAGCGCCTGCGGAAGCACCTGTATGGGGAGGGCATTGCGGTAAAGGCTGGCTCGTTCTTCTGACAGGAGCGAAGGAAAAAAAAAACAAAAAAAACGGACAGGGAACGTGAAGCACGTTGAAGGCGAAACGGATCGGCCGAACAGTGCGACTCCACTGAGGTGAAACGGGGCTAATACACTTTCTGCGGGTACGCACGAGTGTGTGCGAGCGTTGTGTTAGTTCGTTCGTTCCTTCGTGCGTCGATCGCCGTTGGCGCGTACGGCCGTCAAAACCTGCAGACGCAACATGATTGATGGCGCGCCTGTCGAGAAAGCGGCGGCTCTTTTGCTGCTGTGGGCACTCGGGGCGCTTTCGGAAGCCGCTTGCAGCCTCTTTAGAGAGAGAGAGAGAGAGAGAGAGAGAGAGAGAGAGAGAGAGGCGCTACCCTCTCTCCGATCTTATGACCCTCGACATAGACGGTCACACGCCGCCTGGAACTGGCATACGTTGGCAAGCATATTTAGCGCCGGAAAACAAGGACAGAAGGGAGACGACACCGCAATGCGTCTCCCTTCTGTCCTTGTTTGCTGGCGCTAAATATGATTTATAAGTCAGTTCACCAACACGCCCAAAAAACGGCAATGCAGGTATACGTTGTTCGTCCGTTTTGTTCCATCGTTTTCACGTCGCCTCGTAGTGGCGATTTCTGAAGACAAGCAGAAGGTTAAGCAACCGTTAGAGCAGGCACCCGCAAGACACACAGAATACATTGAAACTAAACATTTCTCCACTATTGCGCGCACGCGCACATATCAACAAACACTTAAGCATACAAAGTATATATAAAGAAAACGTAAGTGCAAAAAAAAGAAAAAATAAAGGAAAACAATCCAGTAGCCTATCTTTATGTGCACCGGTATGCTTTGTGTAAAAGAAGTTCACATCCATAATACAATAAACATAAAATAGAAACGGTATTATACGCGTAACATGCGAATTTCATCGTTCAAGTAGTCGTGACATCATACGCCCGTACAGAGTGCATAATGATCTACAAATCAAATCAAATTATATAGCTTGCTCTCTACAGGGAATTTAACCATGAATAGCTAAAGCCTTCATTTTCCTTCCGCTATGTACATCGCTCTTCTAAATGGCTAAAGCCCTTTGGAAATTTCTAAACAAGACGGAGAAGAAAATGGGAAGAAAAAAAGAAAGGCGGGCCCGGGGAGGGCGACAGAAACACGGTGGCGTAAATATGCGCTGAACATGCTTCATGAGAGCGCAGCTTTTTTTGCCAGTTTAGTGTTGCGATGCACATTGAACTGTCCATGCATTATTATCGGCTCTCGTCACCGTAGCATGCAATGCAATAAACATACAAATTTTCACAACATTGCGACACTTATCTCAGTAGACATGCAACAGCTTGTCTGAGGTGAACAATATACGATCAGGCAGGAAATACCCAAAATGTCGAAACCACGTCTGCGTGATTTTCGTTTAGAATTTATATCGCAGAGAAATAGCAAAGGATTGCCATATATACGTATATAGATGGCGAAGAATATATGACATGAATGCATGCCTTGGCGATCCTCAAGAAAGCAAAAGCGGAAACTGCAGGAAAGCTTACTTTGGGCGCCATGTGTAGGAATTAATGCGCCGTTGCTTATACCACGAGGTCGTTTGAGCGTGCTCTCCCGTCGCATTTCCGAAAGCTTTATGCGAAAAGGTGTTGCAGCTGGCGTTGTTTACCACGACGCCCCGATCGAATGCGTTAATGCACCCATTTCCATCTTCATTAGCTTTGCATTGCGTGCCCACGTCGCTTCAAATACGAGCAGCAATGTAGCTCATGTATGTAAAGGGCGGATTACACGAAAACACGGCGACGCCTTCGAAAGCTGCGGGCGTGCAAATCTCTGCAGGCACGCAGACGCGGGTCCTTGGACCTCTTAACCGACGCGACTTAAGTATATACGGACGGCCGCCGCATACTCTTTTAACTAGGCGTCAACGTCTCCAACCGGATCCCTTTGTTTTGCACGCGAGAGAAAGACACCGAGTAAACGTGAACAACATGCAAAAAAATACTGCCAGAGCTTATAGTTCCCAGCTACGTTGTTCTTGGCTTTCAAGCGAGTGTGCAATAAAAGAATTCTCGCCGGAAGGGTTAGACGTCCACTAGAGATAACGATGCTAATTACCGCATCTGCGAAGGCAATGTGGGCGCGCACCGCTGGAGGGCGCCGTGAGCTGCATTAAAGAGGGCGCTCGCGTAGCTTTGAGCGCGCGCCGTGAGCATGCTATCCCGTGTTTAGAGACGGTGCAGCACTGTGGAATCCTAAAGTCTTGAGGCAGAATGTTTAGCTACTCGTATGCACGACCTTCGAAAAGTTGTGTTAAAGGTGTTCGCGCCGAAACATTATAGGTGACGTACGGGCACGTTTATCGGCCTTGTCATGGCATGGCGAGGTTATAAGTGACGGAAAGGGCTCAAGTATATTTTTACGCGTCGTAAGGCTATACGCAGTGATTCGATTTATCGTTGTGCGCAATCATTGCATCGTAAGCAACCTATCCTGCAACGAAAGCCAATTCTATACTGCCGAAAACGCCAAGCCCACTACGAGTCGTCAGTTTATCTGACTCCCCTCTCGTATAGCCTCAGTAAATGTATGTTAATGAGTCGTCAGGGCCTGACGAATACGAATATCTTCTCGTCGAAACGTTGGCTTCACACACATTTTATTTATTCGACCACTATCGGTCACTTCGTCTTCATCTTCCTGTTCGTCTTCTGTCTTGCCAGGGATTAACTGTACTTATTCCTCCGAACAGTGGTCGGATTTACCACGCCTCTGTACTGAACCACGAAGTAGAGAAACTTGCTCTCCACCGTCGCACTGCACGGAACTAGAGTGTATTCATCGTACACTGTACACATACGGTTCATCTTCCACGGCTTCTTCAGCTGAAAGCGATTCCCGAACGCTTCCGTTCGGGTGGTACGTGTATTAAAAGAACGTCCGCGCGGGGTTTCCAGCAGAAGGCCCGACCGAGACTGGCGCATTATATACTTTCGTTGGTTGTTAAGGGGCGCCTCCGTCTTAAGAGGCCCGTGAGCTCGGTTTTGCAGGCGACACGCTCCGAAGGTCGCGTTGATGACGCTGCCCGCACGGTGCTGCCCGTCGGTGTGAGACAATGGGGGCGTTTAACTGCGAAGGCTGGACGGACGGATGGTCGGTCGGCCGCACGAGAGACGACGCTTCGCGCGTCCGCGTTGCCCGCGCTTCTCTCCTACGTCGTCGGCGCCGCGGCCGAAGGAGGTGAAGCAAGAGGAAGGGAGATGGGAGATTAGCCAGCCATAACTCGACCGCGTGCGCTAAGAGACTCACATGCGGGCTTTGAAGTGGCCGGAAGGCCGCTACAACAACAGAGAGAGAGAGAGAGAGAGAGAGAAAGGAGAGATATAGGGGAAGGGTGTAGTTCAAATTCAAATTCAACTTCTTTATTTATCCATGAAAACACAATAAAAGTGTGTCCAGTACTGTTTGGACCCGTAGCCGTAGGCTATAGTTATGGGCCCAAGAAATCAAATTCTATAATGCAGACACTTCGTCACGTGCACAATAAAAACTTGGAAGAGCGGAGAGGGGGATATATACATAGTACAAATGACAAAAAGAAAGCATAACAAGAAGCAGTCGCTTCAATTAAAAAAAACATCGTGTATGTTATATTACAATAATAAATGGGATGCAAATAGCAGATATATATGTCTATTAACATGTTTAATGCATGCGCTGAAAGAATTTTTTAGCTGTAAGTGCAAAATTTTGAGCGTATTTTATTTCTTGTGGAAGAGTGTTCCATATCTGAACACCAATGAAAGAGAGCCGTCGTTCTCCATAAACGTTGTGCGTGGGAGGTAGATTAAAGTTGCCTAATAATACATTTCTGGTAGTACGCGATGATGTATGGAAGAGGGACATATGGAAGGGGTGGTTGTTTCTTACGATACTGTTTACGACAGTTGCTGTTTTTAGGAGGCGTAGTGAATCGAAGGGTAATATCCGTAGATCGTGGAATAATGGGTTGCTGGGGTGATCCTGCTTAGATGGCGTTATGATTGTAATGATCGTTTTTGCAATTTTCTTATTGGCTGGAGATAACTATTCTATTCGAGGGAAGTGACGCAAATAAGGCGGCATACAGTTCGAGAAGCGAATAAAAAGAAACACACACACACAGACGGGCGCCCATTAACCACGTCGATGCCAGACAGGCCAAAATGAATAAGCAAGGACTCAAGCGACAGATGATGTATATGGATTATGTAGAAGGTCCGTAGTCCGGCCGTTATTAAGGGTTCTGGCACCGATTTGTGCGCACGAGCGTATTCTATACTTTCTAGCATATGTTTGCGCTTATCCGTATGATATATTTTTGAGCGAAGCAAATGATCGGTCGATGCATGTTTTCTTTTCAACGTGAAGTGTGTGCAGATCAGAAAGAATAGCGCGTGCTGATTATATATGTACAGGAGGAAGGTCCATATCGCAAGTGCGTTCACACTAAAATATGACTTTGAGAAGAACTTGAATTCTGGGGGTTTTACGTGCCGAAACCTCGATTCGATTATGAGACACGCCGTATAGGGGGCGACTCCGGATTAACTTTGAACACCAGGGGATGTTTATTGTGCCCCCAATGCGCGGGACACGGGGGTTCTTGCATTAAGCCCCCATCGAAATGCGGCTGCCGTGGCCGGATTTTTGATCCCGCTATATACTTCGTGCTTAGCAGCGCAACACCACAGCCGCTAAGCCACCGCGGCAGGGAACTGAAGTTAACCAGAGATGTTATACGTATACTGACCTATCACGCAGGCGAAAAACAAAAGAGAAATTAAACAGAGCGGGAAACACCGAGCGTGTAGGAGCGGAGCGCCGCTAACGAAAGAAAGAAAGAATACAGGAATTGATGGCGGGAATGAAGAGGCGAGCGAAAGCGACTATCACGTACACGCTTATATAAGGCCGCGCTGTAGCTGCACTTCTGAGTAGAGAGGAAGCAGAAAACCGCGGAGGCAATCTTCTCGTGGAAGAACCGCGTGAAAACGAGGGCGCCTGGGAAGCAGGGCCAGACAGCCGTCGCTAACCACGGCAGCGTGAGCAACATGTACGCGTGTCACGGATGGACGTGTATACGCGGTGCGCTGCGGCGAAGCGTGCCCATGTGTACTGCTCGGCGTGGCGTGCATAACGAGAGAATCGCGCATGCAGCGGCACACGCGAACGGACGGGATGCGCCCCGCTTCCCGTCTTGGAAACTCCATTTGATAGCCGTGGCAGTGGCTTCCGTACGCTGACCACCGCTGCCCTCGCTGCTGGTACACCCTGCTCGTGACGACGGCTTCTCTGCAGCGGTTTATGGGTGCCGTCTGCAGTTTTGATGACCGCCATTACGGCGGCTGTGTATAGCGAATAAGCGACTTGTGGGAGTTGGACGGGGGGGGGGGGGAGGCAAGAGGAACAGGGCGAAGAACGAGCACGCATGCTCGCGCATAGCGTGCGTGCATTGCGTTCTCGTCGGCGTGTACAAGAGCGGCCGTGGTTTGTGTGCAGGCGTATCGCAGGAACGAAAAGCAGTTGACGACGCATGCACACGTATATGTGCATATACAAGGGCCGTTTGTGGTCGATTCCGCACGGAGCCGGCGAGTCAACACATCAGCTGCCGAATTCGAGCTCTATATATAACGGAAAGCTGTACGCACGGACTACGTCGTTTTGAGGCTATCATCGATATATAGGCTATAGTGTGCCAAATCATGAGGAACCGTGGGCGTTGCTGTACTACACTCGTTCGTGCACGAACACGACCTTGAAGATCGCATGAGAGCGCGCTTTCATCCCTGAAACGTGTTCACAGTATATATGCAGTGCAGTGGCGTATAGCCAGAAATTTATTGCGAGAGGACGGGAAGGCGGAGGAAGCGAGTAGGTGGGCTGGGTAGGCCGCATATACTAGCACCGAAATTTCAAGAGGGAGGGGGGAGGGGAGCACGTGCACGATTTGCCACCCCTGACTATATACGCCACCGACCGTATATATATGCGCCATTCGTGAGTATGGTACACGGGCACATGTCTGCACATGTAGACAGTCTTCAGGATACGTCTTTCGGGAGCACGTATACACGGCACGAGTACAGTCAATAAGTTATGCGTCATACGCGTTGCCCAAGAAGAACGCGTTCAGGTGCGAGCGCCGTCTCCCGTGCAACCGCACGCATAGAAAGTGGAGCCACGGCTCCGTGAAGCCGCGTCTTGCACGCGTATACGTCGAGCGCTGCGCCGGTTCGGCGACTTTCAACGACTAGCCTTCGTACGCGCGCGCGCGCTGCTGGCACGCTCGGCGACTATACGCGTCTGGTCAGCGGCGGCACGTAAGCAAGCGCGACCATGTAGCTGGGATCTCAAACTCGCGCGCCGCGCTCGCGTATAAGCACGCGCGCATAGCATGATCGGCCAAGCGGGCGTAATGAATTTCCTTCCTGCCGCCTAAGAAAGGTGCGCGCGTCCACCAACTCCGCGAAGCGTTGCAGCGCCAGCGACGCGTAGGAGGCCGCGTGTGTGCGCGCGTCTGCGTCGAGAGAAAGAAAGCGACGATGATGCGCAGGAAGTGGCTTGCGACGCGTCACTGCTCCGAGATGAAGGCACGACGCGGCCGGTCGCCCTCGGCTGGTCCCGAAGACTGCCGACTTCATAACTGCCCGCCATGCCGTCGCCCAGCTGCTGCCAAGGCAGGCGGGCATGGTGCTTTCGGCGATCGTTCACCCACAACTGGCTGAAGTCTCGCTTCTGTTATTACGATAGTTTCGGAATACCGCAGTGGCCACAGCTCGCCATACACGCTCTCTGAGCGCACGAAGCCATTGAGAAACCCTTTTTTCACTTTCTTCTTCTCCCACATTTTCTTTCTTCCTTTCCTTAAATTCGAAAGTTTGCCCCTGCGGCACCAAACGGTTTAATCATCGTGTAGGTACACACAGAATTTGTTCTCTTGATTGAAGTCCAGCGGAACCTATGGTGTAGTAGCCCGTAGAGTCACGTATGGTTATAGCCAAGCTGCTGCTTATAGGCTGCCCCGCTTTCGACAGGAAGTGGAGCCTCGAAGACAGCAGCCCGGGACAGCTGCGCGAGAGGGGCGGTAAATGTGCGAGGCCAGCTGGGCGAGGTCAGAAGGGACAGGTCGCACCAAAAGCTGGCCGACGGCCCGGAGCCCATAGATGTAGGCTGCAGCTGATGTCAGTGCAGCACCCACTCCTTGCAGTTCCAGGCTGCTAACGATCGCGTGACTCACTATACTTCTCGTTTACAAGTATTAGTCAGCCAGCAGCATCTTCTTGTGTGCTTACACAATATCCCCTGAGCTCAAGCCAGCACCCTATATACTCGGGTTTTCCCATATATGTCGCCAGGAATATATGTCCTCGCATCTCTTTATCGTGTTCCCTCAGTGCAGGGTATAGCAAACCATATTTCTTCATAGACGTACCGTACGTCCTCGCTTTATTGCATTTTTTTTTGTGCTCGCTCCACACATTATTTAACCCCCTTCGCTCTGTGCTGGGTGGCAAATTGGCAAACCCTAATCTATCTATCTATCTATCTATCTATCTATCTATCTATCTATCTATCTATCTATCTATCTATCTATCTATCTATCTATCTATCTATCTATCTATCTATCTATCTATCTATCTATCTATCTATCTATCTATCTATCTATCTATCTATCTATCTATCTTTATGTACGAAGCAGGAGGTGGCTGTACAGTAGTTACAAAATAATTCGTCGGTGTGTACGCCTCATAACGTGATATACCCAATTAGCAGCCCTTAATCCTCTGACTAGTGAAATTAAGTTAGAAGGCATGCTACCACGAAGAATATAAAAACATACAAATACTTAAGAACACGCTTTTGTTTGTTTCTTTCTTTCTTTTCTTTCTTTTCTTGCGTAAAATTATTGCATTGCCACGATTCCTTTTTTACCCCACTGGAAGGTTTCCGTGACGTGACGTAAGTGCCCGTGGGACAAATTTACACCAGGAGTTGGGCACATGTATAGCGTTCACATTATGCCGCGAAACCTGAACCACGAAGCGACCGTCGAACTCCTGGACGCGCAGTCACTGCAGTGAATCACCCGCAAGAAGGGGGGGGGGGGGGGGGAGGGGCAAAGGCTTCCGTCGTGCGCCGAAGAGCCTGGCCGCGCGGGGACATCGCACGCGAGGAATGCAGCGGGTGACGAGGAAGCTTGCGCCTGGCCGCGCCATAATGTTCTTCGCTCTCTCGAGCATCCGATGTCACAAGCTCGGCAGGCGACCGCGTTTTCCCAGCAGTGCGGCGAGCGTACGAGTGCAGTGGTGGCAGCTGCGGCCTCCGAGATCCGGCGAGGCGCGCTGTCTCGTTGCTCTGTCTCGGAGGCCATGTGGCAGCCACAGGGTTTCGTACAAAAATTACCAGGGCGAACTGTGGCGCTGCGGTCGTTCAGCTACCACGGGAGTGATGAGTATAGTGTCGAATCTTCGTTACTGTGACGTTCTGGTGGCTTGACATTTAACGCTTTGTCTAGTTTAGATGTTCACACTATCATGGTTTCCTAAACACAGCAATGCAACTAGTATCTGCGCACATACGTCGTCAATGCGAATTGTTGCAGATGTCAGTTAATATGCTGTTGGAGAAACTATCAATTTTGCTCGTCAGAAAGCCGTTTGCGACCAGGACTAAATTTGACGAAACTATACTATGCCCATATTACTTTTGCCGGCTCAGTTCCCATACTTGTAACTCCTTTAGACACTGGCGCCAGAGTACCATCTAGCAGTTTTTGTTTTTCCTTAGCAAAGAATCCCGTGTCTGACGCGCGTAAATCACCTAACACGAGCGCTATATATATATACGGCACCGCTCCTTCTGTGGACATGCGGTTGCTGCTGTGTATTCTTTCTTGTGCTTCTTAGAAAACGGCGTAGTAGTCTTAGCGCGCAGGCTAGGGACAGCCGCAAAGGAGGCTCAATAAAGTAAGCATGCAGAGGCGTTCTGAAAATGATTTATCTTATTACCAAGCGAAGGCACATATACGAGCAAGCTCTTGGCGCCTCGCGGACTGCGCCATTCGCTTCGCACGAGGAGGCGACAAAGACGGTGCCATCGCGAAACTGGAAAGTGACAGCTAGGCGTTGACGTGTTTCTTCCATTTCTGTAGGAAAGTATAAACGTGAGAGGTGTATTTAAGTGACCCAAAATTAATAATAAAAGGGGAGGACATGAAGGAAGCCTTCTGAGTGTTGTAAACTGTTGTTTCCTGCGCCATACGTAAACACTGCGCACTCATGACCGCGAATGAACGTAATATAGCATCCCAATTTAAAGCTTGTTCGTGTCGTTCGAAATGTACCCGCGCGCAAATGTCTCGGATAGAAGTTTCTCTTTGGTGTCCCTTCAACAGCACTGTTGAGACGAGAGTTAGTTAAGAATATATATATATATATGTATATATATATATATATATATATATATATATATATATATATATATATATATATATATATATATATATATATATGACACAACAGAAAGATATGGTATGCCGTACAGCATCCAAGGTACATGGTACGTGCTTTGGAAGTGGCACGCGTCGGTTACGTATATTGGAAGGAAAAGAGATACAGGATCGACGCGTCAGGAAAGATTACATCACAGCGGCGACGAAGGAGCATGCGGCTAGGGCCGCGCCTATTTTTAACCAGCCAGCCAAGGAACCACGACCAGCTGTTCCTGCAGTGCAAGGCGGCAGCGCAAATGGACGCGGCCATTTGCGAGAAGAACCGGCAGCCACGCGCCGCTTTCTTTCTTTCTTTTTCTTTCTTTCTGTTCTTTTCTTTCGAAACCCCCAGGAGCCAATGACGGCTGGCTCGCGCGCCCATGCCAGCAGGCTGCTTGCCTCTTTTGGAAGCCCCGTGCGCTGTCGCCCGTTTCCATCTGCCCCTCTGGCACGCGGCGTGAGGCGACCGTGAAGGAACGCGGAGCCGCTTGCAGATGCCGCCGCCGCGGCAAGGAAGCGAGAGAGAATGGCATCGCTCAGCTACAACCACGTTACGCAAGCGCTATGCGGCCGTCGCGCTGAAAGTCGCGGATGATGCCTGGCGCAACGACGTGCCTATATACACGAGGCGCGTGCGTATACGCGTACGTATACACGAGGAGACGCGCACGAAACGGAGAACCAGATGTGGCTCCGCGCCTCCGAATATATAAATAGCGCCCACGACCAAACCAATGCACGTGTCGAAGACAAATCACCGCCGTCGAAGTCACTGCACCTCAACCTCGCGAGACTGCCAGCGGACCCAGCGGTTCTCGCCTTTGATGGAGATGTCCTGGAAGCGCGACACACATACAGCGATATATAGCCTTTCTTACCAAGAGACAGAGGGTGATTTTTCATACGAAAGTAATGTTTCTCGTCATTCGGTATAGGGTGCCCCGTGGCCACCCTGCGAACACTTCCTGTTGTTCTATGCAAGCTTGCGTAAAAATGCCTGTATACCTTGGAACGTAAGAACGTTGCTCGCATGGGGTTCCCGCGAGAAGCAAAGTGAGCCAATTCACAGTTGCGGGACTTTTCGACTAATGTGACCACTTCTCTCTATTCGCTGCATCGTTGCGCGTCTCTCCTTTCAATCGCTGTATTATAGCTCTTTGAAGACGCATATGGCACTAATGGCTCCGCCGATTGGAGGCTAGATCAGTGGGCCTTTTGCTCGCGGCAACTATTCGGGCGGCTGCGGCGCCGTACGTAGCGCAATCCGATGGAGCTCGCTTCACATCACGGGGACGTTAGGGGTGCCAAAGAAAGAATCGGCGAAAACGACCACGTTCTCTTCTGACCGCCTTGGCCCCGTCCTTGCGACTTTTTCTTTTCGTTGCCGTGCGCTTGCGTGTGCGCATGTGCGAGTGCTCGCGCCACTTAACTCGTTAACGACGTGGTCCCCGTATAGTCGCCGCAGGGCGCGAGCGTGACGTCGCAATTCGAGAAAACGGTGCACTCGCGTGACTTCGCCCTTTCTTTCTTTCTTTCTTTCTTTCTTTCTTTCTTTCTTTCTTTCTTTCTTTCTTTCTTCTCCGGGTGCGCACAGGCACCGCGAAGGGCAGCTTGATTCTACCACAGTGAGGAAGAAGCAGAGCATTAGGCAGCAAAGAGCGAATGAAAGAAGCTCAAGAGAAAGCAACAGCAGCTTACGATCCTTATACGGTGCCCTTTAAGAAATGCGCGAGCAAGGAGCGTGGGAGAGAGCTCGCAAGAAGCCGAACGCAGGCCGAATGCGTGCGTACTTCGCCGTCGGGCCGTCCGCGAAGTTGTCGGACGTTACGTTAGTACTTTATGCGATGCCGCTCGGAGGCCTGAACTGCGACTGCTGTTGTAGGGAGTCTGCTCCTTCGTGCTTTCCCCCAGGGCGTTTCGTGCGCGTTGTTGGAGGCCACTCAGCTACTTGCCGTACGCCGCAGTCACTAATGCACGGAGGAAAAGCAGTGGGCATTGGTCACGGGCTTCTGTCGTTCGGGGGAAGGCTGAAGCTCGCCAGTGTGAACGCAGTCCTATACGTCTGGGGAGCTGTGAGCTCATACGGGTCAACGTCTCCCCCCTAGTCCTTACTGAAGCATATTGAGAAAACCCTGAGGAAGCGAATCGTCACCAGTCCACCGTAGCTACAATGTATACTTGAAACATGCAGTGCCACAGGTTCTACGTTAAGTTCGAGTCCTCAGAATTCTTGTTTAAGCGCGGGAAAACTAACGCATACCCTTATAGTATATGTTGACACTCTGGGGCGAGCTTTCCGCAGGGTAGTGTTCAGCAAAGGAATTACTAATAAATAGCGGGAAATGCTAGATAAGTTTTACCTCAAACAGCATTTTATTTTTTGTTTTCCTGCCCTAGAGTACGCTCCATATGGCTAGAAACAGAGTTGTCGAATATGTTCTATTTTTTATTAACGTTGGGCATTGCAGAGTTAAGTGAAATGCAGGCGCCGATCCACAATATCTAACCGAGCTAGATGTAATAATGACAGCTGAATGTAAAACGAAGATGTCCCTACTCCGTTCAGCGGACGCAGTTACAAGAAAAAAGGGTACAGTTTTCTAGCAGCACACCGGACTCCAGTTTAGGATCGAGCCGGAGGTATTGACAGCGCGAAAGCCTGCAAAGTGACCGGAAAAAGGGAGGGGCGGGGGCAGGAGACGTGCACGTGCATGTGTGTACCGAGGAGTTATTACGACTAGTCAGCGAAATGTACGAGAATAGCAGGCGAACAATGCAATGGGTACGTTGCCAAAACTTACCCCTCCCCTTCCCCGCAGCTCTCGTCCCGTCCGTCGCCCCTTTTACTATAGTCTTCACAAGGCCACGAGGGCATACAAGAGACCTCAAGGTTGACTGTCCGCTAATGGGGGACAAGTGCCAAACGGGGAACGAAGCCCAGGGGGTCAGCGCTGCGGAACGAACCGGTCAGACAGCGAGAAAGAGCGACAGAGAGAGATACAGATACTGGACTTTGAATCGAAAGTTCCGAGAAAAAAAAAGAAAGACAAAAAGAAATGAGAAACAGTCGCGACGCTCACGTGCGCTAGACACACAATGACCTCGCGCTGTTTCTACCCCGCGGGAAACCTTGTCAGCACTACGGTACGCGTCGTTGTCACGACCGTATGCGTGTGTGTGTTCTCCCGGTATAACACAAAGGACTCCGAGGAAGGGTAGGCGGGACCGATGCGTGACCCCTGTCACCCACACGGCCGGGCGACGACAATGCGTTTCAGTGGGAAAACGGTGGGGCCCCGCGTTTTCTTTTCTCTTCTTTTTTCCCTGAGCTGCCTGTGCGCGCGATGGGTCATCTCCGCCCGCGGAGAAAGCTCGTGAGGATGTGACCACACGTAGTACGACCGGCGCGCGTGCGTTGTATACCTGTGCCGCATGCAACGAACACTGCCTACACTCCCTTATCCACTTCGTCGACGCAGGAATGTCGCTTGCGTATGCGGCGCACTCTATGTGAGATGGTGTATGTGTCTGCATAACGCACGCGAATGAGAGTACGCTCGTACACGAACGCGCAGCTTATACGTATAGTACACAGCTGCGAGTACTATAAACGTTCGTTCACGTTCGTTTCTGTTGTGTTCGAGCAAACCGAGAGAGAAAGATGTTACGCTCAAAGCAAGGGCAGCGCGTGACGGGCTTTGACGGACCTGGTGCCCTTGCGATACGAAGAGAATGCCGGAGCGCTCTTGCAACGCTGGCGCTTTCGAACGCACTCGAGATGGCGAGATTGGATCGCGGAGATCGAGGTCAAGTTGGCGCCTTCTGGATTCAACCGCGCGCAGTGTCAGATATGAAGGTTTGCTTTCTTTCTTTCTTTTTTTTCGCATATGGAGCGTCGCAAATGCGCGAATGGAAATTTAATGGTCTTTGCCATCTCGCATTGAGGCCGATGAATCGGTGACCCGCTTCAGGTTCCCGTGATCTTATGTTTGCCAGTAGGCTTAGACGAGACTACACCGCGCGCGCGCGTATCGATCACTGAGGGGTTAAGTTAATTGCCTAAGATGCAGACGACCATGGTCGTCTGCATGGCCAGGATGCAAACCTGGCGACATGCAGTTGGTCTGACCATTACCATATATAAGTTGGCTTCTCAAGGACATCCGAGCTATGAGGTGATCAGCTATTATAGCGCACTTTCGGTCGCGATTGGTTCCTTTGTGCAAGCTGCGCGACGGAGCCAATCGCGGTTGAGAATTTCGATCCGGAGGGCTTGATTGCGATCGAAAGTGCGCCGTGTGACACCGGTATTACACAGCCGTGGAATTTGCTAACTGCTTTCACCTTCGAGAAGTCTTCGATAGGCGACGCATCGCTTTCGTGTTTATAACGTCACAGTTACGACTGTTCTGTGGTGTCACTGCTTAATGACGAAAAGCAAGCCTCACTTCCTTGCAGCACCATGCAATCAATCATTGCGAATAATCTGTTGCGAACAATCAATCAATCAATCATTGCGAACATTCTGTTGTAGTTATATTGCCTCTTTTGACAAAATTTTCACACATTACGCTGTCTGCGATCCACCTCAGATCTTTTTTTTTTTTTCTGGTAGAAATGACTGAGAAAAGCCTGCCGTCAAACAAACTGAACCGCCTTTTTTTTTTTTTTTTTTGGCGTGAACATAATAGTTTTCGCTTTGTTTCTTTCTAATTACCTGAAATGTTTACCGTAAATATGCCAGCGCGTCCGAAACTGACCTTTCGCGCCCCCTTGTCTTGGTCCTCTTTCGCAGCACGCCAGCCAGTGTCCGCTGGAGCCCGTGTACTGCGAGAACAAGTGCGGCGTCAAGGTGTCGCGGCGGCTGCTGCAGGAGCACCGCACCAACGACTGCACCAAGCGGCTCGTACCGTGCCCCTACTGCCGCAAGGAGTTCGTCTTCGACACGCTCAAGGTAACCACTCGCCACACATCAACAGGGCCCGTGTGCGCAGTGAATGAACGCCGTCGCAAAGTAACAGCGATCGGAGAGAGATACGACCATCGTCGCCGCATCTTGGATGTTGTGGTCTACACTGCAGAACATACCATGCAGAGACCTAGCTGGGTAGCTAGAAGGGCGCGCGGTTCTGAGAAAGATGCCAGGAAATTGACGCAGCAGTTTCTACTGCGCTTGTTCCGTCTTTTCTTTTTTTCCACATGCGCGGAGATTGGGTGAAGAAAGAAAAAAATATCAGGGCCTGCATTCATATGAACAGTGCTTGCGCTAGAACAGTCAAGGTATCTTCAGGAATATATGCCAGTAAAAATCGTTACGTGTTACTAACGAAGGCGGCAGGCCAAGGGCGAACAACACTCGCGAACTATAAGCTTTGTAAATTCGACCACACAACTTTAACGCCTCCTTCCGTTCTTATGGATTACTATTGTGTTGTCATTCTTTCCGTCTCTCGGGTAGGCACGAAGCAGCTCGCAAATGAATGGTTGCGAGGTTTTAGGTTACGCTGTGTGCCGCTCCGCTTGCCTGCCATATCGAGCCACCGTCCGGGCCAGTTTGCGTCCCTCCTGCGCAAACGCGCAACTAATTGTTCCGCCTGCGAATGGGTCGAGATGATGCGCAACAGGATAAACAAATGGTCTAAGCTAGTCAAACGAGACGAAACACGTGTGACGCTTTTCTTTTTCATTTGTTTCGTTGTTTCGCCCGATCTGCCACTGCTCCTTCCAATGACAGATAATAAGCACTATGCCAATGTCTTAGAGGCGAGAATTTGTACAAGAAAACGTTGACGTCACGGTGGTTCGACGTGCTTTCGAAGGCCGGAGCCTGCACCAGGGGCTTTAGCCTGCGTGTGCGCAGCGCCCCTGAAAGCCGTCGCTCGTCTAAGGTGGCTTCTCCTCAGAAAGGCTCGTTGTGGGGCGAAACCCGCTTCTAGGCATGTACTTGCGCGCCCAATAGAAGAACGGTACTATGACAACGGTAATTGTCGTTGTAAATAAACGAGCGCACGCCAGCCAGAATTGAGTATGCCTCCTACACCACCCCTTCTTTCGATTCTGTTCTGAGATTGGCGTTCGACCGATTGTGCTACCAAGAACATTAGGGGGCATGGACGCTCCTAAAAAAGTCGAATGCTTTTCGATGCTGCAAGCACTACGCGCGCCGCAAGATAATAAAGGCTGATCATAATTGGAGCCTACAGCATCGGGGTTTATTGATTTACCGATGGAGGGATATGACGTCCCAAGAGAAGCGCAGGGACTGGAGAAGCATATATATGAATTCCACTTACCTGCGGTTGCTTAACGTGTGCGTTAGGATCTGTACACGAGGCTTACCGCCCGCGTCATACTGAGAAGCAGAAAGCCATATGCGGGGTGTCCCAGCTCATTTTTAGCCAGAGTTTAAAAATATGCGAATGCCACGTAGCTCGGCAGAACCAAGGTAATGTTGTTTGCCGTCGCTTGGATATACTCAAATTATTATTTCTTTCATTCCACCGAATTAGATGATTAGTCTTAATTTATCAACTTATCAAATATTATAAATAGATTAAATGCGCCAGTGAGGAAATTGTAGAGCGACATGAAAAACTCCCGATAAAACTTTCTGTTGCTCAATACGTGCTACATAAAAGTCTTTTTCCGAGCGCGAAGGAAGCTCGCGAACACACGCAAAGTGCCTCGAGCGGCCAGTCGCACGACAATTTTGCGTGCATTTGCGGGCTTCTCTCACGTTCGGAAAAACACTTTTATGTAGCACGTATTGAGCAACAGAAAGTTGTATCGGGAGCTTTTCATGTCGTTCTACAATTTTCTCATTGACCCATTTTATCTAGTTCTAATATTTGAGTTGGTTAATTAATTAAGACTAATTATCTAATTACTCGGAATGAAAGAAAGTTAGCATCTCCAAGCGACGGCAAATAACATTACCTTGCTTCTGTCTAGCTACGTGGCATTCGCATATTTTTAAAGTCTGGCTAAAGTTAGTTGGGACATCCTGCAAAGCCACCGAGCCAGCCCGGAGAGTCGGCAGTGGGCTAGTAGTGCGACACGTCTGGGACACATCGAAAGCGCGTCTGGTGGCGTAAACAACGCGAAAGAAAAAAGTGGGGACGAAATGGACGTTATCGGCACCTCAACCATATATCGAAAGCGAGTTGAAGGTTACCAAATATGTACTAAAGACAGCGGGTTGGAAGGTTAGTGAAGGTATTAGAAAGTCGTGCAGAAAATTCGCAGTCTCCATCGAGTTTCGAATGAATCACTATACTCGATCAGACGAAAGCGCTAAGGAATGGCGCCTTTTTTCCAAACATCCGCGACGTTGTAAGTACAAGCAGGACATGACAGCTCGTATTTCTTCCCCCGTGTTTTCTTCGCAGAACCACATTCCCAAGTGCCCGCGGTACCTGGTACAGTGCCACCAGTGCGAGACGACGAAGATTCCACGCGAGGACCTGGAGCACCACCTCAAGGAGTTCTGCCCCGCCGCGGCTGTGGGTTGCGTTTTTAAGGATCTGGGCTGCAAGTTCAAGGTGATGGCGCGCCTCATGCACTTGCACGCCTCTCTGTCACTCTTGTCAAACAATGCGACGCTTACTGAATGGCCTGATCACGCGCGTATCTTTTTTCCACTGATACCGCACGGGTGCATGCACTCAACGTGACGACCGACCGGACGACTTACCAAGCATGCACTTCATAGCAGAGAATCGCGGAGTGAGTGGTACGCTGCCGAGTGCTCCCGCGGCACATCCGATTAGACGTCTTTCAGGCTTGCTTAGAACAAATGGCACGCCCGCCTGCGCAGCATGACGTCACAAAGTTTCAGGTTTGACGAATCTTTTCGTTTCTTCCGTAATTTCACCTTCACGGAGATACTGCGAAGCCAGATGCCCACGTTTCGAGTAAGTGCGGCTACGGAACCGGAATGCATATCTATAATGCACGTCGAAAGTAAGCGAGATACCGCGTTCTGTGATATGCTCACGCGCCGCAGTTGCGCTCCAAATTGGCAAGTTGTTGCGCCGACGCACTTTGATTCCCGAACTACATGGGGGCCGTCTCCTTTCGGTGTGCATACAGAGAACGCATGCGGCCTTCCGCGCTCGTCGTCGTACTTCATATACCGTCTCTCTCACGTCTGCTGCAGGGCTCGCAGTTCGCGCTCGACCAGCACTTGGACGAGAGCAGCAAGAACCACCTGGGCCTGCTGTGCGGCATCGTGTCGCGCCAGCAGCAGCAGATCTCGGCGCTGCGCACCGCGCTGCACGGCCTCGTGGCCAACACCACGGGCACGCTGCTCTGGAAGATCTCCGACT
Source organism: Dermacentor andersoni (assembly GCF_023375885.2). Classification (NCBI taxonomy): domain Eukaryota; kingdom Metazoa; phylum Arthropoda; class Arachnida; order Ixodida; family Ixodidae; genus Dermacentor; species Dermacentor andersoni. The sequence goes on along the minus strand of NC_092816.1, from coordinate 65,887,709 downwards.
ACTCGCACAAGATGGCCGAGGCCAAGGCTCAGGAGGGCGGCCTCGAGATCTGCAGCCCGCCGTTCAGCACCAGCCCGTACGGCTACCGGCTCATGGCCACGCTGTTCCTCAACGGCAACGGCTCCGGCGAGTCGACGCACCTGTCCGTCTACATCAAGCTGCTGCCGGGCGAGTACGACTCGCTGCTGCCGTGGCCCTTCGCGCACACGGTGTCGTTCGCGCTGCTGGACCAGCCGTCGACGCCCGAGAAGGCGTGCCACATCGTCGAGAGCTTCGTGCCGGACCCGACGTGGAAGAACTTCCAGCGGCCCAGCCGCGAGCCGGACGCGCTGGGGTTCGGGTTCCCGCGCTTCGTGTCGCACGAGATGCTCAAGAAGTGTCACTACGTGCGCGACAACGCCGTCTTCATCAAGGTCACCGTGGACGAGAGCAAGATCATCGCCGTGTGACTGCGGTCGCCAGACTGTGGGGAGAGCAGCGGACCGTGAAAGTGCGCCGACGGTGACCTTGGAGGTGCTGAACGATGGCGTTGAAATGTCGGGCGAGTTTTAAAGCTACAATTGCTGCGCAGAAAAGGCTCTTATCCCCCCCCCCCCTTTTTTTTTTGATGCTAAGTACAGTCGGCCGCAAATGTTTACGGGACACTTCCACTACAATGTCGATTTCTGCCCTATTGAGGCATGGCGCTTTCAGTTTAATGAATCACCTTGTAGGTCGCAAAAAAAAAAAAAAGTGCTACAGACTGAAACTTTGAGGCTATGTGACTAGGCGTCATGGGAACTTCTTTCCGCAAATCCTGTGCGCCGAAAGCTTTTGTGGACGACTGTACATAAAGCTGCTGTCTGCCGACATTGAAGTTCAATTGCAGCTGCTTTTACAAGCTAGAGTGAGTTGCTGGGGCCACTCTTAGGTGTCGATGTTACACTAGGCTGAAAACTGAACCTTTAAGATGGCGGCGCTTATACTGGCCCGTCGAATCGACAAACCTGAGAGCAGCTATATCAAGCTATATAGAGCTGTAAAAATGGCTCATGACGAGCCATTTTGTTCTTGCATGTACTGGATCATCGATCCCTTATTGCAATTAAGTTTATGATGTGGCCACTTTCTGATGGTGCAAGCCAGCGTGCGTTGCTTGAGCATGTTGACACTGTCAGTCCCGTCTCACGCTGCCTAAAGTTGTTAAGAACTACACACCAAAATAGCATTGTACACATTGCTCTGGCAATATATTTTTGTGCGCACTGCTCACGCCAAGATAAGCAAGGTGATTGGAGGTCCTCGAGATGCAAGCAGCAGTGAGTAACCGTGGTGCAGGCCGCAGATAAGAGTTGGTATAGTATGTCTTCTAACTGCGAAGACTGCAAGCCATTGCAATCACAATGACGCAGCTTAAGAAAGCTTTCTTTGGGGAAGCAATTCCACCACACACATTAAGTGCAGGACTGCTCCTTGTATTGTGCCGTTTCTAATGTAAGCAGGATGGCAAGGTTTGAAATGACAAATTGGGAATGACAAATCAGTGACCGGTGTGCACTCAAACAAGCCAAGTCATGCCTTGCAAACAACAGTGCACATTTTCACAGTGATGCTTGCACTCTTATAGTTGTAGACAGTACATGTGAAATGCTGGGACCAACACACAAGTGACCTAATGAGCACACCAAGTTACTTTGTGCATGTTTTTAGGGCTGAAGGAAAAACAAAACTTTATACACACTCAGGAATGTGCACGAGTAAAAAAAAAGAAAGGCATTGTAGACTAATGTGAACTCCTGCAGCTTTATCTGCAGCACAAGACATCTCAGGAAAACCTTTCAAGGGCAAAGTAATGCCGCCATCGAGCATCCTTTTCTAGTGGGCCTTGGGAACGAAGCTTTAGTCTTCGCATTTCAGCCATACTAACATTTTAAATGGTTCCAGTGTACTTCTACACTTCCTACTTTTTGAGCACACTTTCACATTGAGTAACACATATTTATCTCTCTTATCATGACAAAATAGTGTCGCTGATAAAGCACTATTTCACTCTGAAACTACAACGGCCCAGCATTAAATTTAACAGTGCTCTTGAAAAGTGGTCGCGTCCACAATTAACAGCACAAGATGGTCAGGTATTGTTTGTCTACAAATTTCTGAAAGAACAATTGTAAACTAGGTTTATAATGTTTCTTTTCCACCTTGCTGTCATGTAACGACAACTAGTATTTCTCTTTTTAAAATAATGTCCTTCTATTGACACCTTTCTCCCGACACTCGCAAGGCCAAAGCTTTTTAACCGCTATTTTTATTCCATAAACTGCCTTATATATCTTGTGTTTTTGGACATGCTTCATGTACAATTGATTTATAATAGCATACATATCCCTTAATATAAAGTTCTGTGTTTTCTTTTATATTGTATATACAAACAAATGAATCTATATACACGTATGCCTTATAATTATGCATTTGTCTACAACGAAGCTTGTATGAAAACATTATTTGTACACTCCTAGTCATATGTTGTTCACCATACTCATCCCCATCATCTGTAGATTTGTAGTCATATTTGAAAGTATGCACGTGCCTTCATTGTTCCAGCCTTAATAAAGACTGAAGATACTGAAAGTGCAAAATGCTCATATTACTTGATGCCTTGTTGCAGCAACAATGGATGATGCCTTGTTCCAGCAATACAGGCCTGAAGCGTTACATGGCACAGTTTAAACTTGTTACCTGCTAGGTGGCCATTGTAGCACTGAACTGTGCCGAAAAAACTTGTTTACACACTTTTGCTCAGTATTGTACTTCCATGAAACACACGTTCGTGTTGTCGTGATGCTGCAAAATGTACATGTCGTATGCAGTTTGATAGCCATAATGATGGCTGCTAGGACTATGCTGCGCAAGCACAGTTTGCAGCTTTTGCCGTTCTGTCCAGTAAGCACACAGGCAAGAATTGTGGGGCTTGTGGTAGTTGCCGGCTGGCCGCCCATGGACCTGAACATCACTTCCATGATGATCAGTCCAATTCATGCCCGTGAATTGCTGACGACGATTACGGCTGAACGTATTAGTAGCAAGCTACCAGTGATGGTTTGTTGCTTGCCACCATGCAATTGGTTGCAAAGATGCTCACTAGGCCCAACAGGCATTGTTCTTTCAGGAATCTGCATTTAAAAAGCAATAATTTGGTGCCAAGCCGACGACAGTACCATCAGGATGCAATAGCATAGCTACAGTAGTGCATAGAAAGGAACTGAACAGCACATATATCTGCTTTATAACCATTTTATTAAAGATAAAGACTTTGTGCCCACACCCAAAAAGACTCGAGCTTATTTCCGTCGCAGAGTCTCTCACAAGACTAAGTTATATCTCACTCTTCAGTCCACGGCATATTTTGTACATGTAATCATTGTTACGTGACAACAGCAGTGCTTGGAGGCTCGCTGTGACCTGTTGGCTGATGCAAAGCCACGCCCCCCTAGCAGGCACAGCTGCTGCTTTGTAGTGAAGACGTGGCCTTTGGAATCACATCTTTTGCCATCAAAAAAATTAATTTCCAGCGCCGGCCGTGTATGCAGTATCACCGCTATCACCCACCTGCGAGTGGACAGATATATAGCGTAATTCCAATCACACAATGCCGTGCTCTTTGAGCAAATTAGAAGCTATCACAATGCGCTGCACTTCGCTGGTGCCCTCGTAGATCTCGGTGATGCGGGCGTCACGGTAATGCCGCTCTGCTGGCATGTCAGTTACGTAGCCCATGCCACCCAGTATTTGCAGTCCCTAAAATGAAGGAAAAAAAGAAAACAATATTAAACTAGCAACGAAAGAAACCAGAGCGTGCAAAGCTTCCACACGACAATAAACAGTGTGCAAATGTGTGCATCTGCTAATGAACTAGCACGATGCTCAGTGGTAACAAAAAATGGGATGATGGGTTTTAACCTGTGCAAATAACCAGGCTTCTGCTGGTCAGGGATGCTTTAAATCAGCACAAATTATTGTCGCACATTGCCTATGATGAGACTGCGCGCGTTAAAGCATTACTTTCAACAGACTTAAAAACTTCAATGAAGTGAAAAATTTCAAAATAACAACAAAAGTTTCAAGTTTGCTGGCATTCCCCTAGTATAGCCATGTACCAACTAGCCTAACAAGCCACTCGCATGACAAAAGAAAAGCATTAGCAGTGGTCGAACAAGGGGTTTCTCAAGCTGGAACCAATGTTCTGACAAGTGAAGTTAATCTTCTTCATCGGGGCCCGCCACACAAGTATGCCCGTTGAAATGTTGAGAAATCCCTTGCTCAACCACTGTTGATCACTTTGAGTCTCCATCTTCCCATGGAACCCTGTCTTAAGATGAAGCTTCAGGTTGTGGCACACTCCGATCCTACCTATTCAAACAAATGTAAAACGCAGAAATGTATTTATTAGAAAATGGCTGGACTGATTTGAATGAAATTTGTTGCAATTGAGAGTGAAAGTTAAGTTGTAGTGGCTGTTCAAAGCAGAATTTTTTATTTAGGAGCTGGAACATTTTGCAGAAGTTGTCAAAAATTGGTATGTTAAAAAAAGAAATAGAAGCACAAAGTTTACAAATGCGGTAACTCCACACCAAAAACAGATATCGCTGTTCTGTAACCTGCACCTGTTAGAGCATCTAAAGCGGACAAATTTCACATATGAATTTACAGCATATGTGAAATTGTTGCAGTGTTTATGAGTACTTTGCAAGAGTGCTACTCACATATTAGTATATATTATAGCGATGCATAATCTACGACTTTTGTCTGCTTTAGATGTACTATTAGGTACAGTTTCCAGAATTGTGATATTGTTTTTTATTGCTGAGTTACAGAGTAGTTAACTTCATAGTTTCATTTTTTTTTTAAATTTTACAATTTCCAAACAATATTTATAAGAATTTTGCAATTTCCAAACAATATTTATAAGGAAACTGACAGCTTAAATGAAAAATATGCTTACTACAGTCACTAGGTTTTAACTTTCTCTTTTAAATGCAACAAAGTGCCTCAAACTTGGTGCAGTGGTTGTGAAGAAAAATGATTTCTCCTTTCCGATGCATTTAGACTAGCTAAAGCTAAACCCAAGCTAAAGCTTCCTGTTGAGTGATGTTCTGTCTTAAGAAGGTGTCATGCTCTTAGTGAGGAGTACAACATTTTGCTTTTAGTGCTACTCAAAACCCTCTCAGACAAAACATTATTCTAGTGGAAAAAGGATGAGATGAGGGAGGAGGACAGGACACATGATAATTTGCTTTTAGCTAATCTGTCCTTTACCTTTAGAACAGGGCTGCAGAACTTAAAACCAGCACGGGCCTAAATGAACCCTTATGAGGCCCACGCAGACCTCAATGCACTGAGAGACATTGCATTCTTGCTCGCGGAAAGGAACTATGTGTTTGCTGTTATTACACTTGTTGCTGTTCTGAGCACGCCTTGTGACGTCATGATGGTCATTCAACACCGAAAGCAGGTCTCACTCTGATTACCTGATGCTGGCAAACATTGAAAAAGACGCCATTCCCATTTCACTTAAACAGTATGAAATGGAAAGAAAATGGGGTTTCATTTATTTATTCATTTATTTATTCAAAAAGCCTCACATTCTCCAGTAGGAGTATTGTGTGAGGGGGGGGAACTATACAATATATATCTTCATAAGTGGAAGCATTACAAAGAATGAAAAGAGATAATGGGTATATAAGTATACTTCACCTTTAGAATGGATGTCTGCATCCAAATAGCAATGCTGGGAGTCAAGCTATCAGCACAACAAAGAATTTGCCCACCAAGCCTTGGTCACATCATTACGGGCACCTCAAATTTTGATCCCCGAGACAAGTGGCATCTTTTTTGTATTGTCATAGTACAAAGCCTTGAGCCAATGATGCTAGATCCAAAAACCTTGACTGACATTTAGTCCCAATGCTCTGCCATGTGAGAACATGCTTGTGAAAGTAGAAAAGCAAACATGAAACGGCAGCATCGGTTCAGAGGTGATTCTGTCTGCTATGAACTCAATCAAAACATATTAAGAAAGTGTCAGGTTGATTAAATTACTAACGATGCACAAATAATGCAGTCTTGGTTTTGTTAACTTCATGAATGCATTTCATGGTTGCGCGTCTTTCCTTTCCGATCTGTTCCCAGCAAAACATCTTACGCTCCCACACCTTTCCTTTTTACTGCAACAGCAGTAGTGTGTTCTGGTTGGTGACAAAATTGTTGTTTTTCTCCTCATATCGCCATGCGGTGATTGCAGCACTAACGCACCATAAATGTCTGAACTTGGCCACAGGCCACTAAAATCCACTAGTGGGCCACAGCATGTGGCCCACTAGTGGATTTGATAGTGGATGCCACAGCATGTGGCCCACTAGTGGATTTGATAGTGGATGATGATAGTGGATTTGATACATTGATAGCCCCACTCTAAAACAATGTTTAGTCGACCAAAGCCAACTATTCTGGCTTTTTCACTGTTACAACAATATCCCCTGCCTCACCTGATGTGCTACAAAGGTCGCTGCCTCTGAAGCAGCTAGTTTTGCCATGGCAGCTTCCTGCAAAGATGGTGGACAAAAAAGAAAACGATGAGTGGCATTCAAGAACCTTTGTAGCTTTAGATAAAGCAACATTTTGAGTGGGCAAGGCAACAATATGCTGAAACAGGTATGTTAACCAACACAGGTAATAATGGTGTCAGGCACGTGGCAATAAATGCTATTATGTACTGCCATGAAATACATGTACTGCTAGTCTCTTTACAGAGACCAAAAGAAGTGGGCCCGCTACATGAAAAAAAAAAGAGTCTAAAATGAGAGTTCAAACCAAAACAGAATAAGAAAGCAGTCAGAGATAACACAATGTGAGCATAGTGCACAATTATAAACTACTACATGTTCAAGCGGCTCATCGAAAATATCCCATTGTAACTTGTAGTATCTTTGTTTGCCATTAACCAACTCCCTCATGTAATGTCTCAACAAGAGACCTTTGAGGAAATAAATAAATAAATAAATAACTAAATAAATAAATAAATAGTCTGCTCTAATTTCATTCGTTGATGTGACTGAATAAAGAAGCAACTTATTTGAAACTTAAGTTCTGGGGTTTCATGTGTGAAAATAACGATCTTATTATGAGGCACACCGTAGTGGTGGACTACGCAATAATTTTAACCTCTTGGGGTCCTTTAACGTACACTTAAATCTAAGTACATGACTGTTTTTGCATTTTGCCCCTAATGAAATGCGGCTGCCATGGCCACGATCAAACCTGCAAGCTCTAGCCTAGCAGCACTGCACTACTGTGGCAGATCAATATGCCTGAAATAAGTTCATTTTAACTCCCCACTGAACTCACCACAAGGGAGAAATACATTGGCTTTGTTGTTACCACATCAATATAAACTATCCATGAATGTAATGCTGAGTTCAGCAGTCCTGTATTAAAGCTTCAATGTGCTGCTCATGTTCGAACCTGCAATTTTTTTGTGAGAATTTGTACCTGTCCCATACAAGTTCGCATGGCATGATGGTAAAGTGGCGCAATTTTTTTCACTCAAATGATTTTTTTTCTCATGCGACGCCCCGGCAGAAGTTTTAAGAGCAGAAAGTCAAGGATATCTGGCTTTTCGCACGACATTGGTCTATAGGAATCTTGACAGACTGTGGATTTTCACAATTTCAAGTAGAAGGACCCACAAGTTGTTTTTGTTAATGCTTGCAGAGCTCTTGAAGCATTGAGTATATACCAAGCTAAGCAGTTTGTTTGACCATATTGCAAAGGCACTACTGGACTGCTCCAACATTCCAATACTTCGCTCCACTTAAGTACCAGCACAATGATGCTGCAATCATCTTCTACTCACAGCTGTGTGTAAACCTGGTGCTACTTTTTTCCCAATGTGTCATACATGGCGTTTCATTAAGTGGCTATGGTTTTCTGCTGCTAAGAATGAGATTAGCATGGTGATGTGACACAATAATTAGTGCGCTACGACTTGTGTTGAATAAATCTCGTATTTACAATTAGATTCCTAAATAAGATCAGACACTTATTGCACTACTCTGAAGCTGCCATCAATTATGCCAGCTCGACAATTGGTACACTACTAAAGAAACCCAAATAGTAGTGAGTTCATATTTTACCTACAGGTGCTGCTGGCATTATTTTTCTTTTTCTTTTTTTTAAATTTCAATACCAGACTGGAAAAATAGCAGCTGGTTATTTTAGATTTAGAAAACCATGCACACAAACACTGAAGAATGTTTATAGTGCACCCACATAATATATTCACTTCAACCAATGGAACTCACCTTTGTAAACTTTTGGCCAGCATCTTTCAACATGGCTGCCCTCCACGTTAGTAGACGGGCACTTTCTAACCTCACTTCCATGTCCGCGAGTTTCAGCTGATGGAAATAAGGAAAAAAGAGAAAGAATACATCACTTCACACTGCTGTAACAGACATTAAACAACTCTGGCAAGAAATGAATGCAGTACAATTAACAGGCTGCGCATTTAAAGGTTTCTAATAATTCACTGAACAACACTTTTTGAACACTGAGTTATACCAGTTTTAGGCTCTGTGCATAAAATGACTAAATTTGATAAAAGTTGTGTGGGATTCTCTATGCATGTGATGTGGTGACCAAACCAAATAACTAGACTGTGCTTCCATGCATGTGGTCACACTGCTTGCGTCCTTGTGGCTTATGGCAAATCCCACTGGCAGAACTGGAGTCAAAGAGCAGGGAGGAGCAGAGCAGTGGCAAGGGAAAAGGTGTTTCCCGTGACGCCGAATCCGTGACTATAATCACGTGAACTTCAGTTCTCAACCGCCATTGCTGCTACACGCTCAACTGAAATGATGGAAACACAACCAAAATATAAAGATACGATGCCGTTTGTGTCACTTCTTATTCAGCACTCTGCTTTTCATGCGGGAGCTGCTTGAAACAGCTCTCGACTGCTCTCAGCATCGCCAATCCGCTCCCGTTCTGCCAGTGGATCACAGCACTGCTGCTTGCCCATTGGAATAAAGCTGCTCGTGAGAGAGCCCTTTGGGGACGCTTCTGAGTGCTCTGATTTGCCCAATAGAATGCGCCATTAGTGGTGACTGCCATATAAGGTGACTGTACCAAGAAACTAGATCGTTCTTCCAGTGCTACTGCCCATGACGACACTACTTGCATGCCTGTGGTTTGTATTGGTGTGTGCAGTTCTTGTTGCAACCGTCATCTTGCTTCCTCTTAATTTTTTCGTTTTGAAGTAGTTTATTAGAGCTTCTGGGATAGCTGGCCCTAAAGGAGCCTACCTTCCCAATTTGCTTCATTAATTAATTAAAGAAGGAAAAAACAAACCTTCACAGGTGTATGCCAATCTGACCAACAGATACATCAAAGACAGCGAAGCTGTAAAGTGTCTCCCCATACCCTTCACAAGTACCAAGGGTCTCTGTGCTGACTGTTCTTGGTGATGATTGTTGGTGGTGTCGCTTGTGCATTCTCACTAACATCACAGTCAGACGGCCACTTCGGGGCTTCCTCACAGGCAACTCCGCTCATTGTTCTTTACTGCCACAGCCTTAAAACATGCAGGCGATCACCAATGTAGAGTCGGTAAAACATGATGCGATAAACAAAAATTGTGAATTACTGGCTAAAAAACCATGCAGAGAAGTTGTTGCCTATTTATGTGAATTGTTCGCAAGGTAAATTTTATTTGATAATCACTAATAATTACGCCTCAAAACAAACATTCGGGAATCCGATGCAGGATGTGTTGCCAATTGATGCCGAGCACGCCACAACACAAGAATGGCTGCAAAACTCCCCTTTACAGATTCGCTCTAAATAGGCTGGTTGAGTTGGTAAGGATTAGTGGATTGAAAAGGTAGGTGCAGAAAATACAGACTCACAAGAGAAGATGTGTTCTTTTTTTCTTCGCTACTTTTCTAAGCACACCTCTTCAAACTATTGCTGTATGCACAGCTGGTGCAACACGGTTGGTGCGATGGCGTGTCTAATAAAATGTGGTTAATTCTGGATAGCTTGTGTGGATGAAAAAGCAAGATTGGTGTGCTGCTTTGAGACACGAAGGTCTAACATGCAGAGAGAGGTCAGGTCGATGAAACAAGCTAGATGGGAAGAGAGAAGCTGAGGTGATGTGTTACGGTTGTGAAGCTTGAGAGGGAAAAAGATTCCGGAGAACTGAGGTGCAGGAGGTTCAGAGGCTGTGGATATAGATCCCAACAGGAATTGAAAGCGGAAGAAACGTTGTCTTTTCTTACACTTTCCATAATTAGTATCAATACATTTTAATTAAGAAGACAATGCCAATTTCCACCATGCTTTCTTTGGCTTCACTGTCCCGCGGCTTCATTTGGTTAAACGGTACATGCTTTTTAAATATCACAGCGTGCTACAGGGGCATCATTAGGAGTGACTGCACTGTTGTCTGTAGTAACAACGTCACGAGGTCGTATAAGAATACCTAAGAAGGTATATTTTGCGATGGTGCTAAAATATAGACTTGTGCATTAAAATATACAAACTAGCAGCATTCTTCATTGTGAAGAGTTGCATTTTATGAGTTCCCCATCAAATTTAACACAACCTGCAATCAAGAATATCTTGTGAAGAAATAATAATCAAGTGCAATACCGAGAGCTAATGTGGAAAGACACAGAAGCAAACAACATAGAGAAGAGGAGGAATAAACTGTCTGTGTATGCAATGGCATGAAATACCGTGTGTCACAAGTTTAATTAAATTGTGAAGTACATTAAATGTCCTGAAACTGCACAGGATGTTATAGTGAGTGCTTGTTTTTCTGCTATGTTCAATTTATGGTAGCCTCAACTGCAGTTTCAGCAGAAATGCAAGAATAATAGATGAACCTGGTTATTTACACATTGGTCGCATTTTAACACAACTAGAAACAGCTCCAACTCCCACAAAAGAATGTTATACAATGCCTGTAAATGTCTGTACTCGGTTGCCTCTTCATCGCAGGCAATATGGTAATCAATATTGTATATTGCAACAATATGGTAATCTACACACTTTCAGTGCTGGTTGACAATAAGCTGACAGCAAAAAGAGGACACTGCTACATTTTGGATGGTTTTCTCCTTGCTTGGTGAAAGCCGAGCAAGGAGAAATAAAGGGGTTTATTCACACATGCAACCAATAGAAACAATCTGGGTTTTGGCACAATTGCAGAACAGCCAACATCAGATAAAGATTTCAACTTATGTTTCACATTCATTTTGCCCTCACATATTATTTTAATGTTACAATGTAATGCTCTTGGCACTAGTGGCAAACTGAGAAGTGCTCTTCAAGCTTTTCACAATCTGCCCTTGTCTATCGACAAGTTCAAAAAGAAAGAGAGCAAGTCCTAATTCTTAATGCTACACAAATTTGTGCAGTCCATGGGAGAAGCCTAGCCACAATGTGGTGCTTCTCTTCGTTTTGTGCATTTTTCTGCCGATTTGAAACAAGAATTCTCAGCCTAATCGTCATTATCGTGTCGAATGCTAGTAAGCTAGAAGTGGATCCTTTGATGCGTACCACAATTTTTGTAGACATTTCTGGTTGTTTCCTGGCCCCTGCCAGCATACCTGAATAGCCTGGAACTTGTGAAGGGGTTGATTGAAGCACTCCCGCTTGCCAGAGTACTCCATAGCACAGTCTAAGGCTGCTTGGCCAATCCCAAGAGCCTGGCCCGCAATGCCGATGCGACCGGAGTCGAGCACACTCTGTGGATGGTGAAAGAAAGAAGGTCAGTGGGCCATCCATTTGTAATCACAAGCAGAAAATCAATAGCAGGCAAGCACAACTTTTTAAAGAGACCAAGTATAATGCATTTCGAAAGAAGCCAACAAACACCGACACCAAGGACAAAGTAGGGGAAATTACTTGTGCTTAATAAATGAAATAAAGAAACGATAAATTAATGAAAATGAAAGTGGATGAAATACAACTTGCCGCAGGTGGGGAACGATCCCACAACCTTCGCATTTCGCGTGCGGTGATCTACCAATTGAACTACTGCGGCGCCGTTTCCCCATCCACTTTCTTGGGTATTTATGTTAGAACCCTGGGAGTGTTAGCCGGCGCCACCACTCGCAAGCCTTGGCGGTGGATGTGGAAAATCCTTTCTGCCGCAGGCGTCACGGGAACGTGATCTTTTTGGGTGAAGGCAACCAGTCAATAAACCCACACATGCTACCTGAAGGCATCAATGTTGCCAGATTCGAGACCCTCGTTATGTAATGAACGAGAAGAAAAGGGTTAACCGAGGGACCCGATTTTTATTAGTCATATCATATTAGGCAATACTTGCACGATTCCCTTTTTCTGTTTTCTTTCTCAATGGCCCCCATGCGTTCATGTTGAGTGCTTGTACATAATGCCAAAAATTAATATGGCTCATACCCATGCGAGCAGTAAAACTGGTGGTACTATTATAAATCATAATCTATCCACTAACTCAGAAATGCAGAAGCTGACATGTGCTCCCTAATACCATTCTAAACTATTTACCACATGCTTTTTCAGGTCACAGCAGCTCGTCTACAAAACCCTGCTATCACCGATAAACATTGAAAAAGCCAGCCTTTAATCCCAGAATGTTACATCCTCCTTTGGCAAACTCCACGGTACCACGCGGGTTCAATGAACACCGAAATAAAGCGCCAGCAAGACGGCACAGCGGCACTACATTGTAGGTCCACCAAGAAAAATGTGGGAATCATGAACCGGCTGACTCTGACGGGTCTCTGCTTTCTTCTACAATGATGACGATAGCGTGCTGTTGGTTCTGATTTCAGTTTTACTAGCTGCGAAGCATTGACAGAAGGAGGGTTTCGCTCGTATTCTTGCTTTGACGCAGGCTCGGTGCAATTTGTGGCTAAAATGCTGTTTTCATGCAGAATGGTGCAAAAGCCCACCCTCGGCGCAGTTTGGCGCAATTGGTGCAGCTGCTCCACCACTGCTTGTTGATAAACACTGGTGCAGGGAAGTTAACATATCCACTGACAGTTTCATAAATTTCATAAGATCTTCTTGAGTTTGATTAAAATAAGCTCGCCTTGTCTTTACAGTACAACGTGCATGACAAGATACACTTAACAGAACTGGAAGACCCTCGCAGGATGAAGCGTGCTCAAAGGTTGCACCACTTGTAGCAATGCTGTTGTCATGTCGCGACGGTGAAGTATTAGATCGTGGCACAACAGCAAGTCACAAAACTAATTCTTTAATGGGCAAACCTCTGCCCAGAAAAACAAATTGCACTGGGGCAAATGATGGTGATGAGCATATGAGCCAATCGGTGAAATCTGACCTTGCAGGTCAAGCGCGTCAGCTATTCATAGACAACTCATCGAAGGCTCCAGTGTAGTTGGTAGTGCTTGTGTGCCTTCCAGAATTTACAATACTATTTGCGCCACGCATGTAATGTGATTACACAAGGTTCGGTGACAACAGTTGAGAATGTTCCGATAGATGCAGGCATATCCTGTGCTGAGTGATAACATTAACCCTTTCGCTGTCACGGACGTACCGGTACGTCATCGTGCTTCCCCCCCACGGTGTCACTGACGTACCGGTACGTTCTCTATCGTGCGTTCAAAATTTCGCGCCTGAGCGCAAAGCTGGCGCTCCTGAATTGGCCACACCATCTGTTGACTCTTTCTACAAGTTCGTATATTCTCCCCGACCTGTGTTAACCCATGTATTGAAGAGTACGGTGCGACTGCCACTCCCCACTTTCTCTTTGCTGAGTGGCACGGTGGCTCCGCGTTCGCTGCATCATGCGTCGCGTGCGTGTGGTTATGGTTTCAAGGGTTGTTCTGCCATCTCTGCTGGTCTGAAGGTTTTTATTTTTCTTCTGTTGGTGTGTCTGCTACGCCGCGTCAAGTTCAGGCGCACGTGCCGTTGCCTCTCCGAACAGAGTGACTCGATTGCTGCTTTCGCTCTCTCTCCGAACCCTCGCTTCCGACTTGCAGCAGTAAACGTAAAGCCCTTCGAACTTTGTTTAGCCTTTTTCCATCTCCCTCTGTCTTCTTGATCACGCAACGTCCCATTTCTCTCCGTTGTGCGGGCGACTGAAAGCGCATCCTCCCAGCGCGCGGTTACTTTCGGATGGCTGAGCGCGCGGGACCTTCGTCTGCTCATTGGTGCGGTGGCTCAATTCCAATTTAGAATACGAGCCGAGCTCGGATTCGGACTCGGACAGAGTCGCATGCGAGGAAGAGGGTTCCGCATCGTCAGATTCGGATGTTGAACGGATTTTATAGTCAGGCTGATGATGATGAAGATGTTTACTAACAGCAGCTGCAGAACACTGAAATGTGCATATAGCATTGACTACGTTATTTGTATACCAATCATAATCAAAAATAAATTGCTATGTTCATTCCCTGTTATGCTCGTTCCCTGAAACCACGCCGACACTGGGGGTGCGTCACAGCCAGAAAGGTCCGACAGCGAAAGGGTTAATAATTGTTAGCTGGTGATAAACGATTCCCATAAAAATACAAACAAGTGCATGTGTCACTATGTTTCAGCAGTTTGCTACTGCAACATCCTAAATTATGCACTATGGTTCACATGGTTCTTCCCAGTGATAGGTGAAATGTACAGCCATTGATCAATCCACAACCAGGTGCTATGACAAACAGTAATGTTTCAAATACAGTCATGGACTTCATCGGCTTATTAACAACTGCAGATTAGTACGAAAAGCAATCTATGTGGACAGCAGGGCACAATGCAGTGATAACTTTTCTGTGAGCACATGCAAAATTAATGCGCAATACAAGATGCGGCAGATATTGTTCTAGCTCAAGTTGGCTCACCATGGCAATCTTGAAGCCTGCCCCATCTTCACCCAACCGGTTCTCCTTGGGTACGAGGCAGTCTTCGAAGATGAGCTGGGCCGTTGACGAGCCCTTAATTCCCATCTTGTCCTCTTTCTTGCCCAGGCTCAGACCGGGTGATGGCATCGGTACAATAAAGGCATTGATGCCCTTGTGCTTCTTGGACTTGTCCACCGTGGCCATCACCTGCATGCATCAATCAGTTGTTGCTATAGACCACTTGCGATGTTTCCAAACAAAGACGCTATGAGGATTTCTGTTTCATCTTCCAAAACAAACTGATAAGTTTGACGAGAATGAGAGACCTCACTGGTCTCACTTTCCATTTCTTTCCTGCTAAATTAGGGATGCTTTTATCAAAGGGGTACTGACATTACATTTTTTACAATTCATTTTTTTTGTTAAATGAAGGTCCTTGACCTCTATACCCTAGAAAAAACAGTGACAAGCATCAGAGCGCCCCTCGAGGATGAGCTTTTCGACAGTCAGTTTCAGTTTCATTTCCCAGGAAGATAGATACTGTTTCATGATGTCACGGCACAGTATGTGGTCATGTGGGAGCACGACATTGCAATGCTTTGACACTCACTCCAACTCACTCTGTAGTCTGCTATGCTGGGACATTGTCCCTCACTAGTAGCAGCATAAAAGGCAACCAAGTGAGCCAGAGCAAGTGTCAAAATGTTGCAGTGTACTGCTCCCATGTGACCATATACTATGTCATGACATCACAACATGGAATCCTCCTCGAAAACGAAACCGAGCCTGGCTCTAGAAAAGCTATCATATCAAATTATTTACAACGCTCCAAGGCTCCTCACTATATTTTTTCTAGGGCTTGAAGGTCTAGGACCTTCACTCAACTAACAAAAAAAAATGAATAGTGGAAAATATGTCAGTACCCCTTTCAAGTTTCACCCAGAAAAAGCACCCTTTAGCTCCTGCCAGCACTTATGTATACCATTTAATCAGTTAACTGAATCAGCTTTAAAGCAAGACATGCAATGCAGGGAATGCTATTGAGATTGAGCCACAAGGTGTAAATGTAATATTTGAGCTTGATAAAGCATATCCAAAAGAAAAAAAATATATATATTTTTTCTTGCATTTAAACATGCTCCCCTACCCTGAAAACAAGAGGGGCTGACGGAAGGGGGGCAGAGGTCAAAGGTACACACACCACTGACACGGAACACTGTGCTGCACTGGTGGTAGGGCAGGACAGACAGCTTTTCCAACTCACGTTCTTCTGGCACGAGCTAGTGAGCATAATCAGTGCCGTTGCGACAATACTGAATTGAAGTGAGTTATGTCAAAGCCTAAAATTATCATTTTGGGTTAAAGTTTCCGATAGTTCCTTGCCCAAGATCATTGTTCGAAGCGGTGGGTGGCAAGAAAAACACGGAGAGCCAACTTCTTTGTCTGCTCTTGTTGTCTGCACCTGTCTTATACTACTCAACCAAATATGTTCCCAAACTATGCATTTCTGTGCACTTTAAGTGAGTAATTTGCAGTATAAATTAACAGTGTTTTGTTTTAGCACCCCTTCAAACACAGCTTTAAGCATATACAGTCGATCCCAGATATATCGAACTCAAAGGAGATTGTGGAAGTCTGCTGTATTGAACAATGGTAATAGTATAAAATATTGTTACCTGAAACTTACCTGAAAACTCTGCATACGTGTGGGAAAAGCAGGAATTTACCTATTTGCTTTCCCAAGGCTGCGTTGCATGCACAAAAGTTTACCTATTTCTTGCGCAAGAATGTTGCAGGTCACTCGTGCTACAGAAAAGTAATTCATATGCTGATCTCAATGCTAACCTTAAAGCCCACATTGTCAAGCCGCTACACCACAGTGCTCCTCACATGCGTCAAAGTATTTGTTTCGAGTTTTCAGTGCATTACTGCAAATTGCGTGTGAACATGCCCAGCCGCTAGTCCATTACAATATAGTTTTAAGGGGTAGGCCATCATATGTCATCGAGTCGACCAGGCAGATGGTGTTAGATTTGAAGGTGGCTTTCAGTTTGCAGAAAGTCCAAGTGTGCTTCCACTCATGTGTAACCCTGCGAACAAAAATGAAGCACATTCAGAACGAACTGTGGGCCTGCGAATTGCGCAGCAAGGAGTCTTGCACGCTTCTGCCGTGGTATTTTTTTCCACAAAGTGTGCATGTAGCTTGCAGTGGCATTACAGTGGTCTTTTAAAGTCCAAACTGTCATGTAGTAAAGAACCATCCAATTGGAAGTCATGGTGGTATTCGTTTTGACCGCTTGTGGAACCATGAAATTCTGTTCACGGAAACACGGTCTACAAGAAGACAACCATGGTGGTGCAGACATGTCCAGTTCGATATTCTATGCCTGGAGCCACTCAGTAAAATAAGAGTGTAACCCACACTTTCTTCTGGAATGCTTATCAGAGCAGGAAGCCTTTTGTGTTCTTGAAGCAGTGAGGCAATCTGCTCTTGTCGATAACGGATGGCCACAGATTGCATTGCATGAGCCATCCCTTCTTAAAGCGAGCAACAATGAGACATGCACCTTGCTAATTTTTCCTACATGGCATATACTGCCCTTCAGATTCAATGTCTTGTTTGACAGCGTCTGCGAAAACAGTCCTGTTTTGTTGGCATGAAATATTTCTGATGGCATGATAAGTGATAATGGCACCACTAGGAGAAGTGCAGTTGCAGCCGCGAGGCGCTGTGTTCAATACCACATCGAATTCGGGAGTTCAATGCATATGTAGCACAGCACTATACTTTTGCATACAATTCCCAATCGAATGTTACAGCTGTTCAATATAGACAATAATTCTACAAGTCCGGTTTTGGTATATCCAGGAACTACTGTAGTGTAATCAACACTTAACCGGTAATAAATCACTCGAGAGATAAACATACAGGTTCACTTTACAACATATTTACTGTGCAGCACCTTGACAGTGATGCTGTACAGGAACTGTTCACTTACTTGACAATTTAGTGCACAGACACTAAGCTAATGAAAAATGATTTAGGTGATAGCTATAGATTTACTTGACTTATTGCTAACAGCAACGACTCATCCCTCATTTTGGAGATGCACTGACAAAAAGTAATATGTATGCAATGTGTCTTACAATGGCTGCTTCACCTTCGTATGCACTTGTTATCCATGCCTTGGTGCCGTTCAGCCTATAGTGGTCACCTTCCAGAACTGCTGTCGTGGAAGCTGCACCAGCATCACTGCCATTGCCTGAAAAGAGTATATAAACACAGATAGCAATGTAACACCAAAGCAAGATAATATACATTAAGCCCTAGTTATAGATAAATTGCTTTAGTATTCCAAGTTTGTCTTGGTTCTGATTACAGTGCATGCATTTTGGAGGTCATCTGTAGTAAAGAGATGCCAGATTCTGCTTTTTATAGTGTGAAAAGTGGAAAATCGACATGGGACGGCCAGGCTCAGTACAGACCGTGACAGTTTGCCTTTTTTTGTATTAATGACCTGGAGAGATAAAAAGTGAGCTGTGAAGACCCCTCCACCATGTGGTTGCAGCTGCTATGGACATACTGTACCACACAATGGCAACCCCCAAGCTAGGGAGCTGCTTCTGAGATTCAGCACAATCTTCTTAATTATTTATCTTATTAGATATGCTCATTAGCTCATTAGATATGCTCATGCACCTGCTGTGACCACTACTTGAGGTGGCTTTCAGTCCACTGCAAAGCATGTGGTTGCTGCCCACTTATTTGATGAGTGTACGACTTTGTCTAGGCATCACGACTGTCTCAGGTGCAGGGTACCATGTCTTTTCTGCATATAACCCACCTCCATGCGTAACCAATTCCACCAACTACAACACTCTGGAAAGAAAAAAAAAAAAGTTGACAGTCACTTTAGCATACACTAAAGAGGATGATGTAGTAGTTCTGCGGAAACCCACAAGGTGGAGAGAAGTAATGAATAAAGAGAAAATCAGACATCCACCCGTTTGTAGCAATTGCTACAAAGGAAACCCATACGGGTTCCTCGAAAGAAAAGCCTCATAGTTGGAAGAAAAATTCGTCCTGGTCCGGGACTCGAACCCAGGACCACCGCCTTTCCGGGGCAGCCGCTCTACCATCTGAGCTAACCAGGCGGCTAGCAGATGGCAGGGCGAAGTCGAATTTGTCGACAACACGAAGCAAAGGCAAGTGTTTGACGTAGTAGTTCTGCAGAAACCCGCAAGGTGGAGAGAAGTAATGAATAAAGAGAAAATCAGACACTAAAGAGGATGAAGGTGAAGGACATTCATTAAATTACTTGAAATTCACATTCGAAGGTGTTGTTACTTCCTATTACTTGCTTTCTCCCACAAAAGGTTGTGGGTTCAAGTGCCTGAATAAACTTGATCTTAATTAACTGTGCCTTAATTAACACCAAAGGTCATGGGTTCGACTCCTACCAATGATTGTGGTTCTGGCCATAAATAGTGGCACCATCAATTTTGGTGCCATTAAATTTTGGTCCCACCAAAGGTAAAGGATTCAATTCATCAAAGGTGATGAGTTCGAGTGCCTTAATTAACTCTATGTTAACTTCACCTTAATTAACACCAGAGGTCGTGGGATCGACTCCCACCAAAGCTTTTGGGATAGAGTGCCTTAATTAACTGCATCTTAATTAACTGTGCCTTGAATTCACCTTAACACTAAAGGTCGTCACTTGAACACCCACGAGAGTTCGTGGGTACGAGTGCCTTAATTAACACCAAAGGTTGTGGGTTCGAGTCCTACCAATTGTCATGGGCGGCACCATCAATTTCAGTGCCGTTCAATTTCAGTGCCATAACACCGGACGGTCAGTTTTTCGATAATGCCTGACAACAAATTTTTTGACCCATGAGGCACTTCGGGCTTTTGCCTTAAAAAAAAATTGCATATAACCTGCAAAAATAGGTGTATAAAACAACTAAGATCTTTCTATAAACAATCTCCATTTGTGGATCCAGCAGCTCCGTTCACCAATTCTTTCACAACGCTGATCATTTCCAGTTTCTGCAACACTGTAAAGGGCTGCCGTCGAGCGCAGCTCACCTTGATCTGAGTTCTGGCCCGCCAATGCTGCGTGCTCTATTCGCTAACTATCAACACAGCCAAAATGCAAAATGGCGACGTCCCCCCCCCCCCCCCCCCCCAAATAAAAGAAGGAGAATAGGTAATTATCAAAGGGAGGAGAAGGGAGTTTCAACACAGGGCGGGTGGGCTTTCCTAGAAGATCAAAAAAATTTAATCGGCTGCGAATTCTGCCATGAGGTGTGGCTTTACAGCAGTGCAGCGCATGCCGCAGAGAACCCACACCCTAAGGCAAAATTAGCACATAACCCACACGCCGACTTTACTGCTACATTAAACAATTCTTTTGTTTTGGATCAGAGGCACAAAAATACAGTAGTTGCGACAGAAAAGATAGCTTCAGGGGGTGACACTTGTGTCAATACCCCTTCCATAGCCCTCACTGAGAAAGAGCTCGAGTATCTTTAGAGCATGTGTCAATGGTAGGATTCATCAAGTTGTTGAATCTTATGCTCCGTGCATATGTGATGACTGGATAGATAAAGGCATACAATGTGCTATGAAGCATATTTCTGCAAATAAAATTGGAAGTAGAGTGCTATGGTGTTCAGCTCCATCTCTGTGTGTTTTACACTCTTACATTTAGCAATGCAATACCGACATGCCCAAGCACCCACCCTTGTACATTACCCGAGATCTTCTGGCAGGAATAAAACAATGTGCAAAGAATGCAAAGATGAAGAGGACATTGTGGTGTACAAATAACTTAGTAAAATACCCTTGACATCCCGAAATAGAGAACAATATTATTGCTTCTAAAGAGAGTATAGTGCAGTGGCTGCAAAAAGGGCCTTACCAGGTGCATAAAAGTTTGAGAAGATGGTGTTTGGAAGAAACACTTGTCAGATGCTACTTAGGCCTACAGTTGAACCTCGACCTAAATCATCAGATGTAATGAGGTTAGCCTACAACATTTCTTTCCGTTATCAGCATATAATCAAGGTTTTGCTTCTTGTCAGATACAACTTTGTTATGGTGAGGTTCAAATGTATTTTATCCAGAAGCGATGCTGTCAAGTGGCCACAATCAAGTACAGCTTTGGTCAAATATACATTTCATGAGCTCCTGCACTGCTGGAATACATTTCTCACGTTACCACTGCTCCGGCATCAATGAAATATAGTATAATCCATACATTCCCTGTCCTGACGAACTAATTATATAGTTTTGAAGAACAAAGTTGCGCATTCAAAAAAAGACAACCACAGGAAAAGGCGACGGAGACGGAAAGAACGCAAACTATCAACTAGTTTTATTTGTGTGAAGGTGCCTTGTATATGCAGAATCACAGCCAATGAAAGGATGAGGAGAATGGGAGAAGGAGAGTAAAAAACCCAAGTCAACTCGTAATCAACAACAGCTGCGCAGAAAAGTCTTTTCCTTTTGGTACAACTTGATAGAAGTGTCACCAACACATTTGTTGCTGTTTTCCTTTATGTGGTAGGCCTGCAAAAGCTCATGCACTGTTTTAGTTTTACTTATTCCTAGAATTTTTATGTTCTTAAGCAGAGGCCCGCATCTACTGCATGCAAGACAATGAGCAGACAAATTTGCTCATTCTTTATTCCGAATTGAACGTGCATGCTCCCCTGCCCGTTCATTCACGCAACGGCCTGTTTGACCCACGTAGACACCTCCACACTTGAGCGGAATTTCATACACCATGCCTGTGGCACATTTTACATACGTTTCAGCATGTTTTATGTCGCATCCGCTGCCTCGAGCTCCTTGGCTACCGATTCTCGGCCACAAGCCTGTGAGTTTCTGTGGTGCAGAAAAAACGACAGGGACGCCATGCCTTCTGGCCACATTTTTTACATTGTGTGCAACTTTCTGCATATATGGCACAATCGTAGCCTTCTTTTTTGGCAGCGACTCATTCGTGCTATCACGATTTCCTCTTTTTATCTTCCTAAGAAGATTCTCAGCCACAGCTGACATGACGTCACAGGGGAAGCCGGCTGAAAGCAACCTTTCAATATGATTATTGAAGCTTATGCACTTTGCATGCAGGCATGACTTGGTAAGAGCAGATTCCAGGCACGAGCTTGAACCTACAAAGTGCTGCCTTTATGTAATAGAAAACAAGGACCTCAATAAACGTGTCCCTCCAGGGCTGATGAAATGGTTCCCATCTACGTTGTAGAACATGAAGATTGAATAAGCACAGCCTTCAAGGCCCTGAAAAAGTGCCGACGTCTATGTAATAAAACAAAATAGAGTGAAATAATTGCGGATTTCTAGTGCTGCCACTGCAGCAGCCTATCTAGTTAAAAAAAAAAGAAAGAAGAATGAGGGGACATGCTCAGTTCATCCAAATCGCTTTGAAAACATGATTACTGTGAGCAAAGCAACATTAACCAGGATCGCGTTGATGAGCTGAGCTCATCCAAATGACTTACGTGTTAAAGTCTGTTATGTGATATATCTGTGTTGTGTGATAGAGCACACGAACCTCACGAAGGCAGTTTTGGTATGGTCAGTTTTGGGATAGTGTCCCATTGCACCATTCCCAAGCAGCAATTTTTTACCGAACTTTCTGGTGAACGAAAGAAAGTAACGAAGTAAGGAAAAAAAATACAGCGTGTTAAAATAGGGTAAATATCGTGATCAGACATGGTGAATTACAGTTATGGCTTGAAAATCTTTCTAGGGCAGGCTGTAAATAGATGTTCTTGACAGAAGATGACATTTGTTCAACTCCTTCACTGTCCCCATAAGCTCCGTCAAGACTGACATTGCCACCAATGGGGTCGCCTGTGAGGGGCACTATAGGGGTGAAGTGTATGTGTGCTAAATGGTCAAGCTTGAATTGCTAAGTGGAGAGAGAGCGAGAGAGGGAGAAATGCATTTTAGTGTACGGGCCAAATATAATTTACCAACGCAAAGGTTATCAAAGATGCCATGGAGTGGGGCTCTGGATCAGTTTTTTTGCCACTTATACTTCTTTAATGTGCGCATAAATCTTGGTACAAAAACGCTTTTCAGTTCTGCTTCTATCAAAATGCGGTCGTCAATCAAACCAAGCAGTACCTCATGCTCAGCAGTGGAATGCCCTAGCCACTGAACCAAGTTGGCAGGTGAGCTTCTAAGACACATGCAGCAGCCTCGATGACCTCTAAAGCAATATGCCTAGTGGTAAAAAAATCCATACGATAACCTGATACCAAATACAGAAATTAGTTATTTTCACTCCACTTTGTCAAAAGAGAGCTATTAGACATAAGCAGGCCTCTATCGCTAATGCGAATTTACCGGCTTAATTTCAATTTCGAATGTGATCATCGTGTAAAATTTGACGTCAACCATTTAGCACCTGCTACAACATATCGCAGCTCTTAAAGGCGCCATGGCACAGTCGTCCAGCTATTCTCAATTTTTCACTGTAACTGAGAGTAGAGGAGCCAGTACGGTCAAACAAACAGGAAAACTGGGCTTCATGCACATTCTTGCCCAAAATTTCAATTTGAAATCGCAGCCTGCAAGTCCCTCCAACCAACAGTGACCATTATTTTGGCATGGCTAGTGTGACGTCAAGCGTAGGGCCATCACTGTGCTGTCTGCTCCGAAACATTCAGAAACTGTGTGCTTACTGTACCGGATACTCCTTGCTCCTCTGCATTGTCTGGCACCCAGCAGCGTAGAAAGGGTGTTTCTGTTGAATTGTGCCCACAATTCCTTCACTCGCACAATAAAAACAGCCCAAACCAGAAAATGCCTGTAGAAACTATTTCAGGCTGACCACCTAGAACGCACATGTGAAAATGAAATTGCAGAACGCACTTCATTTCATCACCGATCAGTGTGGTCCGACTGCTGTATGTTTAACTGCAGTATAAAGAAAAATCAAGTAGGAGAATTTCTATTGCACCACAAGCTCTCAAATTTTGTCAGCTTGCTGTGGGCTGCGTACAGTTTAACAGGCAATGCATAATTTAAGTTAAAAAAATTCAGTGTCATGGCACTTTACCTGACCATGACCCACAAGACGCAAAAGTCGAGGAGACACATAGTCTCCTCTACTTATGTGCGTTGCAAGCGACAAAGGAAGTGTTGTAGGATACAAAGGGCAGCTAGCCTGTGAGCAACCGCAATTTAAAAGAAAAGCATGAAAACAGGTTCATCATTCAAATGTGCAATGCAATTAGGCAACGACAGGGCACTGTGTTTGTGTGCATTGTGTTCCTTCTGAGTCTTTGTCTAGCCATGCTGCACATTTTAATCATGAGTCCAAACCAAATGTCCCACCAACATGCATTATCGAGGACAGGACAGGAAGGAAGAGATTCCATATCCTCTTTCTTGTTCCATTTTTATGCCGTCTTTTTCCCCTTACCAAAAAAAGTGCACTCACCAGGTTCTGAAAGAGCAAAGCAGCCGACCTTCTCTCCTGTGGTGAACGGTGGAATGAACTTCTGCTTCTGAGCTTCAGTGCCGTACTTGAGGATGGCACCCAGGTACAGAGACTGTTGTCCAAATGAAAAACAGATTGATTCACGCAGATTAAATCAGTCAGCTACAGAAAACTGAACATGACCGCTCCCTTCGACTAAGTTAGGCACCCGTTAATAGACAGTAAAGATGAATAAGCTGGACTAGCAAACTATACTTCTGGAATACAAAAATGCCTTTGGGTCAGTAAAGTTACTACATTAGTTCCCTGTGACATTGTTAAATTTTATATCCTCTGCTCGAGACAAGTTCACTGTTTATTGATAATCAAATAGCTACACTGCACTGCTGAAAATCAAGATATATATAAAAGAAAGTTGAAGCATCAAGCTAGTAACTTAACTCCAAAATAAATGTGCTATATTACAATTTTTCTAGCAGCACCCGTTACAGCAGACTTAAATAGTCATTTTAGAGCATTGTCAGAATGCTCCAAGTGTTATGTAAAACAATAACGAAGCTGTATAACAGAATCAAAGAACTTTAGTGCCACTACCTTGCTTTGTAAGCACTATAGGAGCATGCTTACAGTCACGATAAAGCTTAGTTGCTTTCTTAAATTACTGCTAAAGCTTTTCAGCAGTGCTCAGAAATGACCAGTCAAATGTGCCGCTAGTCGGCTATGTTTCATCATCAGGTTGCAGTTCTGTCTGGAGCAAATTTGAAGTGCATCATATGCAGCAACAGACACACACACACAAAAAAAGGATGCCGATTTGACTGCAGCACAATGGCAGCATCATCTGCCATTGAGGGTCTGTCCCAAGAGGTTGCTTAGTTGAGCACTCGCCCGTAGCTGATGGCTCCTCAACTGCCACTGTCCGAGGGCTCAGGGAGTCTCAAATCCATTTTCCAATTTAAAACTCATCTCTGAAATTACCGTCACATATTCCCAATGTTGAAAGCCTGCTCACATTGTTAACACTCATGACGACCCCCGTGGATGCACAACCGCGGCTGATTTCTTCCATTCCGATAGCATAGGCCAGGTAGTCCAAGCCAGCACCACCCAGCTCAGTTGGAACAGCTACAGCCATGAGGCCCATTTCGCCCAACTTTTTCACCTGAAAACAGAGAAGCACATTCATTTTAAATAGAGGTGGGCGAATATCCACTTTTTCTAATACTAATAGTAAGTATCGAATATTGAAGAGTCGTACACAGATGCATATATTCATAGTAGGAACATTTATTTCAATATATTTAAGCACCACGCTTGTACTGACTAGCGAAAAAAAGACAGTCGAGTTACTAATCATTAATTGTCATTAAAAAACTGCCCAAACAGCCTCTCAACATCTTTAGCGCCTGGTTAAAAACAAGCTTTCCGAGAATGAATTGCTGCTGTTCGACTAGGTTTCCAAAAATATTAAATGAATGGTTGTCAAAAAAGGATAAGTTGCAGAAAAAGAAAAGAAAGATTGCTGAAAGACTTGTGTGCTGTAGACACATGTAAAAGGGCCAATTGCAAGAAAAACAACCCTGGTTATAGTGTAAAAGATAAAACTGCTACATGACTAGACTGCCAAAAACACTAAATAGCAGACTACAAGCAAAAATCTTAAGCTATCACAAGTTGTCAGGTAGGCTGGCACTGTGAAACCGGAAACAAAACCTACATTACACATTTTGTTCCGACAGTGCCTTGAAAAATTTTGCCGTTGTTTTACTTCCGATAACTTCCAATACTTTGTTTAGCACACAATGAACAGTAACCAGATTTTAACAGCCAGTTGTTGCAAAACATTTGTTTAGTTTTTTCGAATATGAATAGTTAGCGTGCAATATTAGATTCATATTCAAAACTTCAAATATTTTCCCACCACTAATTTTAACGCAATGCCTCACAGCTGAAGTTGTCATACCATCACTGATGTGTATTACTACTAAAATTAAACACCATCCTAATAAATAATTTCATTGCCATTGTGTGCCGCAGAAATGGTGGTGTTCCTGTATTTTGTTTCATACATATATAATAATGCACCGTGATAGATACCATTCGTTTGACATGTCACATTTGTTTACATTGAACACTGCAGTAGACGAACCAGAGTGTGCACATATCTCTTGTTCTAGTTCTTTCTTACTTCTTTTCTTTAGAGGAGAGGCCGCACAAAGCACAGCCAAGGTGTTAAGGCTGTTTTGTGTATTAGTTACCTTTTCTTTTTTTCTCACCTTCAATGTGGCCCAAAGTAGTGCCAAAGGTCTGAGCATTCGTGTCAGTTGTTTTGTTTGTGTTCTATTTTTCCACGTTTCAATGTCACCCCAACTACAAATGCCTGAAGAATGCTTTGTTTGTCCGCTATATATATTTTTTTTCTGGCTTCAACATGACTGCCATGCAGAACTTGGAAATGGCACAAGCTCTGCAATTGTGTGAGTGTGAGTGGCGGTCACCAGTGCCTCCATGTGGCCTCCAAAGTCGTTACGTAAGCAGCTTACAACATTAAAAGGGAGGCCAACAGTTCCACCTAGAGAGTACCCCAACTTTAGTCAGTCTGCTTTGGGGAAAACACTGCCAAGTTACTCCCGGAAGCCACAGCCGTCAACACCACACTCTCTCAACGAGACCGCCCAGCCTCAGAAGGACCACTGTCTTCGAGAGTCGCTCATTTTGTGTCGCTGTGGCGAATCAACTGTCACCGGTGAACCAGCCACCATATGCACGCTTATTTCTGAACTCTCTTTCCCTGTGTATTATTCTCTACGCTTATTGCTAATGCTTCAGCTACATGATACATTAATCTCCATTGTATTTTATAATGTTGCGTCAGTCATGTATATATATGTCTTATTGATTTGGAACCAGCGTCTAATTGATTGATAAGCATACTTTGTCTTGGTTGACATGACTTTGACCTTTACACCAAGTTTGTTTGCAGCTGCGCTGAGCTTCAAACACCCACCCTCTTTGTCATTTCTCGGTAGAGATCTTGTTTCTGTACCGAGACAATGTGTATGATTAATATTAATTATATTCTGGAGCTTTACGTGCCAAAACCATGATATGATTATGAGGCACACCATAGTCGTGGGCTTCAGATTAATTTTGACCACCTGGGGATCTTCAACGTGCACCAATGCACAATGGACGGGTGTTTTTGCATTTCGAATCTGTATGATTCTGCATTTCAACTGGACAGCTGGCATACTTTCTGGCAGGTCACAGTCGCTTTAATGCATAGAAAATTAAAGAAGATAAAATTGCAAGCTCTAGCTGCAGACAATGTAGAAATGAAGTTAAGGGTTCGACGGAAGCCCGTCTGGTCGGTATGAAGCATGAAGCAATAAAACGATGGACACCAACCAAAAGAAGTACTAAAATGGAATAAATCTAAAAGACGTTTCGGATTCCCTATGGAAGCCTTGTTTGCAATGGGCTATTCACAATGGCCCGTTGTGAACAAGGCTTCTGTAGGGAAGACGAAACATCTTTTAGATTAATTCTTTTTTAATACTTCTTATGGTCGGTGTCCGTCGTTTTATTGCTTAATGTAGAAATGCGAAAGGTAGATTGATAGAAAGTAATGCTCCACATATACATTGCCCCTGTCATTTAGAAGCGTGCAGAGACAACAAAAAGCACTTAACGAGCTGTCCTCGCGTGATGCTTTATGACAGAAAAGCAAGCAAACAAACAAACAAAAAAAGAATCTGCTCGCGAACGTTCAACAGAGCTGTCAGCTGTGTAGCGCAGGTGGCAGGAAGTTGAATGAAAATATTGCAAGAGCAATTCACTGCTCCGCAAGTGTAGGCAAACTTTCCGCCCACAGCGCCATCACAATTAGACAAATTGTAATTTTTACCTGCTCACGCGGGTACCGATGTTCTTTGTCAATGGTTCCAGCGATAGGTTTCAGTTCCTTTTCTGCGAACTCCCTGCAGGTCTTGCGCAGCATTTCGTGCGTTTCTGGCAGCTGAACATAAAGGTTTCGTACGGCCTGCCATCCTGCATGTAAGGGAAGGAGTTAGGGGTCAGCAGCAATGACAAAGTGCCCGCTGCCTACTTGGAAATTTGATCACACAAGGACAAACGTGGCGACTGAGAAAAGAGTATAATGGTATACGCACTGAGAAAGTATGTGGTGCGCAAATCACTTGCGAACCACTTTTTCGCTTTCGTTTGCGTATGGACATTCGCAGCTATGCGTGAACGGCGAGTATCTTTTGTAAGCAAGCGCAACGAGAGCTGGCAAAATAAAAAGAAAGACGATCCAAGGCCAACGGTATCAGCCGCGAGTTTGCATGCTTCTAATCGCAGAGCAAGAGAAGGCGATGATGTTAGCCTTGTTAAGTGTTTACCACACATAACCTTGCGACATACAACAAAGTTACAAAAATAACACTTAGGACGCGTCGGTAGCAAAAGGAAACGCTTGAACGATGTAGGTACTCGAGCCCCTCTAGCTGGCACCGAATTTCGATAAGTTCAGGAAAGTAGGAAGTAATGATATCTTACTATTGCACCACGTCAGGGGCCTGGGAAGAACCTTGCGAAGCATTGCCGCTGACATTAATGACGGCCCCTTGGAGATTAAACAGCAGTCAAATCTTAAGTTGCAATATTTACACCGTACTTGCTCCGCACGCACCGCAGTTATCCGAAAAACCGCTTCACTGCAATACCACAGAACACCTATACAAATTGGCAATACTGGCAATGCACACAGCGCATTGTCTCAAACCGAGATTTGCGTTGTCACCATTTATAGCGAGAGCTTTCTATCTATTCAAACGCTACGCTATCACATCAAGCTCTATAAAGTTAAACAAAAAAAGGTGAGTTCAAATATGAAATAAACATAAATTTATGCATTGGACTACTTCGAAACTACTTTCTCTTTTGTTTTCTATATAGTGTTCACAGTCTGTGTTCTTAGAAGTGTACTATGGAAAACATAAATAATTTGTAATTGTTATAATGATATTTCTAGACTTGAACCAATTTTGTTTCAGAAAAAAATTAAGAATAGATACTCTGATAATTGGGCGGTCGCCATAGTTAGTTTCGTAGCTTCGTCTAGTCAGGCTACCCGACGAAAATGCGTTTGTTGGTGTCGTGCAGCACATTATTTTCAAAGTGTTTATCTCTTCACTCACGAGCAGGAGTTTGTCAATGCTTAGAGACGTTTCCAAAGGTACAAGCAGCGAGTTACTGCTGTCAGCCTGGGTATATAGTCTCTTTTGCGTCGGCAAGGCTAAACTTCTCACCTGTAGCAGCAGACGAAATGCGACATGTGCGTATTCACGCTTCGCTTATCGAACTCATTTCAGGTCAAAACATGTTTCCCTCTCTTATGCATCGTACGAATCCACTCAAGCCGAGGATCAGAGGTCGCCAATCATCATCCTTCATGGACTCTTTGGCAGCAAGAACAACTGGAAAAGCCTGTCTAAGGCGATGATCAACGCGACGAAACGTAAGGTATGAACTCAGTTTAGTATGACATCATGAATTGGAGCCTGAAAGCTGTGCTTTTGTTCGAGGTATGTGTGTTGCGCGGCACTCCCAGTCGTACTATTTTCATTTGTTTAGTTGAAGGCAATAGATAAGCCAGTGCCAACTTTCGCAAGCGCAGTACATATATAACTTCGCGGAAAAGGCCGTCAACAAACATGTCGCCGCTTGATCTAGCACTGTGCTGATAAGCTTGAAGAACACGATCGAATGCTTGCACGGCGACATAAAACTGGGCTCGTGATTTGCGCAGGATTAATCTGAGGATGTTTAACTTTTAGCGTACGCGTACAGTGCACAGCTGTCTTGGTGCAAAAGTAATATAAGTAATATCGCGGTTACCATTGTAGCATTAGCATGCCCAACAATATTAGATTGATTGACTTAGTAATTTGCTGATTGGTGGAGGCAAGCGCACATACTACGCTGCATTTTATTAAAGGAAGCTCAACCATTGTATTTGTGTTGCTTACTTATTTGTTTGTGAAATATACTTTTGTGACACCGCACCAATTTAACTTTACAGCAAAGCATAACATGAAACTGGAGCATATGTAGGGACAAGTAGTAGTAGAATTTATTTATATAACGAAAGATCTCAGCCTCAGTGTGTGCACTTTAACAAGCTACTCTGTACGAATGGGGAAGGGGAAAGCGTAATGAAAGAGAGAGATTGAGGATGATGACGACAAAAATATTGGTGCAGTGATGCTAGTATAGCTTCATCACAGCAGCATATTCAATGTATTAAGGCTGTAGCCCTGTGTTGTGTAAAAATTGTAGCCTGGCTTGTTCTGCAGTTATTGTATTATATCTTGGGTGGGGCCAAGGACCCGAAATAAAGACTTCGGAGAATGGCTTGCAGTTGATGTTTACCAGAGAAAACGCTGAAGTCCATCGCTCCTGTCTGTGTTGGGGAGACACAAAATATATGCGTTAGCATCTGTGGCAGTGGTCACAATCAAGGCTATTCTCGTGGCCAGCGCGGTGCGTATAGTGTGGATGAATTCCGGACGAACTTGCATACTGTGCACCAAACTTGTGTCGCAGCTTTTGTGTTTCAGTAGTACACGAAGCCTCATTTTCGGGTCGTACTTATGGAGGCACCTGTTTCGACGGTCTGGTTGAGCCCAGGGATCGGATGTGAAGCTCCATAGCACCTAAGCAAGAAGGGTATTCATATCAGGTCGGGAAAAAAACAATGTGCACTATGGTGTTGTCATACAGATCAGCTCTTGCTTTGGTGTCTGCTATCCGCAATCATTACTGTCAGCTCCCTCCGAGGAGGGTTGGAACCAGCTGCTGACAAGAGCAAACAAGAAAACACAACTGGGACTCGTTTCGTGGGCCCAAGACGTCGCTCGCACCTGGGAGCCACACTAGGCTTACCTGCCGTAACGTCCAACTCGGCAGTGGCAAATAAAGTTGTTTCTCTCTCTCTCTCTGCTATCTATTGCCTTTCAGAGTGCGGTGCCCAGGTGGCAATTGAAATTTAATTTCGTGACTCATTTGCTGCACGATGCCCTTAAGCTGCACAGTGTCGAAGGCCAAAACGTAATATGGCCTTTGTCTGTGTGTGCACGCGATAATTTGTAAAGCAGGATTATAGTTGTAAATGAATCCAAGTGCCTTTCAGATAGCAACTATATTCCATCTCGACAAGTAACTTGCAGCACTGTCAAAGGTATCAGGGACCCGCCGCAGTGGCTTAGCGGCTATGGTGTCATGCTACTGTGCACGAGGTCGTGGGATTGAATCCCGGCCGCATTTTGATGGGGGTGAAATGCAAAAACACTCGTGTCCCGGTGCATTGGGGGCACATTAAAGAACCACAGATGGTTGAAATTATTGACATCTGTCCATGGCGTGCCTCATAATCAGGTCATAGTTTTGGCACGTAAAACCCCAGAATTTAAGTCTAATTTTTAAGGTATGAAGTATACAGGCAATATCCTTGTGAAGGGGAATGTAGTTTCATTTCACTTTTGTGGCTGTATCCGAGACATGGCTGAATCCTGGTGAAATAAAAAAATATACCATGTTACTCATTCTTTTCAAGGCCAAGGTTGTCTCGCCTGCGAGGTGTGGGTGTTGGTCTGCTCACAAACAAGGATATCAAGTGTTCTGTCATCCCACAGTTGTCATACTCTTTTTTGCATGAATTTGACTTTCTTGTTGTAAAAGCTACCACTGTAACATTTGTGGTTGTCTATCATGCCCCTAACCAAAATACTGGTAACTTTTTGCATCACTTTGAGACATTACTCCTTCACTTGACTAGCTCCAATAGAGAAATAGCAATATGTGAGGACTTCAACATTTGCTCCATAAACAATACAAACAAGGAATACTTTATCCTGATCTGTTCCTATGGTTTTCATAATGTTATTATGACCCCTACCAGGGTCACTTTCTCATAGTCAACGTCAATTGACTACATACTTTGCAATTTCAATACATCAACAAGCACTTGTCTTGATTATGACACATTAATTTCTGATCATCGTCAGACTATTGTCTTATTTCTGCATGAACACAGTGCCTACCAACGAATTGTGACTTACAATAAAAAAAATTAATGTTGACATTTTAAAACAACATGTTCTAGAAATTAGCAATATAAGTCTGCACCAGATTGACAGAAACCAGCAATGTAGCTTACTAAATAATAACTTGAGATAAACCATAGTTCAATCTACTGTTATCTGTGAGAAAGGGTATCACAGAAAGCCTATTTGTTTATGGATGACCTGTGCTATTTTGGAACTCGTAAAAAAGAAAGACTATTGGCACACAAAAATTAAGCAATATAGAGGTAACTCTTATTATGAAGAAAATTTCAGGATAGCCCGAAATGAAGTTTCGCAGATCATGTATGCTTGTGAGAAAGAATACTATTCTCAACTCATTGCTAGAAATTGAAGATACTCTAAAGTTACTTGGCAGATTATAAACTCAATAACAAAGCTAACTCCTAACTATTACAGTATGTCCTACCGTCAGGTGACAGGAATATCGGCAGAGTTAATAGTGCCATCTTTCAATAATTACTTTTGTAGCAGTGGTAATGAAATTATGAATACATATTGTGACATTACGCTTAATACTCTTCTGAGAGGGTGATCAATTCCTTTCGTTACATCGAAATCACGGCAGCTGAGATCGTCACAGTAGTTAGCATCATGCTGTGCAAACATAGCACTGGATGTGATGAGCTTTCTTCATTTATATTAAAGCAATGTATAGAGATAGATTGTGTTTGATTGGAAGTAATTTTTAATCATGCATTTTACACAGCTACATATCCAGATATCTTAAAGCTTGCTAAAGTTGTTCTTATACACAAAGTTGTAGACCAATGGCTTCTGAACGTTACCGCCCAATATCTCTTCTGAGTGCCATTAATGCAGCTTTTGAAAAACTCATTGCGATATGGGTCATAAATTTTGTCGAATGACAATCGTTGCTGACACCTAGCCAGCAAGGTTCCAGGAGCAAGAAGTGAACCGCCACCGCTATGTTATCTTTCTCAGATATTGTGAACACCTATTTAAACAACAATATGATTGTATTAGGTTTGTTCATTGATATTTTTTAAAAAAATTGATACCGTACATCATGGCATATTACTTGAGAAATTAGAATGTTACAGCTTCTGTGGTGTTTGTCTAGAACTTTTCAGAAGCTATCTCACCAATAGACAAAAAGAAAGGTACCATTTCTCAATGTTGAATCAGGTTTTTCTGTGGTCACAATGGGAATCCCCCATGGATCAGTGTTGCGACCCATATTATTTCTGTTACACATGAACAATCTACCGTTGATTTTACGTAATTTTAGTCATTTATTAAATTTTTTTAGGCCCCTGTAGGAGCATGACGTATGGGGGGGGGGGGGGGGGTATAACCGTAAACAGAACTATAAGAGCTAGTAAACATATTATGTAGCAAGTGGCACTTATACATTTCTAACACAAAGCATTGAAACACAAGGGATACAGCATACTTTCAAAATGTAACTGATGCGCAGTACAAACCAGAATGTAACTGAGATATAACAATGAAAAGCATTAAGTCGGCGAAGAGATTAAAAGGGTGTTACTGAAAGATGACTGCTGACTTGGTTGCGAAGGAATCATAGTTTGTTAAGGAAGCGATAGTATCGGGCAAATCGTTCCACAGAGAAATGGCACGTGGAAGCGCAGAGCTGTTGAAGGCTAATGTGTGACCGAAGATGCACGAGTAACTGAAATTGTTATGGAGGCGTTTTGACACGTGCAAAGACCTTTCGAAAGGTAGTGGAGACAGCCTATTACAATAAACATACTTATGGAACAAACAGAGAAGTGCAATGCAACGGCGAGTTTCAAATGAAATGATGTCATGATTCTGTTTAATCTCAGTTACGCTATGAGAATAGTTATAATCGCAAGAAATGAAACGTGCTGCTCTGTTCTGTACGGCTTCTAGCATATTGATTAGATATTTTTGATGAGGTGACCACACAGGGCTTGCATGGTCAGGTACGCGGATGACACTGCTCTCATTTTCACACATGAGTCTATGACTGAAGCTTTTCGTATACCAAACAAATAAATGAAGCTTATTAGTGAATGGTTTCATGCTAATAAGCTGCTACTAAACGTAAGGATGACAAAATATATGTTAATTAATTCTTTACAAAAAGTTACAGCCTTTGACTCATGTGTGCTTCAGGTAGAGGAAGAGCCCATTGAACGTGTGAATAATATAGCATATGTAGGTGTTATGATAGATCATTATTTAAACTGGAAAATGCGTATTGAGTGGCTATGTAAAAAGCTCAGCAGTGTTGCTTTCTAGTATTTAAATTTCCCCAGTTTTTCAATCTACCGACTTTGAAAACTATCTATTTTGCTCTTCTTCATTGTCAGTTATCATATAGTATGGAGTCACGGGGCCATACGTATGATTCTTACTTAAAGCCACTTGTACTGCTGCAAAAGCGAGAATTCCTGTTTTGTTGAGTTCAAATTATCCAGCCCCTACCAAGCCACACTTTAACAAATATCAAATTATGCCTGTCAACCTGCTAATAAATTATAAAACTACAATTATGGTGTATAACTAACAATTGTCCACTTCACTTTTATTCATTTATGTCTTCCCAGTTTCCAACACGAGGCTACCAAACCAGCAACTTTTTGGAGCCACTTGTAAAATATGTGTTGTTAAACAGTCTTCCTGTTCAAATAAAACAAAGTAAATACATTTTTGTTAAGCTGAAACACCAGTGCAGAGAGCTGTATTAATGTTGAATTATAACTGCAACACAATATGTCTGCTAACTGCATAAGCTCACAAAAAACAAACTTGAAGTTGGTATTGTGTACATATATATCTTTGTTATTTTTTAAATGTGGATCCATACTTGCGTGACGCTAAGGGTCTAGATGCCTCTCATGTATTTACATCATTTATGTATTGTCTTGGCAGATAATATTCAAATTCAAATAGTTCAGGGCGTAACTGTCCGATTTCTGCCAGGATTAGGGAGATTAATTTTTTTATTAGTATAGAATGAATTATAGCGATTCGTGACATGTTAGGCTCCTTGCGCATGCACATCATGTGCTGCAAACCACAATAGCCACTCAAACCGTGATTACGTACAAAAACACGACAATGTCCATCAGCCCAGACCGCTCGCTTTGATCAGAATTCGCGCTTGCTGCTGGCTCCCTGCCCTGACAGCAAGGAATAAATGGCTAAATTCCCCATTGCTTAGTCTCATCTAACGCTGAGGCCAAAGCATTAGGCATGTTTTGTCGTTATTATTATTTGTTTTGAGGCTGCTAGGACTACAGAGGTGGCGCTGATGTGTAAAAGTGGTTTCATTTACAGTTAGCAGATGGCACAACAGCATCAGCACGCATGATGCATTGACAATGAGGAATGCTATAGAAACCTAATTGTTCATTGCATCATTAATTTACTGCTCCACTCTAGTATTGTATGTGATGACACTGGCAAGCGAATGCCAAATAGATGCTAAACAGATGACGCGGCGTGATTCAGCATCAGGTTTGTTCATTCTTAAGACTGGCAAAAGAGGCTGCAAGGAACTGCTGAGAAAGCCTACTGATGAAGTGAAGCTCCGTGGTCATATTCATGTAA
Organism: Dermacentor andersoni; assembly: GCF_023375885.2. Taxonomy (NCBI): domain Eukaryota; kingdom Metazoa; phylum Arthropoda; class Arachnida; order Ixodida; family Ixodidae; genus Dermacentor; species Dermacentor andersoni. The sequence goes on along the minus strand of NC_092816.1, from coordinate 65,851,616 downwards.
ACACAGCTTATCTTTACAACGCCAGCACATTTGTAACGCCATGCCATCCCCTGTGGAGCATCTATCAAGAAGATGGCAAGCAGACACTGAGCAGTCAATGATGTGTGGATGAACACGTATTGTTAGGCATTCGGCCTTCCTATTGGCTGAGGAGTCCTGTAGTTTCCACAGCGCTGTGAGGAACTACTGAGATAGAGCATAGTTTGGCAGCATTTGATGCAGATCTGTGGTCTAGCTTGAACCGCTGTGTAGTTCCTAGTTGCGGGATTACAAAACCTGCTCCTGCTGCAGATGATGTGACTGAGCCGCTAGTATAGATGTGAATAGCGCCACCATGTGTTGTAGATATGTGCCATAAGGTGAGATGCCTTGGCCTGGGTGATTGAGCATGTAACTTCTTCTTGATCCTGGTTATTTGGAGCTGTAAGCAAGGCCTAGTCAGGATCCATGGAGGTATTTTAAGAAACCTAGCAGGGACAAATCCTTAAGGTTTCAATCTCTCATGACAAAATATATTTACTGAAAAGGTGCAGTGCATTCAGGGTTGTCGTATGTAGACATAAAGCGATTATATAATAACCTGGCTTTCAATAAGCACTATTTTGGCAAATAGTATCATGTGCAATAAAATTATTCATTGCGCTCTGGCAACAGACATTAGCGTACACCACATATGTAGTGTCGGGCGTGTCGGAGATGCTGTATAGACTTTCAAGTTCCTGTAAGGTTACACAATGGTAGCACACTGTACTATTCATTGACAAAAAATTGGAGGACGCTTAAGCTTCGCCTTCAAGAGTGGAACGCGACAGCGTTCCCGTCGACCCGCCAAGGGGTGCAAGACGCGCTACGGCGCAGCGACTACGCGCCCCGCATCGGACGCGGTGAGCGTCGAGCAACGCAGCGTTCGGCGCGACAACGAAATGTGCGCCTGAGCAAGCGACGCACGCCTGAGCCTTAGAAACAGCTCGTTTCTAAGGCAACACCGCGTTCACTAGAGGCGCTTTTGTACCGCTTTGAAGCATCGAAGATCATACCTTTCTCAGAACTATGATTCAACTGAGGCTCGGTAAAGTGCTACCAGAATTTGTTGTGTCTTCGGTTTGTCAGCAAGGACCGGTACGTGGATATCTAAAAGAAGTGGTGTCATCTTTCCGCTTCTTATCGGTGCGTTTTTCTTTGCAATATTTGACAGATGTGTCACGCAAAAAACTGTACAAGGACCTTGTGGATGTGTTATTTCCTGTGCCATTGTACCGTGAATAATACTGTGCAGGCAAAGGAAAAGATGTATTGAAACGCGTTAAAAAAATGCTAGTTGCGCCAGGGGTTAAAACCTTTTTTTTTAAGCTGCACACAGGAACCTTACCTGTTAAAACATGGTTAGAAGAAAAGGGTTTATTTGTTCCGTGGGGTACTCATTGTTTGTTATGCAAAAAACCAGAGACAATTGAGCATGTGTTTTTAGATTGCTGGGGTGGAGTGTTCTTCTGGGACATCCTACGGAGAACCTTGAAAAAAGAGTTGCCATTAAGTCCGCACGGAATCCGTTATCTCACGGTCGAAAACGACGATGGTGTGCCTTTCGATCTGGTTATGCTCCTGGGCCTGCACAGTATATGGCGAACTCGGACTGCTGTACACAATGCGGATATTGACGCTAGACCGGTTCGCGAATATTTTTGCGAATCGGTGTCCCATTTTGTCGAAGTGCAGAAGGTGCAGTCGTGTGTACCAGAGTGGGTCCCAAGATTAGAAATGTTGTTGCAGATGCCGAAATACTGATGGCTTGTAGCCAGCAAACAGCTGACGGTTTTTGGCACTATTATCTTGTTAATCTGTTCTTCTGATCTCGTAAACTGTGTGGAAACCGAGGCAATAAAGAAAAAAAAAATACTCGTGGCTCAGTGGTAACGTCTCCGTCTCACACTCCGGAGACCCTGGTTCAATTCCCACCCAGCCCATCTTGCAAGTTGTTTTTTATTCATGAAGTGCCTGCTGGGATTTATCGCTCACGGCCAACGCCGCCGATGCCGACGACACCGGCTTTTCTGCGACACGAGCTCCTTAACGCTGTCGCGTTAATACATGCTTACAACTTATTCACCACATGAAACATGAGTGCCCACTACACATGCATTGCACATCATGTGTCACACGTCACAAAAGCAATAGGGGCACTTTGCTGAGGCGATACACTCAAGTTAGGAGTTCAAGCTTGTTTGCATATGCACAATGCCTCTCATCTGCACATTTATGCAGGTCTATGCTTTGGATGCCCGTAACCATGGAGAAAGCCCACACACTGAAGAAATGGACTACATACTGATGGCCAATGATGTAGATCTCTTTTGCAAAGAGCGTGGCCTTCAAAAGGTTGCCATCATTGGACACAGTATGGGTGGCAGGAGTGCCATGACTTTTGCCTTGACAAGAGTAAGAACTATGGCTTAGGTTCATAATATCAAACTGTGCTGAGATTGTGGGTGTGATGGTCCTGTAAATCTGCATGTATGGATGTTTCTGTCAACATTTTTCTAATGCCCACTTTTCTTTGTATTTTTTCCCCACCTAGCATTGTTTATTTAACGGGGAATGATTGTTACTCTTTGGCAGCTACAATTGAACTTTCTGTGAGAATGACACTAAAATATGGCACGGTCACTATTCTCTTGCAGTTGAACTTTCAAACTCTGACAGTTCTACTGCAGCATGAGAGTTCACTTAGTTACAAGAAACAAGGGGAAATTATGAATCAAAGCTGGAGCAAGATCGCGCCATATCTTTAGAGGAGCAGTGGCAGGGAGTAGCCACGTGACGCCTGCAAGAATGCATATTCAATTTGGCTTGTTGCTTATTCATCATTACAGGGAAACAGCACAGGAATCTGATGAAGAGAAAGAGAGGCACAATAAAGGCGGTGCTGTGTGCGTCTTCTCTGCACCACTCTTTGTCTTCATTACATTTCTGCACTGTTCCCTTGTTACATGAAAACATTACATTTCTTTATAGAAGGCAGGTGCCTGCGCTGTTTTCAGGAAAATTAGCTGTTAGAAGAAACTGGATGGGCAAATGTTTATTTTTGCTATGTTAAGCACCAATTCACGTACGTATTCCAGCTTGACACAGAAGTTTAAAGATAATAAAGAACAGGTGCTTACAGGTTGCAATCTTCACAATTCGAAATGGTAAAGAGTCTTTCACTTTGCAACACAGCTGAAAGGTTCACATTATGAGTGTTAACAAGGAATCTAAATGTGCTCTGAAACGTCTATGTGTCTTCACCTTGACTTGCTCAATGATTGTAACTATTCCATCCTATTATTTTTACTATTTGTACGAGATGCTACAACTTCCGGAGGTACTGCAAACTTTTGGCTGTGCCAGCAGGCCTCTCTTTTCTGCTGCATGCTGTGAAAGTTGACTTATTACTTCTCCTGCGAACTTTGCCTTTCTTGGACATGCTTTTCATGCTTATTTCTTGCTATTTATTGTTTAAACTTGCTATTTGCAGCCATCCATGGTAGAACGACTTGTGGTGGTGGACGTGTCTCCGATAACCATGCCATCTATTGTCATGCACGACAACGTCCTTGTCAACCACATTGACTCCATGGATACTGTTCTGCCTCAACTATCACCAGACATGTCCTCCCCAGCAGCTCGTAAGGAAGCTGACCGTATCCTGGCGAATGATATACCTGTGAGTGTTCAGTCTGCCTCTGGCTGGCATATTGTGGAGTTGATGAACTGTTATTACTAATTGATAAAAAGAAAGCTAGCCACTGTGTTGAACTCCTTCTTTTTCTAGTTTCATGTATCATTTATTATGCCTTGTTAGTTTGTCAGTGAGCTACTGTACCATCAAGAACAATAAATAGGTTTGAGTTCATGGCAGGAAGCCCACTGCTGAAAGGATGTTTTCAGAAATTGTATTGCTATGTGCGCAGTTCAACATTAAACTGCTAAAAAGCATATAACAGATGCTGAATCAATTGTTTGTCCGCCCTTGATTACAAAGTTTTTCATGCTAGAGCATTTGTTAACATATCTGTGCATTTCTATAAAGCATTTTCTAATGTACCAGTGACTTATTCTTAAGAAACAAGAGTTGCTTCAGATTCAACCTCTGCAGTCTGTTCACTCTCATGTAAAATCCTGTCTGCAGGGTCCTTGAAGTATTGTCGATAAGTAAGTAAGTAAATAAATAAATAAATAAATAAAACAAGTACTAATAAATAAATGAGTTAATATGTTCCAGGATACAACACTATGAAAGGGAAAAGTTGCATACACCCAACAGTCGCACGAAGTGCAGTTCTGGGTTACAGTTTTTCTCTTTTGTGAAACTTTGTTGACCTTGTGGATTTACACATAAATGATTTACTGTGACACAACCCCATTAATTTTCTCCTCACTGTACGACTGCAAATTCAGTACCACTGTGGCACTAAATCGCTACAGTAAGGATGCAAAAAGATGAAATTATTTTTATTTATTTGCTTACAACATACTGCATACCATCAAGTTGGGCCCAACCAGGACGGACAGTAATCACAACAGCATAGAATAACGGTAAATTGTTCCACTCATTCATTATATTAGGGAATAATGAATATATAAAAATCTTGATCATGGCATTATAAGAGGTGAACGATTGGCTCAATGTCATCATTTTCTTCCTAGAAGGGGCGGGGCTTAAGGTACTGCTGATAATTCATTGACAACTGTATGTTATCGAGCAAAAAGAAAAAAAGAAAAAGAAAACTTGAGTCTCTGCATCTTCAGACACAACTGAAGTATTTGTATTTCATGTTCATTAATTAGCTTTGCTGGTATGTCCATAGTGTGATACTTACAAAATCTAAATCTGGCACTTTTTCACTAGACCGTTTCTAAGTGATACTGAATGTTTTGTTTAACCCATGGGTCCTAGTGGATGCAAGCATATTCAAGTGTAGTTCTCATGACAGATTAGCAGGTGAAGAGTTTCAGTTGCTGAGGGGTTTATTTCAGGCTTGAAGTTTCAAGTCTGTTTTGTACAGGGTGCAATTTTCCTTGTGGCTTATCACTTGCGATGCTGCAGGTGTGGCAGATGTGCTCTCGACCCCTCCATGCATGCGATTTTTTGATGTTCAAGAGTGCTGAGTTTCCCTGTGAAATCGTACACATGGTGTAGACAAGAAACCAACAGCAATGTGGATTGCCAGACACATGTCACTGTGACCTGCCTGCTTGATTTTTGTTTTCATAGAATAGCGAGTTCAAACAAGAAAAACGTTTGACGAAAACAGTTCCAGCTCATGCTGCTTTGTTTTCAGGAAGCACGCTAAATAATTCTGTTTCAATAATTAATTCAGTTGTCCACAAGGTGCTCGCAAATGCAAAATTGCAGTTGAGTGCATTTGAAACGGCAATGCGAACTCCGCATGTGCCGAAATTGCAGCGCAATATCGTTCTATGTGAAGCATGCTCAAGAAGGTGAAAGTACAGTCGACTTCCGTTAATTCGACTACGATTATTTCGATTTTTCGGTTAATTCGATTCCGACCGAAGGTCCCGGCCAGCGCCCATGCATCTCTATGGGCCAAAATTTCGTTAATTTCGGCCTTACAATTGGCCTTTGCTGGATAATTCAAACTTAACCAATCATAGCGCACGAACCTGGCCCGTTAGTGGCAGCGTCTATCTCGGCGGCGCTTAGGCGACAGCGAGTGCGTTGAACACACGTCATCTCCCGTCGAAAACTCATACTTTCGGCCTGCCCTAGGAATATTTTCAAGCAATAACTGTAGCTCACAATGTCTGCTTACGTTATTTACCCGATCATAGTGCGCGCTTTTCTTTTCTTTTCTTTTTTTCTGGAAAACTGGGCCGCAAATTGCCTGCGCGGTGCAATCGATACGAAACCAAAACCGCCTTCGCTGCGTTTGTGTGCTTCACCATATTACATAGGTGCACTGCGGGGGAGGTGACTTCAAAAGCTGTGCGGTGAAGCTAACCTAAAAAAAAAAAACCGGCCGCCTGTGTGCAACTCATATTCTACTCTTGTCCATTTTTCTTGCTAAAAATCGTGTGTACGTTAGATATCTACCGTGTGTTGGAGCTTTAATGTCATTTTGCACAGTAGAAGGCTACAGCGCGGGAACCGACGGAGACAATGGAAGCACACAACGTACACAGAAGTAGCGCTGCGTCTATGTACTTTGCGTTCCTCATTTGTCTCTGTCGGTTCCCGCGGGGTAGCCTTCTGCTATGTTCAACCAGCAAGCCCAACTGGTTAGGCCGGTCATTTCTATGTCAGTTTTCTACTTTGGGTTCGTAGAAAGTGAGCACACGTTTGATTTGGGGGCGTTTTAAAATCCGACAAAGATGCCGAAGAAATCAGTGGTGTGTTCTGGCATTTTTTATGTATTTTGTTTAATTCGACCTGTCGGATAATTCGATTGATTTCGTCGGTCCCGTCAGGGTCGAATTAACAGAAGTCGATTGTATAGGATGAGCCAAAGTGCTTGTGTTGGATATGGTATGGGTATTTCAACTCTATTGCCTGTTATTGCACAGGAAGTTGCTGTGCGCCAATTTCTGCTGGCCAACCTTCAGAAGGGGGAACGCCTATACGAGTGGCAGTTCAACTTGAAAGCACTGAAGCAAAACCTTCCCAACATCATCCAGATGCCTGACTTGAAAGGGCTCACCTACGATGGAGAGACCCTGTTTGTCTGTGGTGGTGACTCTCCATATGTAAGGTGAGGAGAGCTGTTGATGCCAAGCATGTTTTTGTGTCCCACATTCACGATTGGTCCTGATGTATCGGGTACTATGCCACTGATGTACTGTGCTAAGCATGGTGGCCAGATTATGTTGTGCAAAAAAGATAATGATTGATTTCTCAGAACAAATTCAAATAAATAGCAAAATTTTTCTAGGAATTGTACCCCCAAATGCAAACCATCTCATTAAAAGAATTCATGCAAATGTCCAGCCCACCTGTCTGAGCTAACGATATGCTTTCTAGGTGACGTTTGCATTAATCTTATTGTGGGTAGCACAGTTTATCATTACATAATCATGTAAAACATTGGTCATATCATGTAAAACATTGATCACAGCCATCGGCTGGAATATTATCTTGTTCATAAATGATGGCAGTAGCTTTTTTGTTGCTTTTCATGGTTCTGGCAAGAGTTGTGTGTAATCATATTTGCAAATTCATGTTACCTAAAAGTGTGACCACGTGAGATGTCTCACTAAGGCAGGAATATAACTCAAGTTGCTGTTCTTTGGAGCAGAAAAGCTGTAAGCAATAACAAATAAAGTACCACAGCAAATCTGTTTTGCAGACGACACTGGGAAAACTGAACGCCTAGATGAGTAAAGAAATGCGTTATAACAAAGTCACATCTGACACAAACATGCCTTTGTTGGATCCAATATTCGTTATATGCATGTATTTGTTACATGCCGTTAATGGTGAGAAACATTCTGGCCTACTTCGCTATGTCTGATTATTCGTTGTATACTTGTTTGTTATCTTCATGTTTGACTATAATAAGTGGGCGTTAGCTATACGGTAACACAGTCGAACCTCGTTGTAACAAATTTGCATCTGACACAAATATACTTTCTTTAGATTCAGTATTTGTTTTAAGAATATATTTGTTACGTGCTTATATCGGTGAGAAACACTTTATATCTACATCGTTATACCCAATGATTTGTTATATCCATGTTCGTTGTTTTTACCTTTTACTAAAGAAAAAAACTGTTTCGCCCGAAATGAAAATAATTGATAGCAATAGCACTTTACTAGACAACTACGAGTACAGGAAGTAATGTTTGTTGTTTTATCGGCCGTACAAATTGGAGCAAAGATTCGCTTACTAATTAAATTAACAAGCATAGTATCACGCGTGCACAGGTGAACATGAACAGGTCTCATTCGATGACTGTGATCACTCACTGCCATAACGCTGACGTGATGAAGAGTGCTGACAGAGAGGAGAGAACGCTTTTGCTGCTTCTCATTTCAACGTGTCTCCAAAATTTGAGATTACGTGGCCTCCAGCGCCTTGACGCGCAGGAAGACAGCGCACATACCACCACCAGCCATCTCCGCTCGCCGAATACTTGCACCCGCCACACATGATCTCCAAGATAGGGCAGGGGTGGCATACGCGCTCAGCCGGCGAAGACAGCTGTGTACTGCCAAGGCCAGGCAAGTGGAGAAGATGCCCGCTCACCTGCCCTTGCCCCTGTTTCTAGCCCGTGCATGATCACGATGCCGATTAGCCAATAATCATCTATCAACAGTTACATTTACTATCTTATGCAAATAATGCTGTATTGACTGACTGCACTGTGTATCAGCTATTATCGTGTATCGAAAGTACTGATGATGCCAGATGAGTATTTTGTCAATTGCAGCGATTTGAATGCCCAATTTTTCTTTACATGTCATTCGAGGAATTGCTGTCTCATCTCCTCTTTTCATTACGTTGTTTCAGCAAACGGGATCATGGTGCCATCAAGGAGAAGTTCCCCAAGGCCAACATAATTTACATCAAAGGCGCCGGACATTGGGTTCACGCCGATAAACCTGCAGAATTCTTAAACTCGATCAAGGAGTTTATGGGTGACGGCACATCATAGTTACTGTTGTCATCTTGCACTGCTATGTTGGCACGGTTGCTGTATTTTGTTACTCATTATATTGTACAATAGTTATGCGCTTCTTTTAAGTAGAACATATTGCTCAATAAATTTTGTATACAATACCTGCTAAAGAATAAATGAGATCATATTTTAGCATCGTCACACATGAATCTAGTTGTAAGAGAACACAGCTTATAGCATGCTTATGTTTTTTTTCTTTCAACAGTACCCTGTTTGCACGAAGGAATGCAACTTTTCGTTCCATTGCATACTTCAATGCCATGGCATGCCTCACGCGACATTTGGCACCGTGAGTTTAGAATACGAATGTATCATACAATATATATACTGTATCCCTTGTAAACATAAAAGACTAGCTACCAAAAGAAATATTCCCAGGCATTATCTACAGCATCCCATGCACAGACTGCGATCAAAGTTATGATGACGGGACAGGCAAGTTTCAGCAAAGATTCAAGCAGCACATGTGTGATGTAAGAAAGAAGAATCTATATTCAAATGTTCTGGCCGCACATGCAGAAGAGACTCGACATGAAATAAACAGGGACAATGCAAAGATAATAGAGTAAGGAAAGAACTGTACTTCTCGGCTTTTTCTTGAATCCCTGACAATCCAGACCACACAATTAATCGCAATGATGGCAACTTTCTTCATGTGCATGCACGTTGTTTACATCACATCTTAAAGCAAACATAACCGGACCGTTTTTGTCTTCAACTTCATTGTGACCAAGGCTCCCATGCGGGGAGCTGAAACATCTTGCTTTTATAAACTGTCATGGTTGGTGTTCGATTTGATTGTTGTCATGTTCTAGACCAAACAGGTTTCCATCCAATTCTGGATTTCACACACACACACACACGCACACACACGCACGCACGCACACACTTTGTTTTACCGCCGTACTTTGGGGACATCATCATCATCATAACCGTCGTGCTGAGAAGATGGTGGTTGAGATGCGGAGGTGCGGTCACAATGGGTGACTGGACTTGGGCTCATGGGACCTCCGCACGGCCGCAGCGTAGCTCACCGACTACATGGGGACTGACCGTGAGGTGAGGTGGGCAGCATGACGACGACCAGGCAGGTGCGGCGCTCGACCATTCTAAAGTGTCTGCGATTATCGCAGGGCAGCCTTCGCCCTCTGGACCTCTCTCATCAGGAGAATCGACAACCGATGAAGTATCTTTTAGTGCGTCAGCATTATTAGGGTACCTCACACACTTTCCGGGGGCTATAGCTACCTATATATTACGTTGAAAGCCTTACTAGATCGATAGCTATAATAATAGATAATATAATAGATATAATAATAGATAGATCTCTATTAAGGCGAAAACTTTGTATGTCTCATCCGTCAATCGACCTTGAGCGAAAACGCGTCGACTACGAGCCCTCAACCTCCGCAGGGACTCGAACCCATGACCTTTGGTGTCAATGAAGGCGAAGTTAATATAGAGTTAGGGTACTCAAATCCACGGCCTTTGGTGGGAATCGAACTCTCGGTCTTTGGTGTTAATGAAAGCGATGTTAATTACGACACGGTTAGGTCATTCGAACCCACGACCTTTGATGTTAATGAAGCCAACATTAGTTAATGCACAGGTAATTAATATAGAGTTAAGACACGAACCCACAACCTTTGGTGATAATTACGGAGAAATTAAGACATAGATAATTAAGGTAGAGTCAAGGCACTTGAACCCACTACCTTTAGTAGGAGTCAGATCCTCGACCTTTGAAATTAAGAGGGGTGACTAAGCGAAGTAGACGAAGCGAATTAAGTGGGATGGGTGCGCCTTTGATGCATCGGCACTTGCGCTTTCACCTTCAAGTCATCTTAGTGATAATGTAAGAGACCCTGTGAATGTTTTATCTATGTCCGTCCATCTGTCCGTCCGTCCGTCCGTCCGTCCGTCCGTCCGTCCGTCCGTCCGTCCGTCCGTCCGTCTGTCTGTCTGTCTGTCTGTCTGTCTGACTGACTGACTGACTGACTGACCGTTTTCCCGCCTACCTGCTAGAGTCCTTGGTGGAATGGATAGCGCATCAGGCTGCTGTGCTGAGGAAACAGGTCCGAAGCCAACCGTTGGACCAACTTGGGCCACTGAGCATGTGCCGATGTGTGCACATGTTCCAATCTTCATTCACACCGACATTGTCACTACAGATGCGGAACTGTGTAGGTACAGCTGCTCGAAGAAACTATCTGACGCACACTTGGCACACTGGACATGTGCCACTCAGTCTGTGCCGATATTCAATGAACCTCTTTGATGTCAACTTGAGTAGCTAGGTGTGTGCAACTGGTAGAGTGCCACTCTACATTGACGAAAGATATTCCTTAATGTTCTCCGATGCTGAGCAGAATCTAACCCATTTCACAATGAAGGGTACCTCAAGGACAGCAACCCGATGCATTAGCAAGCTGCGCCACAAATGTACTGGATATGTGCCGCTTTTCAATGAACATCTCATGCCGACGCTTTGCTTGCTTGCTTCCTATACCGTAGCGCATACCCACTACAGGGGAGTGGCCAAGAAGGCAGCAGTTAAACAGAAAACGGTTGTAGGAAAACGTGTTTTTGAAAGGAAAGCAGGCCAGAAGGTAACAAATATTTATAGATACAATTGGAAATTTGTAAAATCACAAATAATAAATCAGTAAATTAACTAGATATTCTTGTTGAGTCACCAAGGAACTCGCATACGGCCATTCATACGCTTGTTCAATGCTTTTGCGAGCTGCGCCATGAATGCACTGGGCATGTGCCGCTCTTCAACGAACCTCTCGCCAACTTGGGTCACTGAGTATGTGCCACTTAGTGTGTGGCAAGCGAGGAAACAATTCAGAGCGCTCGCAGGCACCGGTGCGCTACGCTTCTTGTCTTGGAGGACATGCGCGGACTTCTCGGCAGTGCCAATAGATGGCGCAGCTTGTCCAGAAACAAGCGATAGAGAGGAGCCCGGTTGCCGCAAGACGCGTTTCTCAGCGTTCGCAGCTCTGCGCCATGCATTTCGGAAGCCACGCTAGGGCTTCGCGGCGGCGCTAGATGGCGCCGAGTGTTCTTAGCGAAGCATGAAAGAGGAGTCCCGCAGCAGTACACGCCTCATACATAACTCGTTTCGACGGTGGCAATGCCTCGCGTCGCTATATTGAGTCGATGCTAAACGCATTACCGCCAACAAGCATTGTGACATGAGTTCTGCCGAACTGTTTGTTACACAAAGTGCATTTTTGGCGTATGTATAGTTGCAGCTGGCTTTATTTGTTTCTGGCGCCGAGGTGGCACCGATGTTAAAATAATAGATAGATAGATAGATAGATAGATAGATAGATAGATAGATAGATAGATAGATAGATAGATAGATAGATAGATAGATAGATAGATAGATGCAAAGTGTTTCGGAACAGACTCTTTATTCCGCTGCTTTCTTCGCACTACATCTGCAGCAGACGGTTCACGTCCAATTGCAAGGGCGCCATTGCTTTGAAGAACGTCTATGTTTATCGCATTAGCAGAATTTTTTTTACGGGTACACATGTACAAAGAAGGTTAGTGCCACAGCATGCTATAGAAGTATTCTATTTGACGTCACACGGGAAGCCAATGAGACTGCTCCCTGGACAGACACCACATATGTATCAGGGCGACAGACATATATATATATATATATATATATATATATATATATATATATATATATATATATATATATATATATATATAATGAAGAAAATGAGTACGACGTACGTTGAATAAGCACAGTATATTTGACTGACGTTTCGGCTGGTGGACTAGCCTTTGTCAAAGCCTGGTCTCGTCTTTGTCACAGTCTTTGATTTTGACAAAGGCCGGTCCACCAGCTGAAACGTCAGTCAAAAATATACTGTGCTTATTCAACGTAAGTCGTACTCTTTTCCTTCATTGTACTGCCGGGGCCAGCGTGATTTCCTCAGCCATATATATATATAGAACGAGCAGTATACACTGCCTCGAGGAAGAGGACGCCGGCGAGTTGGTCGAAGCCTTGTGCCTGCATTGCCTTAGATGTGTGACCTCTCGCTGCGGTGCTCTCTCTCTGAGGGCTTGATTAAATAAACCAGAACGCTTCTCGACATATGGTGGAGATGCCGGGCCCTTTACAAACCTGGAACTCCGCAGCCGGACGCTCCCTCCTATTTCTGCCGTGCCTGAGGACGCCGCGCAGTTCGTCCTCCCTAGGCATCGCCTGTCGCCTGCTTCGGTGCTCTACGCCAACGAGATCCTCCTGTCTTCAGCGGCTCTGACGACCATGCCGCGGAGCATTGGCTCTCGTCATACGACCATAGAGAAAGGATACGACCGCGTGAGTGCGCTTAACAAATGGGGTGACACAGCTAAACGCACTAACGTCACCTTCTCTCTTTCTGGAGTCGCCAATCTCCGGTTCCGGAAACATGAATCCGACCTTTCCACCTGGACAGCATTTGCGACTAGTTTCAAAGAAGTGTTCATTCGCCCTGCTGCGCGCAAGCTTCACGCGAACAACGGTTGCGTGGTCACGCTCAGCAAAAGGGTGAAAATTTCATCACCTACATGGAAGAAGTAGTTGACCTTGGTCGCCGGATTAATCCCATGCCCGAAACTGAAAAGATAAAAGAAATGTCACGAAAGGCGTTGTGGTAACATGATAACGCCAGCCGCGGAGCGGTGATAGTGCCGCCTCCTGTTGGTCTCCCAGTGTGTCGCCGCGTAGGCGGTTATCTGACGCTACCGGTAACGTCACACCGGCCCTATATATCTGAGTTGCTCAGCGGGGAATGCTGATTCCTTGTCAGGATGACCGGTGTCTCGGTTACTTCATGTGGCGACGAAGATGGGATGGCGGCCCGCGTAGCCTAGGAACGAAGTGTTGCAGGCAGCCAGGCAGTGCGAACGGCAGGAGCGACGGACGAAATACTGCGCCTGCTCCCAGACTACGCCAGCATTCCAGAAAACATCGAGGTTCTGCGACGGACCTTCAAGAAACGCCGCAAGGCCGCCATTGTACACCCGAGTAAGCCACGCTCGCGAAACGCAGACGTGTTGAGTGCTTTCGCCTCTTGCAAAATGTCTCGCTTGGGCAAGTTAAGCGAGTTTGACCCAAGAACTCAGAACTTTGAGTCATACCTTAAACGCTTTGAGTGTGCAAATGATGTAAAACAGGAGAAAGTTCTACCGGTGTTCCTGACTGCAATTGGTGCACAAACGTATCGATTGCACAAAAGTTTGGTCGTGCGACACACGCCTGCTGACAAAACATTTCCCGAGGTGAAACAGCTGCTTAAGGGTCATTGCAGCCCTTCAAGTTCAGTGATAGCAGAACGATGCACATTCAACAGGCGTGCTCAGAATGAACAAGAAAGCGTAGAATACTTTATCATAAAGCTGAAGCACCTGGCCAGAAAATGCGATTTCGGCGAGTTTTCGAATGACGCCTAGAGGGACCGGCAGAAATGAGGACAGCCAGTGTGCGTTATTCGCCGAGGAAAATTTCACGTTCGAGAAGGCGTGCAAAATTGCTTTGGCCCGACAGTTAGCAGCACCTGACTACGACCTTATGAAGGCTGCGGATGGCAATATAAATGCTGTGAAGAGTCGGCAAGGACAGCAAAAGGAAGGCTATGGAACTTCTAGTAAGTCGCGCACGAATAGTGAATGCGAGCGATGTGGCAAAAAAACGTTCCTCAAATACGTGCTGCTACGAAGAATCTAGGTGCCGCATATGTGACAAGATAGGGCATTTGCAGAAAGCGTGTCGAAATAAGCCTAGGTGGAGCAAACGAACTAACGCGGTAGAATATTCGGACGAAGCAACTGAGCAGGAAGTATATCATTTCGTCAATACGGCGCAGTCAGGTCAGCGTGGACGTGGAAGGCAGACCGCTGCAGATTGACAGGCGCAGCCATGACGATAGTTCCAGAAAGCGTGCACCCCTCTCTAGTAGCATTACGCACGCATACGGGGGAGCAGCTGCAGCTTAAGAGGGAGCTTTAGCTCGGGTGCTCCTATCTAAATACATCTAAAAGAAGAATTCGTTTTTCTCCGCGAGCACTGCACCAAATTTCACGAGGTTTGTTGCATTTGAAAGAAAGACTTAAAATCTAGTGACGGTATTGGTTTCGAATTTTTAATTTATGTCCTCAATACATTATTGACAATTGGCAAAACTCGAAAATTTCCAAGAAACGAAACTATCAAGTTTACAACTCTGTAACTCGGCAACGAAAAATGATAATACAATTATGCGAATTGCATCTAATAGTACATCTAAAGCGGACAAAATTTATATGTTACACATCATCGTCGAAAAAAATTGTAATATGGGAATACAGCTTTTGCACAACCCTTGTAAACAACGTAACAAATTCACATAAGATATAAAATGACATATCGACGCTTTCAATGGTATAATGGATGCCGTTTACAGAACCGCGATATCTGTTCTTGGTGCAGAGCTATGAACTTGTAAACTTTGTGCTTCTATTCTTTTTTCAAACTTCCGAATTTTTTAATATTCTTGTAACGAAATTCAGGACCTACATCGAAATTCCGCTTCCAGCAGTCACTAGAATTTAACTTTCTCTCAAATGCAACAAATTTCATTAAAATCGGTCCAGGGGTTATCCAAATCAAACGATTCGTTCGAGACTAAGGAGCGCGCCA
Organism: Dermacentor andersoni; assembly: GCF_023375885.2. Lineage (NCBI taxonomy): Eukaryota > Metazoa > Arthropoda > Arachnida > Ixodida > Ixodidae > Dermacentor > Dermacentor andersoni. Next base: position 65,836,249 of record NC_092816.1, on the reverse strand, counting down.
ACTATCGCTTCTGGCGCCCACCTATGTGTCTGAGCCTCTTCGCCTCCGAACTCCGACGTGTCATATACACGAACGAGTAAGTGGTCGATGCTGCACACCACTCGCTAGTCAGCCATATCCGGCACCGGTTCCGGCGCTGCCGTCGTCTCCAGGCCAAGACATCCACCTGCGGTTGCGCACTACACGCCCACAATTGGCGGCTTCTGCGCGTCGCCTTTTGCAGCTGCGAACTAAATTCCGAGAAGCGGTTTCTGCGCCTCTCGGCAGCCCCTACGCCGGACTCGGCATTATATACCGCTACCTGGGTTCCCTGTTCTCAATCAGTGGCGTCGCCAAGACAACCGGCCCATCTGCTTCGCGTGTGGCTTCGCTGGCCACGTGGCATATGGTTCCGCCGGCGGGGTTGGTATACCTCCAGATTCAGCGAGACTACAAGGGAACGCTCCCGACTCCCCATCGCGCCATGCCCCAACAGTTCCGCACTTCGATTCCTCGTCTACTCTTCCCCGTAGCTTCAAGTCGACGTTCACTGTCCCCCATTACCCGTCTTTCTCCAGTCGTGCAGGAGGAAAACTAAAAGATGCAGTTCTGGAGGCAAGAACTGCGATCCCATCGAACTGCTCAATCCCTCGTTTATTCATTGCGAACGTCACTGAAATTTACGCCGAAGTTATCGCCATTCAGGCGCTTGTCGACATGGTTGCCGAAGTGTCAGGGATTGCCGACTAGCTTTATCGCACGGTCCGAAAAATCGCGACGCCGTTTTCTGCCATTTCACTACGTACAGCAAAGCTGGGCCAATTGAGCTTTAGGAACATGCACCGTTCGTGTACCTCTATACAAGACAGTTTTGTACCACATTGCGTTTGTTGTTCTTCCCCGCTGCTGTCACGCTATCGTTCTAGGCTGGGGCTTCCTCTCATCTCATCACGCAGTTGTCGATTGTGCCCGTGCAGTACTTGCGTTGTCTCCATCTTGCGGTAGTCTTTCTGAATATTTGTCTCTATCCTCTGCTCGAGGGTTCGTCGACACTGATACCGATATCCCTCCTTTCTCTTCCACCCTCGTGCCCGTTTCCTGTGCTGCTTTCTACGATTCCACAGTTCTCTTCACGCCGTCTAAACTTGCTGCACGCCGTCATCCTTTCTTGCTTCCTTTTGCGCTTCTTCCCATTCGTGTCCATCAAGCTTACACTATGGCGAGTGACTCGGTTCTGCTGACGAATTTGACACGAGCTCTGTCTAGGATTTTCGTGGTGACTTTACCCCTCTTCAGGTTGACGCCAAGACTCTTTCCGTCTATGCGTCTGAGCTGGCATGTGACAACGTTTGCTCGGTCTATTGATCCCAACCTCACTCCATGTCAGTACGGTCAGATCGTCGGTCTTCTTAACAGATTTGGTACTTCTTTTGACCTCCAACAGCAATGTTACAACGTACCTTCACAGTCGTAACACATGGTCACTGGCAGTCATGCGCCACTATACGCCAGCGCCCATAGCGTGTCAGCGACGGAACGCCGTGTCATCGAGGAGCACGTAGGAGTCATGCACCAACGCGGTGTGATACAGCCTTCGTAAAGTCCCGGGGCCTCTCCAGTAGTGCTGGTCAAAAAGAAAGATGATACAATGGGTTTTTGCGTGGACTATCGACGACTCAACACGTATCAACGGTGCAGTGGACTGCCTCCAAGGCGCTGAATTCTTTTCCTCCTTAGACTTGCGATCCTGTTATTGGCAAGTCCCGCTGCCAAGGCAGATCACCCGAAAACGGCATTCGTCACGCTTGAAGGTTTATATGAATTTACCGTGATGGCCGTTTGGCCTGTGTAATGCTCCTGCCACTTTTGAAAGAATGATGGCTAACATCCTCCGGAGCCTCAAATGGCAGACATGCCTTTGCTATCTCTATGACATTGTCGTCTTTCCCCGGACTTTTCTTCTCACAGGCCTGCTCCGGCTTGAACGCGTCCTCACTTGCCTCGCTGATGCTTGACACCAGTTCAACTTAAAGAAGTGTCGCTTCACCGCCCGACAGCTAGCCATCCTTAGCGACGTTGTTTCGAAAGATGGTCGGCTCCCAGATACAACCAAAGTCCAAGCCGTCGCCGAATTCCCACGACCGAAGATCACAAAAGAACTCTGCATCTTCATCGGATTGTGCTCATACTTTCGCCGTTTCATCCACAACTTCGCCACCATAATAGCACCTTTGACACAGCTTCTCGCTGGTAACTACGACCTTTCGGCCTGGCCGCTATTTTGCGATGCCGCATTCACGACGCTGCGTCGTTGTCTAACTTCATTTCCGATCCTTCGGCATTTCGAATCAAGCGCACCGACAGAAATACACACAGACGCCAGTGGCGTCGGCATTGGCCCTGTTCTTTCTCAACGAGAGAGTGGTTTCGATGAATGCGTCGTTGCCTTCGCCAGCCGTGCACTCAAGAAAGCGGAAGCCAACTACTCCGTTACAGAAAATGAATGCCTGCCTGCTGTCATTTGGGCCATAACTGCATTCCGTCCTTACCTCTATTGCCGCTGATTCGACGTCATAACTGACCACCATGCCCTCTACTGACTATCGCCCTTGAAAGATCCTTCAGGTCACCTCGCTCGATGGGCGCTCCGCTTCCAAGAGTGCCACCTCCATATTTGAGTGGTGTACCGCTCTGGCCGTAAATGTTAGGACGCGGATGCCCTGTCTCGCTCCCTCGTGTCAGGCCAGCCTAATTATCCGAAAGTATCAGTATGCAAGTCCTCCCTTACCATCAATGACCTGCTTTAGGAGCAGCACAAGGATCACTGGATTGTTTCTGTGGTGGCTTTTCTGTCATTTGCTGTTCGCGACGGGCTCCTACACTGCCGTATAGCTACCTCTCGGACGGCCGCAAATGGTTACTCGTGGTCCCTCGGCATCTACGCTCGGATATATATGTGCAGCGTTTCGCGATGGTCCACAATGCGCGCATGCAGGAGTACTAAAAACATACGCGCGCCTACGACTCCGTTATTTTTGGGGCGGCATGTACCGATTCGTCCGCCGATATGTCCGCTCCTGCCTCGCTTGAAAACGCCGCAAGAATCACCCTCGTCCCTCGGTTGCTTCATTGCAACCATTGTTGAGCAGGGCGCGTCTTTGACCCTGTCGTAGTTGCTCTTTATGGGCCCCTTCCGAGTACTTCAGGCGGCAACCGCTGGGTGATTGTAGCGATAGGCCATCGTACGTGCTACACGGAAACTTCGCCTCTGCCCAGCGCATCTGCGCGTGATGTTGCATGACATAATACCTCGCCATGGAGCCCCTAGAGCACTGCTGAGTGAGAGGCTGTGTCTTGCTCTTTGACGTTATAGAAGCCCTACTCAAGAAATACCACGAAATTTACCGTGTACCACTTCTGCATACCCCCGCAGACTGATGGGACGACTGAGCGTCATGTATACGTCTGAGCAGACCAATTGAAACCACGTCCTACACTTTGTGACGTATGCTTATAACACGGCCACACAGACCCACTACGGGATTTTCCCCATTTTTTCTTTACGGACACGAGGCTTCCTGCACAATGGATACTATCCTTCCGTATCGCCCTGACACAACGGAGTCCACTACGCTGTCCGAAGCTGATGTACACGCGGAAAAATGCCAAAAGCTCGTCCGCACATTTGCTTCTGAAGACCGGCACCGCCAGAAGCACCGTCGGGCAACTACTGCACCATATAGACCGTTTTTTCGTAGGCGCCGCCATATTGTGAACGCAGTGGCGCCGCCTATGAGCAGCGCCATACTGGCTTGGGTGAAAGCGGTCTTTTGCATGGCAGGTATACGCTCGGCGGTAGGTTCTGGCGTTTGTTTTCGCGGTCGTGCGGTCTGCTTAGTATGACGCGCGTATTCTACGTGGTAAATGGTTCTGTGAGACGAGCTGAAGTGGTTTAAGGCGTCATGGCCGGAATTTCTGCTGGCGTTGAGGTGGACGGAACACGCAGCGCGATGTGTGCGCGCATATTTGAGCCTACAATCAGCCTCGGAGATCAATTGTGTATTTATGAATGCTCCAATCATTAATGTGACCTTATTGCAGTATTATCGTCTATTTCTAAGCTGATGTTTAGGAGCCATGAAACATACGCGACGATCGTAACAGCGTGGGTACCGTTCTGCTACGATAGGAGCTGTGATGTTATACTTTGACAAGCGTTCAAACTGTTCGCTGCAGGTTAAATTGCGTGACTACTTGGTTCGATGGATGAGGTTTCCGCCCCTGAATAAAATAGTTTTGGCAAGGAATAGCAGCATACCTTACAGTCTGAATTAAGCTTTTCCAGCAAATGGACTGTTTACGAACTGCGCGAGCGTCCTAAGCAGTGGTAGGTGCTGGATTACATATATCTTTGTTCTATATACCGCACGGTCCAAGCATACGGCATCAGCGGTTACATATTTATAAACGTTGTGCGGCGTGACTATGCGAGGTCCTATTGCGGCTTTAGCCCGTTTTCTCTTACTTTTTCGAGAAAGATGATGATAACCGAATTTTTTTTTTCGGTTGTGTTCGTTCCGTTCTCTACGACGCACTCACACGTATTACGGAAATTTTGTCCTCAAAAATAGGCATCGCATTCTTTTTATGCGATCGCTCTCATATATTATGGCTGTATGCAGGCCAAAAACGCAATGCCGAAGCGCACAGCTTACATATGTATCGTACTGGTTCACCAACCGCAGTGATCGCTGTGTTGAGCAGCGCCATCGGCCTCATGCAGGAAGGCTAGCGTAAACATATGGTAATTTGAAGCCTACTAGACTTGAAATGCGCGAATATTTGATAGTGCCTGCCGCTTAGATGTTTCGTGGTTGCCTTAGGTTGGCCGTGCACGAGCATGCGCTCTTATGCTTTATGTTTTACTCCCTACGACAAGCGATTCGATAGTGAGCAGATTTACCATTTCATGCTTCTAATACAGACACCGGTTTTCTCTGTTGAAATAAAACCGATATAAGCACAATAGTTCACAACACATACACACACCGCGACTGATAATGTGCGTACACCGCGGCTGATAAAAGGCGTCACATTTTTGCGTCCCAAGAGATATTTCCGCCTACTGTAGTTACCGATGCACCGAAAGGCTTCCCTGACGACCTTATATGAACGGACATGGCGCAAATTTCGCAAAGTACGATCTAAAATATTCCGAAATCGTTCCGCAGCACGCGACAGCAATACTTTCAAGCAGCGCCGCGCCGGATCGCCCAAGCCAGAGAGGAGGAAAGGCTCTCCGCGCGCCCTATCCTCCTCGCCTGATTAAACGGTCTATATGTTCCTTACTCATTAGTCTGGCGTTGGGTTCCTGCCGCCAGCCCTGGACTTTTACCGAAACTCATTTCCAAGTACCAAGGTCCCTACCGTGTGGGCAATCAACCGTCTCCTGTGAATTATATGGTAGAACCCCTTGAGCCACCTTCGGATAAGCGCCGACGAGGGCGCGAAATCGTGCATGTTCAGCGGCTAAATTAAGTTTTACATTGATGTACTTGTACTATCCTGCCCGTAGGTCGCCGGGACGGCTCCTCTTTTCCAGGGAGATGATTTTACTGGAGATGAACGAGCAGTATATGCATGCACTGCTTCAATTTAAGAAGACAACAACGAGTTGGTCGAGCCTTGTGCCTGCATTGCCTTAGCTGTGTGATCCCTCGCTGCGGTGCACTACTCTCTGAGGGCTTCATTAAATAAACCTGCCAGAACGCCTCTGGACAACATATAAAATTTTAAACAGAGCGTTTTCTAGGTCCGGTATGCACTTAGTTTAGAAAGGAGCTCACTTACGAAATGAGCGTGTTTACTGGCTTACGTTTCAGCCATGCATGGCCGAAATGTAATTGGGCCATTCGTAAGTGGGCTTACGAATGCGACGTAAGTAGGCTTACGAAAAAACTTGACCTGCGGCCATGTTTTTTCATCCACTTTCATTTCCATTAATTTATCATTTCGTTATTTAATTTATTATGAATTTCCCCTATGTTGTCCTTGGTTTCAGTGCTTCTTGGCTTCTTATGATGTGACTAATAAAAAATCGGGCCCCACGGTTAACCCCCTTTCTGCTCGTTTATATGCATATGTGCGCGTGCATGCATGCATGTGCGCGCGTAATTGGCCATTTATATAGGTTGAAAGCAACTTGAACAGCCGCATACTATAGAAGCTTCAACGCCCACAATAGCGCTGCACCAGCCGCAAGGGCTTGTGCGGCGCTGCATGCGCAGACGGACTCAGATATCGAATAACTGTTATTGAAGCGCGGCAGCAGGACAAACTCGCGCAGAGGCGATGGATGGATGGATGCAAAACTTTAATGAAGGTCCTGAGGTACGCGACTCAGCGCGCTGCGGGCCGCTCCCACGTTGGGACAGTCAGGCCATGCCCGACCGCCGCATCGTGGGCCCTCTGGACAGCCCATAGTTGCGCCCCGGCATCGGGGCTCTTGATAGCGGAGAGCCACTTGTCCTCATTGATTTGTTCTGTGCCTCGTAACGAGGGGCAACGCCAGAGCATATGGTCTAGGCTAGCGATGGCATTGCAGTGCCTGCAAGAATCAGTGGCATAGGTGTCGGGATAAAGCTTGTGGAATAAAGCTGGGCTAGGATACGAGTCTGTTTGCAATAATCTGAGGGTCAATGCCTGCGCTCTATTTAACTTCTTGTGTGGAAGGGGAAAGTCTCTCCTGCCGAGATAAAAGTGCTGCGCAATTTCAGTGTATGTGGTCGGTTGATCTCTGTTCTCCACCACTGCGGGCCGGCGTTGGAGTTCTCCATGGGCGCGGAAAGCGAGACCTCGCGCCTTGAAGTGGGCCAGCTCGTTGAGGTTTGTGGGGCCTCCCATGATGGATCCCATGTGAGCGGGGAACCACGTGAGGGTGTGCGTAGCGATGCTATTGCCGTCGGGGATGCGACAGGCTTCCTTACACACAGCGCCAACGCTGAAGGCGCGGATGGCTGCCCTGGAGTCGCTGAAGATATGGGCATGTTTGTCGTCCAAGAGGGCCAAGGCAATGGCCACTTGCTCGGCCGCACGCGATGACGTGCTTCGTACCGAAGCGGCGTTAACGGTCGAACCCCTGTGGTTGATCGACACTACTGTGAAATTGTTGCTGTTGCCATACTGGGCCGCGTCAACGAAGCAGCTGCCGCCAGGGAGTTCTGTCGCGCGGCGTAGGAGCGCCACCGCCCTGGCCTTCCTTCTTTCTACGTTGCGCTGGGGATGCATATTGCGCGGGGCAGGCGATATGAGGATGCTATCTTTCTGCTCTTTCGGAAGGCCCTGATAGGCGTCTTCGACAGTGGCCGGCGGGACACCCATCTCTGTTAGGAGTCGTCTGCCTGCCCTGGTGCCGGAGAGCCTGAGAATCTGTGCCCTTTCTTGTGCTTCTGCAATTTCTTCCAGGGTGTTATGAATACCCAACTGCAGCAGTCGGTCGGTGCGTGTGTAGTTTGGTAGTCCGAGCGCGCTCTTGATCCCCCTCCTTATCATGGCATTTAGCTTGTCTCGCTCGGCCCTCTTCCAGACGTGCATGGCCGCTACGTACGTGAAATGGCATAGCAAGAAAGCGTGGACTAGCCTTATCAGATTCTCTTCGCTCAGGCCTCTCCTTCTGTTAGCCACCCGCCTGATTAGACCGATGACGCTATCCGTCTTCTTTGCTAGTTTGAGAATGGTGATGCTATTCGTGCTCGCCCCTTCGAGTGTCATTCCCAAGATTCGAATGGACGCGACTTTGGGAATGGGATCTCCGCACTTGGTGTAGAGATTAATGTCAATTTCAGTGGGGGGTTTCCAGTTATGTGGCTTGCGGCCCTTTCTAGTTGGGCTGTAGAGAAGGAGCTCCGATTTCTTTGGGGAGCACCGGAGTCCCGTGCCGGTTAGAAAGCGCTCTGTAGTGTCGACAGCTTCCTGGAGAGCGGCTTCGACTTGTCCGTCACTGCCACCCGCGCACCAGACAGTGATGTCGTCTGCGTAGATTGTGTGACCGATGCCCTGGACCTTGCCTAGGTACCTTGAGAGGTCGACCATTGCGATGTTAAAGAGGAGCGGTGAGATGACTGACCCCTGAGGGGTGCCTCTTCTGCTCAGCTCCATTTTCTCCGATTCCAAATCTCCAGCCTTGAGGACAGCGCATCGTTTGCTCAAGAAAGATCTGACGAAGGCATGGAAGGACGAGCCTAGCTCGAGTTTGGAGATGGCGTCGAGAACGAACTCGTGACGGATGTTATCAAAGGCCTTCTCCAGGTCCAAACCAAGGATGGCTCTCGTGTTCCGAGTGCAGCGTTCCAGGATTTGTATCTTGATAAGCTTCATGGCGTCCTGGGTGGAGAGGCCTGGCCTGAAGCCTATCATGTTGTGAGGGAAAAGGTCGTTGGTCTCGATATACTCGGCAATTCTGTTATGGATGGCGTGCTCGGCCACCTTCCCTACACATGACGTCAGTGAGATGGGGCGGAGGTTGTCCAAGCTCGGCGGTTTACCGGGCTTTGGGATTAGTATGACCTTCGCCAACTTCCATTCTTCCGGTACAATTCCCTCCTCCCAAATCCGATTTATCTCATCTGTGAGAAACTCGATCGATGCGTCCTCTAGGTTTCTGAGAGCCTTGTTGTTAATGTGATCCGGGCCGGGCGCTGACCTGCCATTGAGGTCGTGTAGGGCACGACGGATTTGACTGGCTTTGAAAGGCTCGTCCAGCGCGGAGTTCGGCTTCCCTTTGTATACTGGGTATGCCGCATCATCGGCCACAGTTTTGAGCGGCAGGTACTTCTTAGCTAGCATCTCCAGCACGTCCTTTTCCGAAGACGACTTCTTGGCTTCGTGGAGCGCTTTAGCGAGGACACTTCTCTGGTTTGACTTGGTGCCGGAGTCGTCGAGCAAGTGTTTGAGAAGATTCCACTTGCCTCCCGTGCGCATCTGCCCGTCGATTGAATTGCAAATTTCGTCCCATTGCTGCCTAGACAGTGCTTGGCAGTGCTCGTCGATCTGCTTGTTGATCTCGGCAATCTTTTTTCTGAGCTTGCGATTTAAGCGTTGGCTTTTCCACCTCTCGAGAAGTGATTGCTTGGCTTCGAGAAGGTGTGCTAGCCTGCTATCCATTTTGTCTGTACGTAGATCCGTCTCTATGGTTTTGGTGGTGGAGCAGACATCTTGCAGAATTAATGCGCACCACTGGACGAGACTCTCCGGCTTTGCTCCACGGGCGGCGCGGGCCCTGCGAACCTCACGGAATTTGTCCCAGTCAGGGACCGAGAAGGCCTTCTTTCTTTTCTGCTCCACTTGTGAGCTGGTGACCGTGATGTAGTGATCGCTACCGAAGTCTATGAGTAGATTCGACCACACGGCTGAGTCAGCGTTTTTAACAAAGGCGAGATCTGGGACAGAGTCCCTGGTCGAGGAGGTGCCACGTCTGGTCGGCAAGGCTGGGTCCGTCAATAGAGAGAGTCCCGCATCTCCCGCCTCCTGCCACAGGCTTCTGCCCTTGACCGTGTCGTGCGTGTAGTTCCACGCGTGAAAGGGGGCGTTGAAATCGCCGGCCACAACCAGTGGAGAGTTTCCGGCGATTTTCGTTGCCCTAGTGATGATGGTTTTGAAACGTTGTCTGTGATCGCTCGGGCTGCTATATACTGATACAAGGCAGAAACATTTAAACAACGCGCGCAGGTTCGTGCGCCCCCTCAAGACGACAACGGAGTATTGAAGGAAAAGGACGAAGTAATGGCACGTGTTTTCGCCGCACGCACTCGCATCGCAGGTGGCCGTTGTCGGCGTCTACAAGAAGAAGACGAGGTGAAGCGACGCTCGAGAGAGAAGAAGAAGGCCTTCCTGATCTCCCGTTTAGAACGCGGCAGTGTTTTTCATTTACCCCAGGGCACAAGTTCGCCCACAATAAATAGTTGTATCTGGGTTTCCTTAACTGTCCGTTCTTCGGCCCTCTGTGTAAAGTCACTAATGTCAGGGTTCTGTTCTGTACTGTCGCTGACAGGCAGCATTGCATCCAAGGGTGTGGTAACTGTTCGACCAAAAACAAGTTGGAATGGCGTTACTTGAGTGGTTTCTTGCAATGCGGTATTGTAGGCGAATGTAGCATAGGGTAGGATCTTGTCCCATGTACGGTGTTCTAAGTCTACGTAAATTGACAACATATCGGTCAGCGTCCTGTTCAATCGTTCGGTTAACCCATTTGTTTGAGGATGATAGGCAGTTGTTTTCCTGTGGCTGGTATGAGTCAATTTCATGATGGATTGCGTCAAATCGGCTGTGAACGAAGTTCCTCGGTCCGTGATAATAATTGCAGGGGCACCGTGTCGTAATACTATCTTGGTGACAAAGAATTCAGCCACTTCAACGGCCGTTGCACTGATTAGAGAGGATGTCTCGGCATATCGCGTTAGGTAATCAGTCGCTACTACAATCCATCGTTTCCCCGATGACGATGTCGGAAAAGGACCAAGCAAGTCCATTCCTACTTGTTCGAACGGGGCTCCTGGGGGTTCTATTGGTTGAAGGAGGCCTGCGGGTTTTAATGGAGGCGTTTTGCGTCTTTGGCAATCCCGACATGTTCGTACATAATGCTGCACTGAATTCAATAGCTTTGGCCAGTAGTATTTAGCATGAATTCGGGCGAAGGTTCTGCTTACTCCGAGGTGTCCTGCTGATGGGTCATCGTGACAGGCTTCTAAGATTTCCGATCGCAAAGCTGAAGGAACAACGAGTAGAAATTTCTCTGTGCTGTGCTCAAAATTTCTTTTGTACAGGACGCCATTTCTCATCACATACGATGACAATCCCCGGCAGAAAACTCGCGGAACATGGACGTGGTGTCCCTCGAGGTGCCTGATGAGTAGAAGCAACTCGGTGTCAGACTGCTGGTGTTTGGCCATCTCAGATGTGGTCACGGCTCCAAGAAACGCAAATTCGTCTCCATCTTTCACAGGAGCAGATTCGACCGGAGCACGTGATAAACAATCAGCGTCACTGTGCTTGCGACCTGACTTGTACACGACCGTTATGTCGTATTCCTGCAGCCTCAGACTCCATCTAGCAAGTCGTCCAGACGGATCTTTCAGGTTTGCAAGCCAGCACAATGAGTGATGGTCACTGATTGCTCGGAACGGTCTACCGTATAAGTATGGTCGGAATTTTCCTATGGCCCATATTACTGCGAGGCATTCTTTTTCGGTGGCTGAATAGTTGGTTTCAGCCCTCGAAAGACTGCGGCTAGCGTATGCAATCACTCTTTCCTCTCCGTTTTGCCATTGAACGAGGACGGCACCAAGTCCTAAATTGCTGGCGTCTGTGTGGATGTCTGTTTCCGCTTCCTCATCAAAGTGCGCAAGGACCGGGTGGTTTTGAAGTCGCCGTCGCAGCTCATTGAATGCATCTTCTTGTTCACTGTGCCATACGAAAGGCATATCTTCTTTCGTTAATCGCGTTAACGGCTCGGCAATCTTCGAAAAGTTTTTGACGAAACGCCTGTAATAGGCACAAAGTCCTAGGAATCGCCTAATGGCCTTTTTGTTGGTTGGTCTAGGAAACTTTTCTACTGCTGCGGTCTTCTCAGGGTCAGGACGGATGCCTTCGGAGCTAATCACATGGCCGAGGAAAAGGAGCTCATGGAAGCCGAAGTGACATTTTTGTGGCTTTATCGTCAGCCCTGCTGAACTAATAGCTTTGAGCACAGTCCTTAGTCGTTCCACATGCTGAGCAAAGGTGGTAGAAAAAATCACGACATCGTCGAGATAAACCAGACAGGACTGCCACTTTAACCCGGAGAGCACAGTGTCCATCATCCGCTGAAAGGTGGCAGGCGCGGAACAGAGGCCGAACGGAAGTACCTTGAATTCGTATAGTCCGTCTGGTGTCACGAATGCTGTCTTCTCACGATCCCGTTCGTCCACTTCTATTTGCCAGTATCCGCTTTTGAGGTCGAGAGAGGAAAAGAATTTCGCATCCCGTAGTCTATCGAGGGTGTCATCGATCCTCGGAAGTGGATAGACATCCCGCTTTGTGACGACGTTTAGCTTCCGATAATCAACGCAGAAGCGCAAGGTCTGATCCTTTTTCTTTACCAGCACTACAGGCGAAGCCCATGGGCTGGTCGATGGTTGAATTACGTCGTCTCGAAGCATTTCTTCGACTTGTTTGCTGATGACCTCTCTCTCCTTCGGTGACACTCGGTAGGGATGCTGGCAAATGGGCCTCACAGCTTCGTCGACAATGATGCGGTGTCTGGCGATGGATGTTCTCTGGACTTTCGATGTCGTTGAGAAACATGAGGCGAATTCTCGTACAAGGTTCTCTATTTGCTGCTTCTGGCTCGGTGATAGTGCTGCTTCAATGTGGACGGATGCGAGTATGGAGTCTACGTTGTCAGACTCCAGTAGTGCACCATCGGAAGAGCTCAAATCCGTAATTTGTTCATAATCGTTAAGGCGGGCAATGACGGTTCCCTTCGCAACATGCTGAACTTCATTTCCAAAATTAGTCAGGAAGACATTTGAACACCCGTCACGCAGCCGAACAAGGCCCCTTGCCATACAGATCCCTTTTTCGAGTAAGAGCCCAGTGTTACTGTCGGCTATTCCTTCATAGTCGCTGAATACGGTGCTTCTTACGGCGACAGCTATGCTGGATCTTGGGGGTATCGTGACGTCGTCGTCTATAATCTGAAGCACATCGAATCGTTCTTCACTCTCGAACGTCGCGATGGCGTGCTTCGTTGAGAACGACACACAGGATTCCTGCAAGTTGATAACTGCACCGTTCGCCTGCAAAAAGTCCATTCCAATAATTACATCCCTTGAGCATTCTGATACGACAATGAAACTGGCGACGTATGTAAAGCCGCGTATTCCGATTCTAGAAGTGCACCTGCCCACCGGGTTAATAAGGTGTCCACCGGCGGTTCGAATTTGCGGTCCTCTCCAAGGAGTCAGCACTTTTTTCAGTCTTCTGGCAAGTACTTTGCTCATAACGGAATGGTCTGCGCCTGTGTCTACTAAAGCAGTAATTTCGCAGCCGTCTATAAACACACATAAATCGGAAGCTACGTCACTCTTTTCGCAACTGCTCTCGCGTCCGTCGTTATATTTCAGAATCAGCGCTGGAGGCTCCGTTCTTGCGTCGACAGCGGCCTCACCTCCACAGGTCGCCGGTATTAGTTTTCCCGACGTGGGCTTTGGGGGCGTCGCCTTGGGGAGCTTGAGGATGGACGCGGGCTCGGTGATCGATACCTCAGCGGCACTGTTGACCGAGGTTGGTGTTGCTGTGAAGTCTGCGGGCTTTGGCGCGTTGACAAATACTCCTGGATCTCGAAAGGGCGTTCACCGTTTCTTGGGCAAGGAGCGTTTATGGAAAACCCCCGAAGTCCCGCTCTGCGGTATTCGCACATCCTGTAGAGATGACCAGCTTCGCCGCAGTGGTAGCACAGCGGGATTCTATGAGGAGTGCGCCATATGTCAGCTTTCCGGAATCTAGTCGCCGGCGGAGACGGCAAGAACCGAGGTTCAGGTACATGCGCAGTTGCCGCGACGAAAGTACGTCCTGGAGATCCTCTGAGTACCTCGGCGTACGATACCGTCGGCCGTACCGGTGACGACGCTTGCGGCTGTGCTGGTGGGTGCTGTTCGCGGACGGCTTGTCTCACTTCTTCGCGAACCACTTCTGCTAACGAAGAGACCTCTGTGGGGCCGTTGTTCCGCTGTTGCCTCTGGAGCTCTTCTCGGACCACAGACCTTATGAGTTCTCGTAAGACCTCGACGCTGTTCCCGAACATTGCCGGCATCGCATCCACAGAGGCGACGTTCATATCGCGGTTGTAGAGTCTCGCACGCTGTTGAAGAGTCCTTTCCATAGTTGTCGCCTCGGAGCGGAATTCGGCGACGGTGCGTGGAGGGCTGCGAACCAAACCAGCAAAAAGCTCCTGCTTCACGCCGCGCATCAGGTGCCGAAGCTTCTTGTCCTCGCTCATGCTCGGGTCGGCCCGGCGGAATAAGCGGGACATATCTTCGAGATACATTGCCACGCTTTCGTTGTTTCGCTGGCTTCTTGCTTGCAAAGCGGCTTCAGCTCTTTCCCGGCGGTCTGTGCTCGGATACGTGGCCAACAGCTCCCGTCGGAAGTCATCCCACGACCGGAGGACAGCTTCGTGGTTTTCAAACCACGTTCGCGCACAGTCTTGTAACGCGAAGTAAACGTTGCGGAGCTTCCGGTTTTCGTCCCATCCGTTGTAGTCAGCCACGCGCTCGAAGCCTTCCAACCAGTCCTCGGCGTCTTCGAAGGTGTCGCCGTGAAAAGGCTCGGGCGTTCGCGGCTGATCAACCACGATGCGGGTTGAGGCTGTCTGAGATGTCATTTCTGCATTGTCTGCTGCTGCTGTTATAGTCTGCTCCGGCAAAAGAGGAAACTCGGGCGGCTCACCACGTAGGCGACGGCTCGAGCGCTGGTGGACGGGCGTAAGCTCGTTGGGTCTGAGATGGCGTGGTTCCGGGCTGGTTTCTCCAACTCGAATTGGGCTGGAAATCATTACCCAGCACCTCCACCAGAATTGTAACGGACAGTTAAGGAAACCCAGATACAACTATTTATTGTGGGCGAACTTGTGCCCTGGGGTAAATGAAAAACACTGCCGCGTTCTAAACGGGAGATCAGGAAGGCCTTCTTCTTCTTCTCTCTCGAGCGTCGCTTCACCTCGTCTTCTTCTTGTAGACGCCGACAACGGCCACCTGCGATGCGAGTGCGTGCGGCGAAAACACGTGCCATTACTTCGTCCTTTTCCTTCAATACTCCGTTGTCGTCTTGAGGGGGCGCACGAACCTGCGCGCGTTGTTTAAATGTTTCTGCCTTGTATCAATACGTTAAGTATAAAAATGCTGGAGATGTTGGATTGACTTGGGATGACTTCTACTAGGGAGGTCTCCGTCTTGCTAGGCCGGACCCCTAGATCGTGTGCGACGAAAGTGAACTTGCTGCAGACTAATGTGCAGATTCCCCTGCCGTCCCCACGGAGAGCCAGAGCTTTGTATCCCTGGAGTGAAACCTGATCAGTCATCGTTTCTTGCAATAATATAACATGTGGCTTTTCTTTGTGAGTGCGAACAAACGAACTGCGAACTGCTGCAGGGTACATCTTTTATGGTGGAGTCCCCTGCAGTTCCACTGCCAAATTCTAAATTGGGTGTGTGGCCCCATCATTGCTGTATTGAGCACCTTCCGGCGTTGCTACTAGGGTCTCCAGGGAGATGGTTCTATTAATCGGTCCGGGGATGTGCAGTGGTGGCGGCGTAGGTACGGACGCACTATCCGGGAAGTAAAGGCGAGCCTGTAAACGAAAATGTAACAGCGTTATGGGCTTGCGAACATGAAAGAAGAATGGCTGATCAAGGGAGATCAACTTTCCTGACGCGTGCATGTATACATAAACAGTTAGCCCTCCCCATGCAAGTGCCTTCGCGAACATGAAGCAATCGAGAGGCGTAGGAGCGGGTGGCTGACCTCAGTAATAATACGAAAGTTCGTGCTAGCATTCCAGCGAGCAGTTCGTTACGAACCACCGCCTTCCCGTCGAAACTGCCTGCAAAGTGGCCTTTGTTGTAGCTCAAAAGACAGTCCGTGCAACGAAGCTTCGTGCAAACTGTTTGCCACACATTGTACGCGTCTGGCGTGTAAACCCAATATTAACATGTACCCACCTACGTGTGCTATGAAACGCGTGGCTGTGCACATACGCTTGTAAAGCATTTTTTTTATCGGATATGCGAGCGATAAACTCGGCTACCGCGAGGGGGCGCAGCGGTGGACAAGTTTTGCTGACCGCTGCGATGCATGGATATGTATACAGTCCTAGCACAGCAGTTGTATTCAGTTGCGCGTTTCTCTTCCGTCGACGGTGAGTTTATCGGCGTTCTTTGCGCAGACGTTGTAGCGCACTGTTAAGAGGAAGCTCGGGCCCAACTCCGACGCGGCCTATTCATATACATGTAAAACGCGGAAACGTTTTTCTAAGATAACCCCTGCAGCGATCTTAATGAAATTTATTGCATTTCAGAGAGAGAAAGATAAATTCTAGTGACTGCTGCAGGCGGAATTTCGATTTAGGGCCTAAATATTGTTAAAAAGATTTTCGGAAATTGAAAGGTTTGAAAAAGATAGAAGCACGGAGTTTATAAATTAATAGCTCTGCATCAAGAGCATATATCACGGTTCTGTAAACGGCATCCTTTAGATCATTAAAAACAGACGAATTCCACATGTCAATGTTTATCTTACGTAAATTTGTTACGTCATTCACAAGGTTTCTGCAAAAGCTGCATTTCCATGTTACTAAATTTTTCGAGATTCATGTGTTTTCTCGTTTCCTGAAAATGTGCGATTTTTGCCAACTTTTAATAAAAGATTAACGACCTAGCTAAATAAAAAATTCGAAACCAGAAGTCACTAGATTTTGGGTTTTCCTTTTAAATACAACGAACATCGCAATATCTGGTGCAGTGGTTGCCGAGAAAAATGAATTCTCCTTTTACATGTATTTATAGAGGAGCTCTATGGAGGAGCACCCGAGCTAAAGTTTCCTCTTAAGCGCGCGCACCGTTCTCTCCGCTTCTTTCCATCATTTTTACCCTGTTACACCAGTGTACACTGAAAAACCGATTTGCACTCTTAAACGTATGCTTGCAGTCTACGCTTGCCATAAAGAGTTAGTAGAGAAAACTGTCCTCGGCATAAGTGCTCGTTTTTAGGCCATGGAGTTACCTCGCGAAAACGCGGATGCCGTCGATGACAGCGTTCGTAACTGAGCGAGGCGATTGTTTATGCTGTTTTACCGAATGCTGGTTATACAGCCTTTTTAGGGAGTTATTTCTTCGGCTATCTTTCCCTCTAGTTGTGCCTCGTTTTCTAACTGCTTACGTTGGTTTCCGATCGCCGTCGGGCAGTTCGATCACGACGCGCGGATCACGACCTACTGGATTCAGATCGAGGCTCGATCACGATCGAAAGTGACTGCGTAGCAGCAACCGATTGGAGTTGGCTCGATCGCGATCGAAAGTGCCCGTGCATTGGGAAACAACACCCGTTTGCGGTGGTGGTGGTGTTGCAGCAGGCGGGGTTAGCCTGGCTTATACATAGCTGGCAATTGTTCCGCCTCAGCCTCCTATGAGTGTCGCAGTGTGTGTCACCAAGTGTCGAAGAGCCCTGTGTCTCGAATGAAGGCAATCAGCAGTCGTAGCGCCCTCTTCCTGATGGCCGCAGGCCCTCCGAGGAACACGACGTCTTCAACGGTCCGGAGGGGAATACCATTCCTTTGCAAGCTGTCGACCATCGCCTTCCTTTCTGTGTCGAACTGCGGGCACATCGAAATGAAATGTTCGATCGCGATCGAGCCTCTATCCGGCTCAGACTTTCGACCGCAATTGAATATGATAGCCACTACACATTCCAAAGATCAGGATCGTGTTGCGGGGCATCCAGCTGATATATTCAACAAACAAAATCTGCAGCTCTGAAGTCAACTACGCGAAACTGTTGCGTACCCGCCGCACTGGTGAATTCCACAGAGATCGTTGCACAAGTATTGAGGCAAGCGCTTACCTCAACATATGCGGGAAGATGAAATACCAGCGAGCGAGGTGTCAACACCCAAGCGGACAGGATTTCTCGCTCGGCGCTCAAGCACACACGTACGAGGCCGTCAAGGAAAACGCGATCTGGTCAACCACTTCAAACAGATCGTGGCGAAAGCATGACGCACTAGGCACAAAAGAGAAAAAGGAACCGTAAAGTGACGAGCGAACTGACGTAAACGGCGCCCAAGACGCTTTCGTGAGCTTGAATCGCAAGGTGCTAGGAGGGACGTGCATGCACGCTGATCGACTGCCAGCGCGCTCAAACGCGAGCTCATACATACTCAACGTGCGCTCAGTCTCGCAAGGGAGGAAAGTAGGGAGGAAACGCGCCGTCTTCCGTCGGGCGCATGGCGCTGAGGGGAGTGCAGTTAGGGGGGGGGGGGGGGGGCGTGGCGGCATTGTACGCCGGCAGCTACTGCGTACTGCGCGGCCGCGCGCGCCCTGTCTTGAAAGCGATCTGCTTCGGGGGCTGTCTAGTTGCGACGGTGGCTCTGCGTTCTTGCCGCTCAGTTTGTGGTGGAGTGATGGTCAGCACGAAGGTCACTTCGCTCGCTGCTGCTGCTGCGCTTCCTCACGCCAGCGTTTTGACAGCGAGTGTCGGCGGTCGTCGAGTGTGATATGTAGTACATATTTGTGTACGTACGTGGTGTTACATGTTTGCCGGTGCGCGTTGACACCACGCTTGTTAATTTATCGACTACGCGAATGTTTGCCAGTTTGTGCGGCGAATAAATTTACTCTTCTGACTTCGCACGGCTGTCTACGCACTTGCTATCGCAATTGCCGGTTCATTTCGCGAGCGAAACTGCGACATTTTGTTCGGTACGTTGCCAATGTCACGTCAGATTCGCTTTATGTGTCCATTCGACGAAACTGAATGTGTGACTCGTGTTGCTCCCACGCACTGCAGGGAAGGGCTACTCCCAGCATGGCTGCGACTAGGCACAAAAAAGAAAAAGGAACCGTAAAGTGACGAGCGAACTGACGAAACGGCGCGCAAGACGCCTTCGTGAGCTTGAATCGCAAGGCGCTAGTAAGGACGTGCATGCACGGTGATCGAGCGCCAGCGCGCTCAAACTCGAGCTCATGCATACTCAACGTGCGCCGAGTCTCGCAAGGGAGGAAAGTGGGGAGAAAACGCGCCGCCTTCCGTCGCGCGCATGGTGCCGACGGGAGGGCAGGGCGGGGAGGGGGCGGCGGCATTGTACACCGACAGCTACTGCGTATTGCGCGACCGCGCGCGCCGTACCATGAAAGCGATCTGCATCGGGGGCTGTCTAGTTGCGACGGCGACTCATACCTTTGCGCGTGCTGCGTTCTGGCCACTCAGTTTGCGTTGGAGTCATAGATAGCACGAAGGTCACTTCGCTCGCTGCTGATGCTGCGCTTCCTCACGCTGCAGCACTTTGACAGCGAGTGTCCGCGGTCGTCGAGTGTGATATGTAGTACATATTTGTGTACGTACGTGGTGTTACATGCTTGCCGGTGCGCGCTGACACCGCGCTTGTTAATTTAGATAGTAAGCGAATGATTGCCAGTTGGTGCGGCGGATAAATCTACTGACTTCGTACAGCTGTCTACGCATTTGCTGTTGCAATCGACGGTTTATTTCCCAGGCGAAACTGCGACATTTTGCCCAGTACGTTACCATTGTGACGTCAGATTCGCTTTGTGTGTCCAGTCGCGAAACTGAATGTGTGACTCGTGTTGCTCCCACGCACTGCAGGGAAGGGCTACTCCCAGCATGGCTGCGACGCGAGGCCTTCAGCTGGCGCGTTCGCTGTGGACGACGCCTCGGCGTCTGGCTTCGGCGAGCTTCGCGCAGTGCCACGCGAGGGTGTTTACGAGCAGGAGAACGTGCATGGGTTGGCGTCGACACGGAGTCTCCCGTTACTGTAGCCAGCCGAGGTACGTGATTGCTTTGTATAGCGACTTTCCCGAAAGAAACGAAGCCACAATACACTCCAAGAACATTTATTATATATTACCACATGTAATGCTTTCTTTTTATATATCCACACTATATTGCGTTCTATGAACCGAGGGTGTTATGGCGTATGTATGTGTGCATGTGTGTTTATGAATATATGTGTATGAGTAAATATATTGCATTGTATACCTTTTTTCTTATGTTTCTTCTTTTCTCAGTCAATTTGTTGCACCAAATCATGTATCGCATATTTCCCACCCTACCAAAATCCCGACCACGGATTGTAGCATATATAAATAAATTGAACTACGAAATTTTTGCGCGCCCTTAATTTGCGCTAATTCCGCGATTGGCCATGTTATATCAATACATTACAATACAATATAATACAATATGTTTCATTAACATTATAAGGATGTTGGGTGCGCCGGCAAAGAGCCAGTGAGAAGGCTGGACAAGGCCGACGCACCCTATATGCAGAGGCTCGGCAGTGGTACAAGAGAACATACGAACAAACATTTGGGGGACGTTTAAGCTGCGCCTTTGAGAGTGGAACGCGATAGCATTCAAAGACCCCTGAATGCTTCTCACGCTTCCCGGCAACTGCCGTTTATGTAACCGTAACGTTTACCGGGAAACGCTGGCGGCAAACGATATATGCACGAAGGCAAGCTTTCTGGTAGAAACGCGGCCTCTTGCGCGGGCCGATCTCCTGTTATTGTTTCGTACTCTTAATATTTCACTCTGAGAAGATCTAACATGAAAGGTATGCGCCGTCAGTGTTTTTTCTTCATGTCATTTGTGGGCAGTTCTCAAAGTTCCGAGGAATAACTTTGTAAAGAATGAAAGACAAGGTACGAGCAACTTTGGTGACAGAAGAGTGTTTGGGCATGCGTGGTTCGGAATGATATTTCGAACCACGCATACCCAACCACTCTTCTAACACCAAAGTTGCTCATACCTTGTCTTTCATTCTTTACAAAGTTATTCCTCGGACGCGGGACTTCGGCGCCGCCGTATCTTCTGCGGCACTAGGTACTTAACGCTATCGCGTTAAAACAGCATGAAAGCATTTTCAGAGAAAAACAGCTTTGAGATAACAAACACAAGATAACCGACTGAAAATAACAAATGTGGAATTGTTTAGCTTTACGTGCATCGATTGAAATCCCCTGTCTAATCAATGCGGGAGAGTGTAGCACAACATTTGACAACCATAATTTGCACGGTGTTGGAACCTCAGTGCTGACGCCCGTTATTGCAAATGGGTCGCAAGCCCCAAGGGTAGCGTTGGCCTGGCGGCCTGGGGCACTGGAAGCATCCGAAGGTCCCGGCAAAGCATGAGTCGACTGCTAACAGAACAACTTGTTTATTCTAGCATCGCAAAAGAGCGCGCGGTCAGGTCGACCGAATTGGAGAGACGGGAGAGCACGTAACTCAACGGATGAAATCGGAGCCTCTCTCGGCGTCCGGGGGGCAGCTGCTTTTATAGTCTCGCAGCTGAGGGCAAGGAGGAACGTCTCGTCAGATGCGCACGTGACTGGGCACGGAAACGCTGAGAGACAGGTTGAGACGAGTGTAGTGACGCATCCGCCAACCCGGCGCCGATCAGACCTCCTCGCTTCACACTTGGGGAGCTCCTCTCCCCGGCTGCCGCGCTTTGACAAGCGTGGGCACACACACACACACGAAGACACGTGGCACTGAAACACGCCTGGACGCGCTTGGCGGGGAGGCTTTGCGGGAGCTCCGAACGGGCCAAAATGTCCGCCGCTTTGAACGAAGCCCCGGCGTCCGTTGCATCCGCGCCGGCTATACCGCGCGCCGTAGGCGAAACGTAACAACGGGTCCTATGGGTATAAACCATTTCAAACTTGTTCGTGTTAAGTACGTAGGCTCTTTGCATTTTAATGTGGACAGCTGTAACATAAAACTGTTATTTTTTTATAAAACTTCCTTTGTACCGTCTGAGGCACTCCCTCTGAGGAGTAAAATTTCGTACAACCGGGGAAGGGGGGGTTATGCCAAATGCCTTAAAAAGTGGCTCAATGTGTTTTAGTCACGGAGCCTTCACAGTATTTCGAACAGCTTTCTTTTGAAGGCGTGAGGCGCAAGCGGTTGATATTGGTAAAAGATGTGGTACCCCAAACCAGCAAGCAACAATTACCAGCGGAAGAAAATGGCGCAATATACAACATTTGCTTAATACTCTTAGGCTTGAAGTATTTCAGTATTTCACGCACGCATGCTCTGAGCTACCTCCCTATGCGGCGTGCATGACAGCGACAGCAGCAGCAGTGGAAAAGTCTAAGGAAGACTCAAAGGAAGCTTCGCCTTGAAAAAAAAAAAAAAGATGTAGGGAAACGGTACCCAAATATCCCCACTGCGACAAATATGTGCCTTCGAGTGCATCGTTCCTTGATTAAAGCGTCTGCTCGGTCGGCCGCACACCGAATAATCCTGGGTCAGGGAAGCATGCAGTAAGCTGGGCCGATCCCGGAGGTAGTCTATTGCGCGGTCGCGTCGGTCACGTGGCTCCTCTGGTGGCGATCTCCGCGAACTGCCAGGCAAGCACGTAATCGGTGTTATGCAAAACACGGTGCAGATGAACAGCTAGTCTTATGTGCAGCATTTAGTTATTCGCTTCGAGAAAGCTTCGCTTCGCGTAAACTGAAGCGAGTGCGTTCAGTATGCGTATTTATTTATTTATTTATTTATTTATTTATTTATTTATTTTCAGGAACGGAGCCGTGTGCCTCTCTTACACTCTCCACGCATCGGACGACGCCGCAACTGCGTCCACAGTGCCGCCGATTGTAGCGCTGCACGCACTGTTTGGCCGCAGGGAGAACATGACCGCGGTTTCAAAAGCGCTGGCCGCTGCGACGGGTCGTAACGTAATACACATGTATATCACTGCTTCTTTTCCTATGAATCCCTTTGTTTTTGTCTGCTGTGCGTCAAATGCTCGCTGTGATCCTTAAAGCGATATTTATGGCGACTCTGAAATGAATCGCTGCAGTATTATTTTAGTTATACACGGCGCACATGTGTATTTAGCTGTTTCAGATTTAACAGTGCGAGCTATATTGTCACGTGGTGGTGACGTAGAAGAACACAGTAGCAATACTGTGAACGAGAAAACTAACTTTTATTGGGCGAACTTGTGCCCACAAAACAGGCTACACTTATAGCACAACGAAAGCGGCGAACACAGTCGGCGATCGACGGAAATCTGATCAGCGGGTCAAGCGCGTCGGCTTTTATACAGAATCATCGAATGTTCCAGACTAATCGTTAGGACCCGCGTGCCTTCCACAAAGTTCTACAGCATTCGCGTTAGGCGAATAAATCAGATAACACAAGGTTGGGCGACAACAGACTGCGGATAGAAGCACCGATGACTTTCCAGAAACTTCGGATACATGCGAGCGCGTCCCGCGCTGTGCGATAAGATTTGTTAGGCGGCGAAACGTGGTCGCCCGATAAAGATAAGTACACGTGTCAATACCCCCCTCTTAAAAAGCATCGACCCGATGCTGCAAACGTACGAGAGCGAAACACAAAAGGACACTTATGAAACATAAGTAACAAAACAACAAAAAGAAATCAAATCCGAAGGGCAGTTACGCGAAGTCCCAAAGTTCGTCAACGCTGGTGGTACGGCTTGAGTCGCACAACGTGGACAATTTCAGGTCGTGAGCGGCGCCGCTGTGACAGCGAAATGCCGTCTGGCACGACCTCATAGTCCAGTGCGCCAATACGTCGGATGATCTTGTACGGTCCGAAATAGCGACGCAAGAGCTTCTCGCTCAGTCCTCGTCGGCGTATAGGGGTCCAAACCCAAACACGGTCACCGGGCTGGTACTCGACAAAGCGTCGTCGGAGGTTGTAGTGTCGGCTGTCGGTCCTCTGCTGGTTCTTGATCCGCAGGCGGGCGAGCTGTCGGGCTTCTTCGGCGCGCTGGAGATAGCTAGCGACGTCAAGATTTTCCTCGTCAGTGACGTGCGGCAGCATGGCGTCGAGCGTCGTCGTCGGGTTCCTGCCGTAGACCAGCTTGAACGGCGTGATCTGTGTTGTTTCTTGTACCGCCGTGTTGTACGCATAGGTTACGTACGGCAGGACCGCGTCCCACGTCTTGTGTTCGACGTCGACGTACATTGCTAGCATGTCGGCGAGGGTCTTGTTCAGGCGCTCCGTGAGACCATTCGTCTGCGGATGGTAGGCAGTTGTCCTCCTGTGGCTTGTCTGGCTGTACTGCAGAATGGCTTGGGTGAGCTCTGCTGTAAAAGCCGTTCCTCTGTCGGTGATGATGACTAACGATGATGACTAACGAGAAAACTAACTTTTATTGGGCGAACTTGTGCCCACAAAACAGGCTACACTTATAGCACAACGAAAGCGGCGAACACAGTCGGCGATCGACGGAAATCTGATCAGCGGGTCAAGCGCGTCGGCTTTTATACAGAATCATCGAATGTTCCAGACTAATCGTTAGGACCCGCGTGCCTTCCACAAAGTTCTACAGCATTCGCGTTAGGCGAATAAATCAGATAACACAAGGTTGGGCGACAACAGACTGCGGATAGAAGCACCGATGACTTTCCAGAAACTTCGGATACATGCGAGCGCGTCCCGCGCTGTGCGATAAGATTTGTTAGGCGGCGAAACGTGGTCGCCCGATAAAGATAAGTACACGTGTCAATATACAGAGTGCTCATAATTAAGCTTTATGGTTTTCTTAAAATTAGGCACTGGGAGGCACACGAAGAAGATCTGTGCAGATAAGTTATGTGGCCAGGGGGACACAAAGTGAGACGATAATTATTGCGGTCGGCTGCCCAATTATATAAAATTGAATAATTAACTTTTCGTTGACTGCATTAAGTGTGTATGTTTGCATTGAAAAGTTAGAGGCAGTCGTGTTTCTACACAGTATCAGTTGTAAGAATTCTTCTAGCGTATCTGTGCTTCGAGATATCCCACTTCAAATTTTAACTGTCGTTCGCATGATTACGCATGCAAGAGAATTAGGATCGGCGCAAAGCTCCTCCCTGGTGTGTCGCGGCTGTTGCGTTCGGCGTTTAGTCTGACAACGGGGCGGAGGCATTGGCAAAGGTGATAACTATCCCCCTTCCCCTCTCGGCTGGCGAAATAAAAAAAATTGGAGGACGCTTAAGCTTCGCCTTCAAGATTGGAACGCGATAGCGTTATCGCACCCCGTTCGCACCGCCTACTCAAACGCGCTACGCCACCCAAACGTCGGGATCGGCACAGATAGCCGGGCCCTGCCGGGCCCCGACGCGCCATGAAGGCGGACGCGATCATGGGGCGAGTGGCGCGCCACGTGTCGGGGCAGCGCCGTACATTGCGAGGAGGGGGTCTTCTGTGTTTGCCGCAAAATGGCTCTGCGTGTGCGCAGAGCGCAGAAGAAATGTAGCGGAAACGTACTTCGCTGCTCGTGAAACTGCGACTTCTGTTACATGGTCATAATTACCGATATACACCGCAGTATAACTTTCTACGGCACGTTTCTAAGGCAACACCGCATTCATTAGAGGCGATTTTGTCCCATTTTGAAGGAACGAAGTCGTGGCTGAGTGGTAGCGTCTCCGTCTCACACTCCGGAGACCCTGGTTAGATTCCCACCAGCCCATCTTGCAAGATGTTTTTTATTTATGAAGTGCCTTCTGGGATTTATCGCTCACGGCCAACGCCGCTGACGCCGACGACACCGGCTTTTCTGCGACACGAGCTCCTTAACGCTATCGCGTTAAAATGGAAGAACCCGGAACTGCTGTGTAACATGCGACGCGCAGCCTGTAACGATGGCGGCAGCTGCCATGCCGAGATAATGGCGCGAGCGTAGAAGCCGGAAGGCAGTGCGCGTGCGTAATGGCGACTACACGAGGCAGCTGAGTCCTTGCCTGGGCTACGCGAATAAAGTGAGTGCTGATTTCCAAGTACTGTAAGTTTTATTGAAATCAAGAGTAACAACTTCACGGCTACTATCATATCTTGAAGTGACGGCAACCACGTGCTACTAGTATCGCGTTTGATTCGCTGGGCACTGTTCGATGGGCGCAAACCACCAGCGTAACATTTGTTTCTTTCTCGGCAGGGTGGAATCAATCGCCGATAATTTCGATGGCGACCTGGCTCGATCGTCTAAAATGCACTGTGTGACAACCGTATAAGATTCGCGTATAAGATAGCATTCTCACACCCTTTCCCCCTGTTGAGCTTGTCTTTTCCTCTAGCGCTATAGGTCACTTGGCCCTTTTTAAGTGAAGTCCTACAACGACGGCACATGGTCCGCATAAACAGCTTCCCTGTGAAAAATGCCTGTGGCAGGTTGCATAATTATTCTTCTTGAGCTGGATTATTCGAAGAGGCCTACATTAGTAGCGCGGCAAATCGAAACGAATGTTCAGCTAATAACAAGATTTAACTAACTAGCTTCCTAATGAATTACTTTACGGCACATATTGCACTGTAGGAATTGTAGCCGGTGAGTTTGCAAGACGGTACCCACTTTACGTGAATCTCCAGAATGACACTAGTTTCGTGGTATCATTTCCCGAAGTATGGGACGAAATACACGGGTGTTCCTGTTACTTTTGTGCTTCAATGCATAAAACGGCGTTTCCTTAAAAGTGAGTGTAACAGCAGTGCATTTTTACGGCGAGCTTCATGGCCCATATAGGCAAACTGGTGTCATTCTGGAAATTCATTCCAAGCGGATACGCCTTGCAAACTCACCGGCTACAATTCGTAAACTGCAGCATGTGCGTAAAGTAGTTTAGTAAAGAAAAGTAAATGAACCGTGGAAGCACGTACTTGCAATACTTACTTCGGATCGCGCATAATACCAACTCGACCAAACCGCTACGCACAGGTGGGTTACGTTTCAAGGAATCCTCCTCACGGGCATGACAGGGCAACTATCGGCAGTAACATATGCAGATGGTTAGCGCATGCTCACTGTAAGTACTTCTAAGAAGTTAACTATATTGTCTGGTAAAATACGAAATCCTGTCATTGAAAACTCGCCAAGTTGCAACGAACCTTGCATTCCGTAAGAAAATCTTGGTGGACTTACTCTCTCTCTCTCTACCGATGTTGTTCGTCATGTGTGCCTATACTAAGAGTATGCATAGATTTGACAAAGTTTCTAAAGCATTTTGTTTTGTTGTTTATTTTACGTCTCCGAGGTTTGACGTGTCGGCTGTCTAGCAGATTGCTTCGGTCCCGCGAAATGTGTGATCAAAGTTACGTGGATTGCTGGTACGATCATGACACTGCAATGCACGATATGGGATTTTATTGTTTTCAAATTTGAGTTAAGTAGGAGGAGAAGATATTGGCCTCCTTTGAGCCGGCTATCACAAAGTCTTAACGTTACATACTCAGAAAACTAGCTGTCATGTTTTTAATAGATGCATATTTTACGAATGTACGCAGCGACTGACTTTTTAGGCCTCTTTACAGCCATGTTATCATCCACAGTGGTTGTGACTAACAGAAATCGAACCTCACCTTCTTCTCGTCCATCCACGATTCATGCTTACTATTGTCAGATCAATATTACCATCTGTCCGGCGCTCTTTGGCCGAACTGACCCTTGCGCCAAGAAAACCTAATAATAACTGAATCGATTCAAGGAAAGAAAGAAAAAGAAAATGTGTAAGCTAGATAATAATTATAAATAATGATGAACAACACACACATTAGACATTACAACACAAGTCACAAGCATGATGTGTGTCCTTTCGAGGTTGTTTTCTTAAAGCGAAGCTGTTTAACTGACGGACATGTATGAATGAGCCGTATGCGTGGTCTATAGAGGAGGGAGGGTGTATCTTGGGCGGGCTAACGTCCGTAAAGTGAACAAAAAAGATGGCGGCGCTGCGTGGTCTCGTAGGGGGAGGGGTACCTGGGCTGGCTAACGTACGTAAAGTCAACAAAAAAGATAACGAACGATAGTACGGCGCAGAAGAAAGAAAGGACACGTGACTTCACCGCGCGCTGTACCTCTGCAGTGGGGGAGTGCACCCGCGATGGCCGCCGTTGCTGCCGGCTGCGTCTGTTGTCGTCTGCACTCGATACAACGGCGCGGCAGTTGTGGAGGGAAAACACGGGGACGTGCGCGGCGGTAACCGCCGCGGTGTGTAAGAGCCGGAATGTGCATTGCAGAGGTAGACCATTGCAACTTTAACAAAGAATGGGGAAAATGGGGAAGACCACGCATTTAGCACACGGCTGAAGAAGAAGCGGTGATAACCATCGTTTCGAAATAAAGTTGGTATATAGTCTTATACGTGCGTGTGAATGTACGATTTATAATGGGAAACCTAATCACTTAAACAGCTTCGCTGGCTAACCCGCCACCATGTGAATGGTTCGGCCCGAAATTAAAAAAAAAAGAAAAAACGTTCAGTTTCACTAGCGCACCGGTACGTTTTTGCGTTTCTGTCCCGCGATGTCACGGACGCCAGATAGGAATGTAAAAACCATACCAAGAGACCATCTTTCCTTCTCCTCGTCATTTTTTGCCTCTTCTGCGTGACTAAATATAAACCGCTGCGTTCGTTTTATGGTATCAGAGAAAAAAAACCTGACGCTGGAGGTGCGCAGGCTGCATCAGATGCGTAATCTGACGCAGGAGGTGGGTCAAGGAATCCGGCACTGAAACAAACCAGTTTAGGCTATCGTAATAATTTTTCAGAACTATACTTTTTTCCTAATTTCGCAGAAATATGTTGATTGTTGGTAAAGAAAATGAAGCTCAACTTTAGGTTGCTCTTTTTTATATATATAACGGCCCTTAGAGCTTTTTCTTAAATTCCTGGTTGTCGCCATGTTGGGCTTCAAACGTTTTTGTGCGCAGTGACGTCAAATTAACATGGCCGTGAAACACCGCACGCATATCCGTGCAACCGTTTTCATGCATACGAATCGACTCTAGCGCCATGCGTACGGTTGTCACGGATAAAAAAAAATGCAGAGTCAACAGCACATGAGGGCGGGACCCAAACGCTTTCGCAAAGCAGTTTGCTCTAGCATAGCCTGCCTTCGCGTTGAGCAATAAATCAACTGCTATTACAATAACGTTGCTTTTGCACTATCTATCTATCTATCTATCTATCTATCTATCTATCTATCTATCTATCTATCTATCTATCTATCTATCTATCTATCTATCTATCTATCTATCTATCTATCTATCTATCTATCTATCTATCTATCTATCTATCTATCTATCTATCTATCTATCTATCTATCTATCTATCTATCTATCTATCTATCTATCTATCTATCTATCTATCTATCTATCTATCTATCTATCTATCTATCTATCTATCTATCTATCTATCTATCTATCTATCTATCTATCTATCTATCTATCTATCTATCTATCTATCTATCTATCTATCTATCTATCTATCTATCTATCTATCTATCTATCTATCTATCTATCTATCTATCTATCTATCTATCTATCTATCTATCTATCTATCTATCTATCTATCTATCTATCTATCTATCTATCTATCTATCTATCTATCTATCTATCTATCTATCTATCTATCTATCTATCTATCTATCTATCTATCTATCTATCTATCTATCTATCTATCTATCTATCTATCTATCTATCTATCTATCTATCTATCTATCTATCTATCTATCTATCTATCTATCTATCTATCTATCTATCTATCTATCTATCTATCTATCTATCTATCTATCTATCTATCTATCTATCTATCTATCTATCTATCTATCTATCTATCTATCTATCTATCTATCTATCTATCTATCTATCTATCTATCTACGCGCAGGTGTTCGCTGTGGATCTGCGCAACCACGGCGACAGCCCCCACACGGATGACATGGACTACGCGCTGATGAGCGCCGACCTGGAGCTGTTCCTGCACGAGCGGGGCCTGCCCAGGGTGGCCCTCGTAGCACACAGCATGGGCGGACGGGCGGCCATGAAGCTCGCAGTCACCAAGGTCAGCGAGCTACCACCGTCACACTTCGACGATCGCTTCTCCAATTCAGAATTTCAGCAGTGCATCTACTCCAAAGTGCGAAACGTGTTCGAAAGGGCACGTGGCTCGCGTATTTCACACTTGGTAGCGTTTCACACGCTCGAAAGACTGCCGCTCAAGGAGTTCTCTTGAATGTCCATGCCGAGGCACGCCTTGTGTTGCGGACCCTAGCGTGCTGCAAACATGCTTGTGACGTTTCTGCGTGGCGCAGGCTTTAATAATATTTAATGTATGTGCGCCCATGTGTAGTCTGTAGGGTTTTTTTAAATATAACCATCTACTCCTTATCTTTCATTAATATTCTTCTTATTTTATGAGTCTTTCTTCTCCGTATTTCTTGCCTTTCCCCCTAATCCTCTGGAGCGACATACCGGGTTATGCTACAAAATTATTATAGCCTCTCCCTCTTTCACTAGTCTCTCTCTCTATTTCTGAATTTAATGGGCAGTGCGCGCACGTTGCCGTTTCTGTTAAAATAGGCAAGTTGCGTTATCGCGCGTTAAACGTTGAAGGACATAATGCGACGGCCGATATCTCCGGCACATTTGCAATCTGTTCGCTACATTAATTGCTTTCGTTCACAATCTCTCGTGAACACGTTTTTACGGACGTGCACGCAGACCGTCATTAAAAAGGAAAATTGGGTTGAGAAGGTTGAGAAGTGTGTACGCACGCACACGCGCACGCACACTCAGACGGACGCGCACACGCACAGGGACGCGCACACGCACACACAGACGCGCACACGCACACAGACGCGCACACACAGACGCACGCACACACAGACGCACGCACACAGACGCACGCACACACAGACGCACGCACACACAGACGCACGCACACGCGCTCACACGCACACGCACACGCGCACGCACACGCACACATGCACACGCGCAAACACACACGCACACACAGTCATATCATAAGTAGCCAACAAACACTGACACCACGGACAACATAGAGGAAATTACTTGTGCTTAATAAATGAAATAAAGAAACGATAAATAAACGTAAATTGGATGAAAAAAAATTGATGAAAAAACAACTTGCCGCAGGTGGGAACCTGCTTCTTATGATATGACATAAAAATCGGGCCCCTCGGTTAACCTCCTTTCTTCTCGTTTATTACATAACGAGGGTCTCGAATCCGGCAACATTGATTCCTTCAGGTAGCATGTGTGGGTTTATTGACCAGTTGCCTTCACCCGAAAAGATCACGTTGTCGTGACGCCTACGGCAAAAATGACGTTGCATGTCCGCCGCCGAGGTCTGTGAGTGGTGGCGCTGGCTAACACTCCCAGGGTTCTACTAGGACAAATAAATACCAAAGGTGGATGGGGAAACGGCCCCGCGGCAGCTCAATTGGTAGAGCATCGCACGCGAAATGTGAAGGTTGTGGGTTCGGTTCCCACCTGCGGCAAGTTGTTTTTTCATCCACTTTAATTTCCATTAATTTATCGTTTCTTTATTTCATTTATTAAGCACAAGTAATTTCGCCTATGTTGTCCTTGGTGTCAGTGTTTGTTGCCTTCTTATGACTATATATATATATTAGTGCCAGCGTAGCATGGTTGTGCTTGATTGGCTGAGAGCATCGATCGCTCGTGTTGCATGTGCTGTCTCTACAGGTTAGCCCGTGTTCAGATTTGTGCAAATTTAGACGATGTACTCAGGCTGCTGGGGTGTCGACGGCGAATACGCCCTTGCTCGACAACTTGGTTGCTGGTGCGGTCCAAACTCGGGGAAATAACGGACCACAGCGATGAATACCTCTCGGAAAGTATTTATTACCCTCGCAATCTATATACTGCATGCAGATCAGCCAGCTGTGCATAATATCACTGAGATATTGTTCGGAAATAAAACACTTTTGGCTGCGGTATGTTTATTTATTTATTTACTTATTTAAAATACTCTCAATGACTGATGATATTACAGAGAGGACAGGTTGTACATTGTACAATTTTAGATACAGCAGTCTGAGAAGATGAATGATCCGGATTGCTGGCGTCCGAGGCGGGAAAGTGGCTCCACTCGGATGCTTTCTAGGGCAGGAATGAGTTGAAGAAGACGTTTGTACGGCAACTTGGCACTTGTATCTTGACGTTGTGGTCGATTCGCGGTGACACGTAAGGAGGTGATATGAAAAGGTCATTTTAAAAATAAAATTCTGGATTAGTATAGTAAATTTTATGAAAGAGTTAACCGGGTGAGCTTCCTTCTTGATGGTAGGTCTAGAAGGTCAAAGCTATAGTTTTCACTGCGGATGTGCCGCCATCTTGGGCATACGGGCGGCCACGGCGCCTGCCGCTGCTGCACGCTCGTGGATGCTCGTGTCCACGTGCGCGAAAACGATGGAGCCATGTGGCGACGGGGCACATTGTAAAATAATCTACGCACTTAAAACCGTATAATGGTGTAAATCGGTCTATATAACTCAACCCCAATTACATCCCAAGAAGAGTGCAGAGGGGTGCGTTTTAGTTTTATTTATACCCTTATTCACATTTAAGAGCGTAAGGGTGCGAGTTATACACCAATCTGCACCGTTATACACATTTAAGGGTTAAATTATTTTACAGCGTCTGCATTCGTGCGCACTGGGAGTGCAGAGGTGTGCGTTTTAGATTTATTTACACCCATAGCCACATTTAAGAGTGTAAGGGTGCGAGTTATACACAAATCTGCACCCTTATACACATTTAAGGGTGTAAATTATTTTACAGCATCTGCATTCGTGCGCACTGGGAGTGCAGAGGTGTGCGTTTTAGATTTATTTACACCCATAGTCACATTGAAGAGTGTAAGGGTGCGAGTTATACACCAATCTGCACCGTTATACACATTTAAGGGTGTAAATTATCTTACAGCATCTGTATTCGTGCACACTGGGAGTGCAGAGGTGTGCGTTTTAGATTTATTTAGACCCTTAGTCACATTTAAGGGTGTAAGGGTGCGAGTTATACACCAATCTGCACCCTTATACACATTTAAGGGTGTAAATTATTTTACCGCATCTGTATTCGCGCGCACCGGCAAGAAGAAAGAGAAAAATTGTTCAAATAAGGTGAGCTTTAGCCGGCGGGCTATATGTATATATATATATATATATATATATATATATATATATATATATATATATATATATATATATATATATATATATATATATATAGCCTGATTCTGTGCACTTTGCTCGAGCGAAGAATGTGGGGTGGTAGGATAACGAGAACAGATAAAGAGGCATGCATAGAGTTGTATGTACAATCCCGAAGCAGTGCTTATGACGCCGCGGACCACTTCGATGTTGTGTATAACTATTTCCAAAACTTGCCCTCAATGTCAGCATTGCACACTGAGGGCAGGTATTGTCCGCGATGACATATACGGAATGTCGATGCGGAACAGGGAAGTAGAATCTAGGGGCCGGCGCTATTTGGGCGGCCGGGCGCAATGCGTTCGCGAAAAAAAAAGAACATACGACACACATACACATGCTCCAGCATGCCCTGGATCTTGTCGTATTCGGTACCTTCAGTCGATTTCTTTTCCGAAGGTACCACCGTGCTTGTTGTAAGTTCGCCAATTGTATCTATTGTTCGGAGCAGCGGTGAGGGATGAGGCCTAATGTTGATGAACGTTATATATACTGGAATACTGTTCCCTCGGCATGCTGTCCGTGTAATGAACACACACTCTGCCATTCCTGCACACACATTCCCTGCAACACAGCAGCAGGGAATGCCGCATCATACGAAACGGCTGCGAATAGCGCCGCATAACTCGCTTAATGCAGCGTCTGCACTTCACAGTTATACGCGCGCTATAAAAATTGCTTCCTGGTTTCTCCGTAGACTGCTGGGCTAAGCGAAAGTCCGGCGTCGTTGACGGCGACGGGACCAAGCGATGGTGCCAAAAAACGGCCGACGGCGCAAAGAGTAAAATCGCCTCGAAAAGCATTCGGATTGAGTCACATTTCTCTAATAAGTTCCTGTAAATAAAGCAGTGTCGTCGACAAGAAAATTTTGCGCGGTTCGGACTGAGTGGGAATCGAACCCGAGCCACAGGGATGCGAGACGAGCACACTTCCCGCTATGCAGAATCGTTGCAGCACGTATTTTTGTTTCGTACAAACGCAGTACACTTTTGGCACAACATACGACTTGTATTTGACGTACACAGATATACCCAAATTGGGATAACGCAAAATTTCTGACACTGGAAGACGACAAAAATAACAGCAGTGTTGAAACTCTGATATTACGAGGTTTGCATGAAATTTGGAGATCACGAACTGACTACGTCTATAGCTCTAGAAAACGCGAAACCTGTGTGGACGCACTTTTGTGACGCTTTTGCATATACAAGTTCCCGTCACCACGACCTTTCCACTGTTGTGCCCTGCTATAAAGGTATGCCTAGTGCTCGTTTCTTTGCTACACGTCACGTCGCAGCCATGTGGCTGAATAAAGGCGCGGCCAGGCGAGTGCGTCATTGGTCACGTGACGGCGCAGCCAGTGGGGAGGATGTGTGGCACCACACCGTGCGTGTCTAACACGACCTTGTTCATGACGTTCCGAGACGTACAAACGTAGTAATGCTTTCGCATTCCCACACGTAAGCAAGTCTTAAGTGTCCCTGCCGAAATTCTTTCTCTTCTTCCTACTTTCTTTTTTCATCGCGTTCTTGTCGCTACAATTCATTCTCGCAGCCCTCTGCTGTGGAGCGCCTGGTCGCGGTGGACGTCGCGCCGACCGCTCTACCGCAGGACCTGATCAGTGTGTGGCTGCCTTGGCAAATAAACGCGATGGAACACATTTTGTCGTTGCTGTCGCCGGACATGAGCCTCGATCAGGCTCTTCAGCTGGCCGATGAATACCTCAGCAGAGAAGTGACCGTGAGTAATACCCCTTCTCGTGAAAGAGCATGTAGCCGAGCTTGCGATGGGCTGCTCGTAAACATTGGTCAGTTGTCGCTTAAACCGAATGCTTTGATTTATACGCGCATAACCTAAACACAAGAACAACAGAGCACTCTCTGTGTTGACGTTTGGTGTCATGCTTGTTGCGTCATTCTTTACTCAGCCAAAGAATACGTAGCAAACGTGAGCCCGATAACGTGATCCTTTGGGCGCAGTATTGATCTGTCGCAGCTAGCTAGCACGAGGAGAAACACAAGAACGAAAAAAAAAAAACTGACACGGACGAAGCGCTTCGTTCGTATATCTGACTTCGGCACGTGAATTAGTGACTTTAAACACGTCTTGCTACATCAAGACCTCACGCGCGTGCTAATAGAGACATATGTCATAAACGAAATTGCCAACTCTCCCAAATGTTTTTTCTTAATTTTTACCAATCGGGGTTCGTTTCACGATTTTACGAACATGTTGCATCAAGTTCTACGAAAAATGAATTGTGTTCGCGAAAGGGGTCCGCCAGTCGGTCTCCGAAGCTCCTGTAGAAAGTCGACTCTGTATTTGGAGGGAATGGAAGACACGTTGTGCGTGATGTGTGGGCCAAGTTTTAAGTATAGTAGGTTAATTAGGGGTACTTTGGGGATAATTACCCAGCACTCTTCTTTTTTGTCACTTCAGTGGCGTTATATCATGAAGTGCGTAGAATGTTTCCCGTTGTCCTGGGAGACCTGGACGTAACACCGAGTTTACATTTGGAGAAAATAGCGGAGAGGCTTGTTTTGGCAGTTGCGCGTACCACGTTTAATAGTGTATAAGCTCCGATGGCAATCGGGCTGTCGTTCTGGAAGCTCACACAAATCTGCTGTGACTTTCTTTCTTTCTTTAAGGTCACGTTCTGTGATCGTCATTCGACGTTTATACTATTTTCCCGGCAGAAACCCTACGTCCGCAGCTACATGCTAGCGAACCTGCGCAAGGGACTTCGTACGTTCGAGTGGCAGGCCAACCTCAAGGTCATCAGACAGAACCTCGAAATGCTGGTCGATGCTCACTACCTCAACAACAAAATCTCCCACGTCGAAGCACTGTTCATCTCAGCCGACAGATCTGTCTACATCACGTAAGAGCACGTTGCTTGTTGCCCTCTAACAAAATGGATGCGATAACGGTGAATGGGTGCCGTTTGTAGCTTCTTTTCTTTAAAATGTTTGAAATGAAATTCGCTAATTACTTTTTAGTCTTTCTTCATTCCTTTTTGTTGTTTTCTTATCTTCGGCCTAGTTTCAGTTCGCATTTCACCGTAGCGTTCTGCAGTAGTGTGTCAGGCATTTCTCGAGGCTAACATCTCTCGCTCTCTCGGGTGGTTGCCGTCGTTGCGCACTCTGCCCAGCATTATACGATTCACGGCTGTCATGGCGGGGCTTGCGTGCCGAACGTTTTATGCGTCGCTGAAGAATGGGAAGCCCAGCCCTCGCACCCAAAATTTAGTCAGGGATGCGTGTGGGGGGACAAATTATGACCACCCGGAAATACAGCTACGCAAGCAAATCGGGAATTTATTGTACCTGGTGTAACTTCTATAGCACCGTGTCGTGAAATTCCAGAACAGCTGCCACGAGGGAACGGCGAGCTTCGAAATAAACGGAACAGTTTAGGGGGGGCGGGCTGATTGTTAATCTGTCTTGACAAATGTCCGGCGTCTAGTATTGCGAGATTTCGGCCTTGTACTTTTGCCAGTACTTTTGTTACTTTGTACTCACGTTTGTCTCGCGTTATGTTCATAAATGGAGGGTTCAGTTGCAATCTTTGCCTGGCTTTGGAACCATGGTCTGCATGGGAGTTGTAACCAATTGCTCTGCCGTTCAAATGATCATAAAATGAAACCGAGAAACTGATCACGGCACTGTGTCAGGACACGCTTGGTGTCTCAACGAATGATTTAGCCGGGACTGTCTAGATTTTGGCGTGAACGTGATCAGAAAATTTGCGCGCTAACGCTGCTGAAGGCCTCTCGAGCCCTGCCACTGCAAAAAGAGAAAGAAAAGAAAAAGAAGAACGAAAGCAAGAAATTTATGCCGGACGCCTTGAAATCGACAAATCAGCATAGCGAAAGTTTTGGTTCAGTTATTGCAAGCGTTATCGCAAACATGCCTGAAATCGGTCTCTCCCGGGAACCCTTAGCACTCACGTGGAAGCACAGCCTATGGAATACAGTTGCGCCTTTTAGAGTTAAGTTTGCGAACCGCCGAGACGAACGTGTACATTTTGGCACTGGGGTTTGGCTTGGGTAAACCGAGGCTGTTTCCTCTTCGCAGGGACGAGGATGCGAAAGCCATCAAGCAGACGTTTCCCGAAGCGCGCGTCGTTACCATAAAAGGCGCCAACCACTGGGTCTACAACGACAAGAGAGAAGAGTTTGTCGACTTGGTCAGGGACTTCATGGCAGCGCGTCGCCCGGAATCACAGCTCAAAACTCTGTCCGCCGCTTGAATGAGGAAGAACAAGGAGGACAGTGCGAGGCGCGATCGCGAATTCGGCGCTGCTGCGCGCCGAACTATGGAACCAGTGTGTCGACAAAGTCGGGGCCGTCGACACCCATTTCCACCCATTCCTGCGCGCGTTTCGGGTAGTCTCAGCCACTCTTCGACAATTTTGCTTCAGGATAGAAGTATATCGTCGAAGGTTGATGTAACGGCGACGTAAGAGGGAGAGGGATCTACGGTCGGTGCTGAGCGCCTAACAAGAATGAGTGTGTCAACAAACTGGGGCCGGCTACGCCCCTTTCTTTTACCCGGTCCTGTACGATTTTCGTCTAATAGTAATCACTCTTCGGCACTTTTCCTTCGGGATAAAAGTGTGTCATTGAAGACTTGATGTAGCGCTGAAGCAATGGGGAGCGGGGTCTGCGATCGTGAACTATGCCACCCCCTCTTATGTTTCTATGTGTAGTCCTGTCTATTGGGAACGCACGCATTATATATATATATATATATATATATATATATATATATATATATATATATATATATATATATATATATATATATATATATATATATATATATATATATATAACCAACAACAAATAACCATCCTATCAGACTCTCAAGCGGCATGCAGAAGCTACCTTAGGGGACGAGTATGCACCGCAGCCTATAGGATTATACGAGATATAAAACCCCGAGCCAGATTTCACCTTTTATGGGTACCCAGTCATGAGGGAATCAGGGGAAACGAAGGGGCTGACAGAGTAGCTCGTGCGCATGCTACACACCACGGGTGCTCACAGGACGCCTCAGAAGACCTGATCCCGATTGACCAGAACTTTTAAACTATCACAGTGGAAATAGAATGAAACTACCACCCCCAGATAAGAACCTCAGTAAGGAAGAACAGGTTATATAGAGAAAGCTGCGAACGTATACACATAACAACTTGCACATTCTCCATAAAATTCATCCCGAAACATATGCGGACAAATGCCCATGGTGCGGAGCCACGCCAACCTTAGACCACACCTCATGGGCATGCACGGCATATACACAAAAGACAGACACAGAAATTGCGGATCATGCACAATGGGAGGCGGCGCTGTCCAGCTCACAGGAAGAGGTCCAAAGGGCCGTCATCCGACAAGCAAGACGGCGTGCGGAAGCCAGTGGGGCCCTTGTCTAGGGGCTCCACACATTGAGCGTTTTATTCTTCAATAAAGTTGTTCTATCTATCTATCTCCATCGTACAAGCGAATGTTGTGACTGTGCGCAAGTCGCACGCTCAACGTTACCACAAGTTATCTACGAGAACGGCAAGCAACATCCACAAAAGTTAGCGTATGTAGCATTCAGTCGATGGACCGATCTAAACAATGTGTACATCCCCAACGCGAAGAATGATGGTAAATTCTACCATAGAAAAGAAAATGTCGACCATGACCTACAGGATGAGTCTGGGCGACTTTAAAATCGTCCCCTCCCAACGACGGTCACAAAACGATGCAAGACAATAGTCGACGAGCCGCACACGCTTGCGCTTGCAGCTCTCAATGTGCGGTCTCTCGGTTTACATTCAGTTAATCTTATGCATGATTTCATAATCAAAGGTGTACCTCTTTTGTGCTTCTCTGAAACATGGTCAGACGAACGCATTGAAGTTAGGGGTAAACTGGTGTCACACGTGCAAAGCGATCTGATGAAAGAAGCGGTGGTGTAGCCATCTAAGCAAAGGAACATTTGGATCTCTAGCCCTATGAACTGAGGTACCAAATCCTATAAGAAGGCATCACCGACTGTGCAGATGTGTGAAGCGTAAAGCCCAGTGATGGAATGTTAACCTTTGCAATTTACATCAGCCCTTGAACATCCAAAACCGACATTGAGAACTTCGTGCGTAAACACTTTACGTAGGTTACACAGGAAACAGTCGCGCCAGTGGTTATCGTTGGTGATTTCAATGTGGACATTATGACACCCAACAAGACGGAATTGTTTCTGCCCTTTGTGAGGGATAACTTTGGACTGAAGTGTTACAACGACTCAAATCAACCAACCACGCGGAACAGAGCGTGTTTGGACTTGGTCTTGGCGAAGAATGTAGGGAAAGCGGTTCCTGACCCAATCACGGTTTACCACAGTGACCATAAAGTGATAGTTACTTCGATTGCGTTAAAGGAACAATAAAACATTTCATATCTCCATCGACGGTATTTGAGTGGTTTTCTAACAGCTTCACTGGTCATTCACTTTCGCAGGGTCGGGAAGGCGAGTCATTCTGTTCTGAAGGGGAAGGTGTTGGCGACGATTGTCTATAGCTTTTGATAGATATTTAACTAGAAAATACCGTTTAGATTGAAGGAGAAGGGATGAGGAGCGAAGAGAAAGTTGATATCAACAAGGGACTGAGGCAGCGTGGCCCTTATCCCCACTGCTATTTATGATGTACGTGGTAAGGATGGAAAGGGCGCTAGGAGGAAGTAATATCGGGTTTATCTCTCATATAAACAGGCGGGTACAGTAGTAGAACAGAAGCTTCCAGGTTTGTTTTACGCGGAAGACATAGTGTTGCTAGCTAACAGGCAAAGTGATATGCAACGTCTGGCTAATATCTATGGACAGGAAGGCGAGAATTTAGATCTGAAATTTAGAATTAGAAAATCAGTTGTTATCCTATTCAATGAAAGGGTGAACAGACAGCGTAAATACGGGGCCAGGAAATACATCGCGTAAAAAAAAATATAAATACCTTGGTATATGGATAAACTAACGGAATAGATATAGGGAAACAGGGAAAAAATGACAACCATTCCACTCTGTAAAGATGGAGTGGCAGCGAAAGCTGACGACAGTCAAAGCTCTCAAACGACAAGCAAAGTACTTTCGCTGCCATTCCATCTTCACAGAGTGAAATGGTTGTCTTTCTAAAGCCACCATACTTTCATAACTGTGCCGGTGCCAATGCCTTTACATTAGCTCCTGAGCAGCACATTTGCCCTTTGTTGAGGTAACGGTTTCGTACGCGCTGATTGAGCACAAGTTCACCGGATGGCGCCACGATTGTTGTTCAGCTATAGTATATGTACCATATCGATACGTGTGGAAAGACAGACGAAAGAGGCTATTTACAGGCTATTTACACTGGAGCCAGGCATCCAGGCCGACACTCGCTCGTGTCAAGGGCACCGACCAACTTCATCGGCGTTCTCGCGGCGGCTCGTCTCTTGAGCATCTCTCGATGATATCGTAATACTACCTCCCCCCCCCCCCCCCCCCCAGGTGGAAGAAGCACCGTCACGGTGCTGTTAAATATCCAAGGCGCGTGTAGGGAGTTGTAGGGCTTGAGTCGGGCGACGTGGACAATGTCACTGGTTGTCACAGCGGAGGACGTAGTGGGCGTGGCTAGAATGTTTTCATAGGTGACATCGGTCACTTGGCGGAGCACGCGATATGGGCCTGTGTAACAAGAATGCAGTTTTTCACAAAGGCCAACTTTACGCGATGGTGACCAAAGAAACACGAGGGTGCCGGGCACAATATGGACATCACAGGGACGGAGGTCATAGCGTTGCTTCTGTTTGTCTTGAGACACTTGTAGACGAGCGCGCGCAAGTTGGCGAGCATGGTCAGCATGGGCGGTTGCATCACGGGCATAATCGCTAGTTCCACCATAATCCACCAGAATGTTACGTGTGGAAAGACATAGACGAAAGAGGCTATTTACAGGCTATTTACACTGGAGCCAGACAGCCTGGCGGGCTCGTGTAAAGAGCACCGACCAACTTCATCGTCGTTCTCGCGGCGGCTCGTCTCTTGAGCATCTCTCGATGATATCGTAACAATATGCATAGCATACTTGACTAATTCAAGCAGACTAAGTGACCATTTGTGAGCACCCCGTTTCAATATGGATACTAATAAATCATCATCATTATCATCGTCATCATCATCATCATAATCAGGTACGTGTCTATGGTAATTTGTCATTTCGCAATTAGAAAACTTTAGCTTGTCCTTAAATGTGTTGCCATTTATACCTGACGCCTCAACACCGCAGATGTAGACGTGAACGGAAGCAATGTGGCGCTATTCGGTGACATCGTTCAGCATCGCGCGAAGGTTCTTCGTCGGTGGTGGTTTCGCGCCGACGCTGTTTACATTCTCGTGGTTGTTCCCTCACGTGATCCTCGTGCGCATGTTGTTCTTCGGGCGTTCGAATTATACGTGTCCACCCCATCGATAACGCAGCTGCTTTTATCGCCGATACCTCTCCTGTTTATATACATAGATAACCTTGAGGTCACGCTATTTTTCACTGCGAGCCTTCTAATATGTTCCGCATTTTGACATCTGCATCGCCGCACTGCACCCGTACTTGATCACAGACAAAGCAAACAATGAAATCCATTGTGTATGGGCTTGTTAGAAATCGCTAAGTCCGTTTCTGTTGCCGGACGGCGAAAAAACTACGGAAGGTTAGTCATGTACAGCTTTCGCTGTAAGAACAA
Source organism: Dermacentor andersoni (assembly GCF_023375885.2). Classification (NCBI taxonomy): domain Eukaryota; kingdom Metazoa; phylum Arthropoda; class Arachnida; order Ixodida; family Ixodidae; genus Dermacentor; species Dermacentor andersoni. The sequence goes on along the minus strand of NC_092816.1, from coordinate 65,794,679 downwards.
TAACAGTAAAGGGAAAGAGAAATGCGGCCATAATGAAATGCAGAGCGCTGTGAAGACACAATAGGTACGAGGTGCTCTCGGGTATGTTGAAAGGTGTAATGGTTCCAGGACTTACACTTGGAAATGCGGTTGTTTGCTTGAAATCAGGGGTACAATCAGGACTCGATGGCAAACAAATGTCAGTGGGACATTTGTTTGCCAAGGGCTCCGAGATTACAGTTTCCTAGGACTTCTTCTCTCTTGGCGTTCGTCAAATAAGGAAGAAACTGGGGGAAAGTTCTGCACAAGAAAGGGCAAGAGGTGCAAAGGTAAAGTTAGTCTGATAAATTGAGTGTAGACGGGACATTATTCGCCTGGGGCAAAGCGGGAAACAAGCGGTATAAGGTTTCTGAAGTTTAAAGACCTCACAAAAGAAAAGCAGGATGTTTGCGAAATTGAAATGTTAACTGTCGTAGTGTGGTGAACAAAGTCTTTCACTTGGAAGGTCTCTTACTTGCGCATGACCCTGACGTTGTGATGATGACTGAGACGTGGTTAAGCGAAGATGTATACAACAGCGAATTTGTTCAAAATAATTACTACGTGTTTAGGAAAGATCGCGACATACGAGGTGGAGAAGTGTCTGTATTACTTAAATCATCGTTGCTACTCACGAGGTTACCCGACATTACTGGAGTCGAGGGCATTTTCTGTGAAATTTATTCAAATAATATTAAGTGTATTCTTATAGCTGTGTATAGGCCCCCCTCTGAGCTCTTCTGTCGCTATCTTACACCACTTGAAAGAATATTTTCGGTAATATGTAAAAACAGACGACAGAATAATTATGGTCATTAATTTCAAGTGGTCCCATTTTTCAACCCAATCATTTAATTTGATGGAGAGTGAAATGCTGAACCTGGTATTTAATTTGTACCTTATGCATGTTCTAAATGAGCCTAGAAGAATCCAGCATAATCCTGCATCCATGTTAGATCTCTTTTTTCTAAGTGGTAACATTGCAACAAACGCCTCCTGCAATGTTGCTGCTGGTATATCAGACCACAAGGCAGTATTATAGGCACTGAAAGATGTTTTATTAAATCGCCTAGCTTATATTAAAAGCTTCCCAAATTTTTAAAGGGCAGACAATGAGTTCACTATTGACATGCCTGACTTTCATTACGACGATTTTAAAGACAATCCATGCTGTGTAAATGATTGTGGCTTGTCTTCAAAGCCATTATTCATGAATGTGTTCAGCGTATCATTCCAAAGATAATCAAGACGTCCTGTGAGCGCAAACCTTGGATTAGGAGAGACACGTTGCATTTGCAGCGTAGGTTAAAACGTCCGAAGAAACGGGCAAAGTCAGCTGTCGCTTGCACAGCCCCAGTTATTGAACAGGTGTCACGAAAATTGAAAAATCAGATCGCACTTGATAATCAAAGCTATTGTAGTACTCAACTCCCATTATTTATCAAAATTCGCCTGAGAAATTTTGGAAGGTGACTACTCCACATTCCAGCTCAACTGAAGTGCTTTTAATTGCTGGCAGTTGTGCACGGAATGATACTACAGCGAGCGTGCGTGCGTACGTACGTACTTACGTATGTACGCACGGGAACAACCTTACTGTTGGTGTAGTAAAACAGAATTCGTTGTTATTGTTTGAGGCGCATATTCAATAATTAGTGATTTCATTATTTGTGCGGGTGTTGAGCCATATTCGGTTCTTGGGCCACTTTTGTTTCTTACTTTTTATAAATGATATTGTCCGTGATCTTTCTGTCCATGTTAAGCTATAAGCTGATGAAAAGTTGGTGTGACATGGGGCAAATGGTAATGCATCTTGATGAAACACTATATGTGAGAATATCATAAGAAGCCAACAAACACTGACACCAAGGACAACATAGGGGAAATTACTTGTGCTTGATAAATTAAATAATGAAACTATGTATTAATGGAGATGAAAATGGATGAAAGAGCAACTTGCCGCAGGAGGGGAACGATCCCACAACCTTCGCATTTCGCGTGTGGGTCGTTCCCCACCTGCGGTAATTTGTTTTTTCATGCACTTTCATTTGCATTAATATATAGTTTCATTATTTCATTTATCAAGCACAAGTAATTTCCCCTATGTTGTTCTTGGTTTCAGTGTTTGTTGGCTTCTTATGATATGACTAATAAAAATCGGGCTCCTCGGTTAACCCCCTTTCTTCTCGTTTATATGTGAGAATAACACTTAGAAAGAACCCTCCCCGTTACCAGTATAGTATTACAGACCACGCACTTTTTAAGGTCACATGATACACGTATCTGGGCCTCTGGATTTCTGATAACCTTTCTTGGAGTAGACATAGTGATTGCCGTTGCATTCGTCTCACGTGGCGGACGGACAAATTTCTCGTTGGGTAGACATAGAAATACTTACGCATTTAAAATGTGGGTCATAGGGCATGGGACACTGAATGTGCACGAAGAAAATAAAAAATAAAAAGAGGGAATCGTTGCACGTCACAAGTCGCCGTATAGGCATCGAAGACCCTAGTGATAAGGAAATTATTTTTGGACAGCTCTGATAGCGTACGCGCAACGACGGTTCCTTGCGTACTGTCGAATGCTCATATGCTGCAGCCTAAAGCTCGCTGTAGGGTGCGAAACCACTCGCAGCGAAAGCGAAACTTTGTGCGCGGACATGCATGCAGACGCGCAGTAGGTCGCTGCCAAACCGTGCAGTCGCTGCGTTGAGGTTTCATTCTGTTACGCTCCGTTTGGTTATACAGACAGCCCATTGTGCGAAAATATTTCGCATAGTTTGCTCTCAGCGATTGCCTGCCTTCCACGCAAGAAACCCGGTCCGGGGGACTCCGTTGCGGCGACGGCGCGCAGTGGGCGTTCACTGTACGTATTCGGTAAAGAGATAGCGTCTGTAAACCGTCCTGTGCTTTCTGTTTGCCCAATAATATTATTTTGACAGTAAAAGAAACAAGAAAGAAAGAAACTTCCGCCGCTTCGGGACTACTTTCAGAAATGTCCAGGAGAGTTCTCGCGCGGTGTTTTTATTGAGCGTCGACAGCCAAACCTATGAGGAGCACCCCGCGTCGTCCCTCATACTGCGCAAGCGAGGCGCTTCCGACGCTTCCTACAGATAGCGACTCCGTAAGTCCTCGCCGCCAGTAACGCGTGGATTTCTGCTTCCGCAGGCGTCGTTCTTCGCTTCAAATGCGTTGCCTTGAGACGTGGAGAAAGAAGAGGGAGCCAGATCCATGACGACATAACTTTCAAAGCATAACTTGCGCTCACCACCGCAGTTAGTCAGCGCTCTCACCTCGAAACCCGTCCAGAGCATGCCCGAGCGTGGTCTACCGTTTTACGAAATCAGCTGCGTACTTTAAACTCCGGTGCGTATTTTCTTGCTAATTTTTGTTCCGCTGTCTTGCACCTGTATAGGATGAGACGAGATGTTTCGTGGGTTAGTTACTCGTAGCGTGTTTGTTTAGTAAAATGTTCTGTTGAGCGTCTTTCGTTGCGGAAGAAACAAATAGCGTTAGCCTGCACTCTAAACGTCGAAGCCGTCGCCTTTGCTTCAGAGTTATGCGCACTATTTTGTTAGATTGTGTTAAATATTACGCTGTTGAGACGTGCTTATTCAGCTCTCGCCCGTCTGTTTAGAGGCAGAAGGCATTGAGCAGGACGACAGCGTCGACGGGGACCGTCTGCCATAACTATGGACCGGTACAGCCCTAAGAGGAAGCTTTAGCTCGCATGCTCCTATCTAAATACATGTAAAAGGAGAATTCGTTTTTCTAGGCAACCATTGCACCAAATTTGACGAGGTTCGTTGCATTTAAAAGAAAAACGCAAGATCTAGTGAGTGTTTGTTTGGAATGTTTGAGTTAGGTTATACATTTTTTATTAAAAATTGTCAAAAGTCGGAAATTTTTGAACAACGAAACTATAATGTTTACAACTCTGTAACTCAACAACAAGAAATGATAATACAATTGTGTGAATTGCATGTAATAGTGCATCTAAAGCGGACAAAATTTATAAGTTACACATGAATATCAATAAATTTAATAGCATGGAAATACAGCTTTTGCAGAACCCTTGTAAACAACGTAACAAATTCACGTAAGATGTAAAATGACGTATCGAATTTGTTCGCTTTGAATGATCCAATGGATGCTTTTTACAGAACCGCGACATCTGTTCTTGATGCAGGGCTATGAATTTGTAAACTTCGTGCTTCTATTTTTTTCAAACTGTCGAATATTTGAAAATCTTCTTAACCAAACTCAAGCCCTAAATCGAAATTCCGCTTCCTTCACTCACTAGAATTTAACTTTCTCTCTCAAATGCAACAAATTTCATTAAAATTGGTCGAGAGGTTATCTCAGAAAAAGCGTTTTTGTGTTTTACATGTATGTGAATAGGCCGCGTCGTAGTTGGGCCGGAGCTAAAGCTTCCTCTTAAATATGGTCGGAGTCCCCATCTCGCCAGTCTGTCGTTGGACCGTTGGGCACAAGATAGGACGAATTTTTTTTCACACGGGCAAGCAGTCGCTGCGGAGCCTGGACGCCCGCTTGATCGCCTGCTCATATTTGCAGGGGCGAAAGAGGTCATTCTTTCTCAAAAGATGGCTCCAAGCGAGACGAATCGCGGTCGGAAGGGCGACTTGGTTGCCTTCACACGTTTGCAGAGCGAAAGGTTTCCTCGTTCGCCTGAAACCGCCCCGAATTAAACGCGACCAGTCGTCCTTGAGGTGGCCTTCGCGATTAGTTGGGCGCAATGCCGGTTAATTACCCGACGCCTTCGTTCCCTACAGCATTGACGCCATGTCGGCGAGACGCCTGGTGGTTCGATGCGTTTACCTGTACTGACGTAACACAGACTCGACTGCTTCACACCCTCGGAATTCCTTCACTCAACTTCGGCGTGCGTTTGCCACGCCTATGCTATGCATACGCATATTGCAAAACCCCCGCAGTAGAGGCAACCAAAATGAGCTGACTAAATATACCGCTTGCCTATCACTTCAGGGCCTATTTCCCATCATCCCATTACTATACAATTTTATGATTAGTCTTCAAGATCGTCACGTGACGCTCCCTCCTAGTAGTTCTTCTTTTTTCCTTCCTCCATGCATTGCTCCGTCACAAAAACGTAGCCATCGGCGTCGTTTGCTGAAAGCTGTGCGTTGTCGGACGACGTGCAACATTATTCTGTACAATGTGGAGATTTAGAGCAAATTCTCGCGCTGTGGTCGGGTGCAAGAACTGTGATGGAGACATGAAGCTGTGGAACACGTCGTTGCGTAAAATTCACGCGCTGCTGCTGGATCAGGACTGCCCATGCTCGAGGGCGTTTCTGTGCGGGCTTCTCAATTCAGTCGATTGCATTGAGAAACGGGGGGAGAGAAATTTGTATGTACTGCGCTAACGAAAAAAAAAAAAAACCGGCAATTACGAAAGCTGTTTTTTATTGACTCTTCGAGACATCTGCTGATGTTTGAAAGAACTGAGATGACACAAGAGATGCCGTCTGATATTAAACTGATGGTTTGGATTCCTAAAAAATAGTTTTAGAATACAATAAGTAATAAATATTGATTGGATTACTAAGCTGGTGTTTCTCTCCCATGAAGAGTTTGAAAGGTTGAAACGGGAGCTTTCATTTAGAAAACATATGAGTTACAGCCAGTTATGCCCCTGTCGCACGGTCACTTTCGATCGCGATCGAGCCTTTATCCTGCTCTGAATTTCGACCGCAATTGAATATAATTGCCACTACACAGTCCAAGGATCGGTATCGTGTTTGTTGAGCTCTAACGCCAAAAATGTAAATGAATATTAGTGCGAAGTAAATAATAAACGTGCTTAATAGGTAGTGTAAGTAGTTGCATACGTTTTTCGGAAACATATAGCTTCTTCATTCGTTATTTTAGGCAAAAGACATGCCACGTCCACCGATTCTGATCATCTGCAACTCTCAGAACCAAATGCATGGTGTCGACGCTACAAACAGAGATTTACAAAATTATACGCAAATAAAAAAAAACATTTTTTTTGCACTGTTGCTTAAAACAGCCTTTTTATGGAGTTATTTCTTCGGCTCTCTTTCTTTCTCGTTGTGCCTCGTTTTCTAACACACTGAGCTAGAAGCTGCTTATGTTGGTTTCCGATCGGGCAGTTCGATCACGCCGCGCGGATCACGACCGACTGGACTCGGATCGAGCCTCGATCGCGATCGAAAGTGAGTGCGTAGCAGCAACCGAGCGAAGTTGGCTCGATCGCGATCGAAAGTACCCGTGCACTGAGAAACAACACCCGTACGGGGGGGGGAGGGGGGGGGGGGCATCCAGTTGGTACATTCAACAAACGCGATCTGCAGCTCTGAAGTCAACTACGCGAAACTGTTGCGTCCCCACAGAACTGGTGAATACCACAGAGATCTTTGCACCAGCATCGAGGCAAGCGCTTACCTCAACATATGCGGGAAGATGAAATACCAGCGAGCGAGGTGTCAACACCGAAGCGGACAGGATTTCTCACTCGGCGCTCAAGCACACACATACGAAGCCGTCAAGCAAAGCGCGAAGGTCAGGGCAACCACTTCAAACAGATCGTGGCGTAAACACGCGGCACTAGGCACAAAAAAGAAAAAGGAACCGTAAAGTGACGAGCGAACTGACGAAACGGCGCGCAAGACGTCTTCGTGAGCTTGAATCGCAAGGCGCTAGTAGCGACGTGCATGCACGGTGATCGAGCGCCAGCGCGCTCAAACGCGAGCTCATGCATACTCAACATGCGCCGAGTCTCGCAAGGGAGGAAAGTGGGGAGAAAACGCGCCGCCTTCCGTCGCGCGCATGGTGCCGACGGGAGGACAGGGCGGGGGGGGCGGCGGCATTGTACACTGACAGCTACTGCGTATTGCGCGGCCGCGCGCGCCGTACCATGAAAGCGATCTGCGTCGGGGGCTGTCTAGTTGCGACGGCGACTCATACCTTCGCGCGTGCTGCCTTCTGGCCCCTCAGTTTGCGTTGGAGTGATAGATAGCACGAAGGTCACTTCGTTCGCTGCTGATGCTGCGCTTCCTCACGCTGCAGCACTTTGACAGCGAGTGTCCGCGGTCGTCGAGTGTGATATGTAGTACATATTTGTGTACGTACGTGGTGTTACATGCTTGCCGGTGCGCGCAGACACCACGCTTGTTAATTTAGATAGTAAGCGAATGTTTGCCAGTTGGTGCGGCGGGTAAATCTGCTACTCTGACTTCGTACAGCTGTCTACGCATTTGCTATCGCAATCGACGGTTTATTTCGGGGGCGAAACTGCGACATTTTGTTCAGTACGTTACCATTGTGACGTCAGATTCGCTTTGTGTGTCCAGTCGACGAAACTGAATGTGTGACTCGTGTTGCTCCCACGCACTCCAGGGAAAGGCTACTCCCAGCATGGCTGCGACGCGAGGCCTTCAGCTGGCGCGTTCGCTGTGGACGACGCCTCGGCGTCTGGCTTCGGCGAGCTTCGCGCAGTGCCACGCGAGGGTGTTTACGAGCAGGAGAACGTGCATGGGTTGGCGTCGACACGGAGTCGCCCGTTACTGTAGCCAGCCGAGGTACGTGATTGCTTTGTATAGCGACTTTGCCGAAAGAAATGAAGCCACAATACACTCCAAGACCACTTATTATGTATTGCCATATGTAATGCTTTCTTGTTATATATTGACCACTATAGCGTTGTGTGAACCAGGGGTGCTTATGATATATATATATACATATATATATACATTTCCCACCCTGCCAAAATGACAACCAGGGACTGTAGTATCTATAAATAAAGAGAACTACGAAATTCTTACGCGCCCTTAATTTACGCGAATTTCGCGATTGGACGTCATATTTCAATGCAATGCAATACAATATATTTCTGTAACATCATAAGGATGTTGGGTGCACCGGCAAAAAGCCAGTGAGAAGGCTTGACGAGGCCGACGCACTCTACAAGGGCTCGGCAGTTGTACAAGAGAACATACAAACAAACATTTGGAGGACGCTTAAGCTTCGCCTTTAAGAGTGGAACGCGATAGCATTGAAAGATCCCTGACTGCTTCTCACGCTTCCCAGCAACTGCAGCTTATGTAACCGTAGCGTTTATCAGGCAACGCTGGCGGCGAGCGCTATGCACGAAGGCAAGCTTTCTGGTATACAAACGCGGCCTCTTGCGCGGGCCGATATCCTGTAATTGTTTCGCACTCTTAATGTGTAAGTCTGAAATCTAACATAAAAGTTATGCGCCGTCGGTATTGTTAAAGCGAAAGATTTACTGGCCGCGAACTTGCGATTTAGCCGTGGCAGTGCTCCGAGGAGGCACATCAAGTCACAACGCGCGCCTCGCCACGTACATTTATCTCTCTTTCTCTTTCGCTCCCTAGTCACTACTGCGCGTGCGCCACAAGTAGCACCGAGCCACAGGTGCCCCGCCGCTGCGCAGCGCCGCGCCTTTTCGCAGCTGCCATTTGGTATGACGTCACACTGCGTTCCTCGTCGTTGCGCTCGCCTCCGCTCGCTTCGCCAGCTGCGTCGCATGCCTGATAACATGTCGGAGGATTGAAAAGGAGAGCTCGCATGCGCCGCAACCACAATTGAGGCGGCAGTATGGACGGCGACAATTCTGATAAGCAGGAGGAGGCTTGGAATCGACATCGGAACGAGATGAAGAGGAAACGAATCGCCCAGGAAACAGACGAACAGCGCGCCGAACGACTGGCTAAAGGCCGCAAGATAGCTAGACCACCAGACTAACCTGGACTTGCAATCAAGATTAACCAAGGCTAACCATGCTATGCCTTAGCTTCCACTACGTATATCCTGGCATAGCCGAGCTAAGCCACTGCCAATTTTTTTTTGTTCGTGTCATTTGTTTGTGGGCTGTCATTCTCAAAATTCCGATGAATAACTTTGTAAAGAATGAAAGACAAGGTATGACCAACTTTGGTGATAGAATGGTTGGGTATGCGTGGTTCGGAACGATATTTCGCGAAAGGACGGTCGAACAGGACGCGGAACATCAGCGCCGACGCCGGATTTTCTGCGGCGCTAAGCCGTTAACGCTATCGCGTTAAAACAGCATGAAAGCATTCTCAGAGAAAAGGAAAGCTTTTAGATAACAAACACAAGATAACAAACAAAAAATAACAAATCTGGCATTGTTTAGCTATACGTGTATCTATTGAGATTCCCTGTTTAATCAATGCGGGAGAGTGTAGCACAACATTTTACAACCATAATTTGTACGGGTCCTATAGGTACATACAAGCCGTTTCAAACTTGTTCGTGTTGAGTACTTAGGCGCTTTGCATATTAATGTCGACAGCTGCAACATAAAACAGTTATTTTTTTATATAAAGCTTGCGTTATACCATCTGAGGAGTAAAATTTCGTGCAACTTGGGAAGAGGGGTTATGCCAAATACCTTAAAAAGCGGCTGATTTTCTTCTAGTCGCGGAGCCTTCACAATATTTCGAACAGCTTTCTTTTGAAGGAGGCGCAGGCGGTTGATATTGGTAAAGATGTCGTACCCCAATCCAGCAAGCCATAATTACCAACGGGAGAAAACAGTGCAATATAGAACACTTGCTTATAACCCTTAGGCATGAAGTATTGCAGTCGAAACAAAATGCGGACAACCTTTGAAAGTTTGTTCACCAACATTTCGACGTGATCATTGTATAATAAATTTTCATTAAAGATGACAACTAGACTTTTGACTGCTGGAACTGTTTGAAAGAGTGACGAACCCACCCTTAAAGTGGTTGGACACGGGGCAGCTTGTTGCAAGGGCTTTTTGAAAAGCACGGCTTTCGTTCTTTTTTCTCCAATGTTTATATTTAAAGAATTGTATCTAGACCACTCGAGAATAGAGCGCAAGCAATGGGAGGCGTGTTGCTCAAGAACCAGCAAATGTGCGGCTCTGAAGAATAAAAATGTGTCATCTGCATGAATGGCAAAAAGTTGGGAGCTTGTTTATGCGGATGATGTCTTTACCATAAAGGAGGAATGCCCGTACACAGTTTGGGGCTTGTCCCACAACGATAACCGTCATCTCGCTTGCTTGCATTTACTTTCTTGAGAACTCAGTGCTCGCTACTTTCCTGTCAAGAATGCTGTGTCATGCTGATAACGCGCAAGGCGTTCGGGACTATATCAGATCAGGATTGGCCACCCTGGTGCAGTACTTGGCCACAACCTCCTATATATGAACACAACAAACAAACCCCGGCCCTCAGTCCCCAGCAGCTGCGAAGCAACTGACCACGGCGGCGGTCAGACCTGCGACCCATCTTTACTAGCTTTATAAATGTGCTCGTTGCGGACACCGTTCTCTATGGAATTACTCAATGAAAAAAAAATTAAAATAACATTATACGGATCCCACGCACTGTGAGAATGGATGTAAGCGAAGAGGGGTGAGATGAGGTGAAACATTACTTGCGTGCCCCACTTGTCTCTGTCTGCGTAGTACACAGAACTCATAGCGTGATGTATTTGCTTCAGGCGTTCTCGATCGTCCTTGTTCATAGCTTCCGAGATTAGCCTCACTGTCATCGCCTCAAACGGCGCAACGCATTTTGGCAGAAGCGTTGGACATTAATTAAATAATGGGTCTTTACGTGCCAAGAGCGCAATATGATTATGAGGCACGTGGCGGTGGGGGATACCGTTTTAATTTTGACCACGTGGGATTCTTTAACGTGCAACTAAATCTGAGCAAACGAGCGTTTTTGAATTTCTCTCCTGTCGAAATGCGGCTGCCGCGGTCGGGATCGAACTCGCAATCTCGAGCAATGAATGCAATTGCCGCAACACTACCAGGGCCGGTAGAGAAATGTTGATTTGACGGGCGGACGTTTCCGTATAGTGTCGTCTAGACGCTGCGACGATTTAATGCGGCTTTGTGTCCTCATGCTCTACTTCACTTGCCCGCTTGGCAAACTTGCACGGTGTTTCAGAATTCGCGGAAGCGTACAGTACAGTAGCATGCTTAAATTTAAATTTATACAGTATGACCGTTGCTGCTTCCGTGTCTATAGTAGTAGCGTTTCCTTGCCTGTTTACGTCGCCTTCTCGCTCACCCGTTCTCCCCCCCCCCCCCCCCCCCTCATGTATGCTTGCTGCGAGCGAACAGTGGCGAGGTGTTACTCGTTTCGCGACTGCGTCAGCTTTACCCATTCTCTGTATCCTCTCCCAAACTCCTCTCTATATACCATTCTCTCTGCCTACGCTATGGACTATTACACGTTAGTACAAAGGTAAGCGCTGCAGTTCTGGAGTGCTTCTGGTGGGGTCACGGTGATAACAGCAGTCGCGAGGGCATTGTGGCGATACGATGGAAAGGTCCAGATGACTTTGTTTCGCGTCGCCTTTCCTCACGGTCACGCTCCTTCCATGTGTATGGCAGAAGCGCGGCAGAAGCGGTACAAGCCGTAGTAGTGGAAAGGAAGCTTCGCTTAAAAAAACAAAGTAAGGAAGCGGTACCCAAATGTCCTCACTGCGACAAATAGGCGCTTTCGAATGCACCACTCCTTATTGAAGCGGGTTTGGCGCGTCTGCTCGGTCGGCCGCGCGCAGAATAATCCTGAATCAGGGATTTAGTAAGCTGGGCCGATCCCGCGGGTAGTCTTTTTCGCGGGCGCGTGGGTCATGTGGCTCGTCTGGCGGTAGTCTTCGCGTATTGCCAGACAAGCACGTAATCGCCGTGATGCGAAACACGGTGCAGATGGTGAAGTCTTGTGTGCGGCATTTAATTGATCGGTTCGAGAAAGCTTCGCTTCGCGTAAGTTCAAACGAGTGCGTTTGATGTGCATATTGATTGATTGATTGATTGATTGATTGACTCATTGATTGATTGATTGATTGATTGATTGATTGATTGATTGATTGATTGATTGATTGATTGATTGATTGATTGATTGATTGATTGATTGATTGATTGATTGATTGATTGACTGACTTTCAGGACCGGAGCCGTACGCCTCTCTTACACTCTCCACGAATCGGACGACGCCGCAACGGCGTCCAGGCTGCCGCCTATTGTGGCGCTGCACGGAATGTTTGGCCGCAAGGAGAACATGACCGCTGTTTCTAAAGCGCTGGCCGCGGCGACGGGTCGTAACGTAATTCAGATGTATATCATTGTTTCTTTTTTGTCTGCTGTGCGGCAAACACTCGCTGTGATCCCTAAAATGGGCACTTATGGCGACTCTGAAATGAATCGCGCAGTATTATCGTAGTTATATACGGCGTACGTGTGTATTTAGCTGTTCCCGATCTAGCAGCGTGAGCTATATGAAGCGCGTCCGTTCTTTGCAGCATCCGTCCTCCGCCAATCCAGCCTTCGGTGCGGGCGTGCTGGGGCGATTTTTCGAAAAAGCCTCACGGGCACTACAAACGTGGTAACTTTTTAAGGGTTCACATTTCCACCTTTTTATGGATAATCGCGCACGCACGCACGCACGCGCACCTCAACACAGTGAGATTGTAAATCGTCTGAAAACACAGGTTAATTGTCGAAGTACTCGTCAACGCCGCAGATGAGCCACAGTGACGTGCTATATATATATATATATATATATATATATATATATATATATATATATATATATATATATATATATATATTTAATTTGAAGTAATGTCTCGTTTAAGCGACAATGCTTAGGGTGTTGGAACTTTACAGAGTGACCGGCCTATCTTTGCTGGAGATATCATCATTTAATGAACAAGAACAAGAGAACGCGTATACGGGATGATTATTTTTATGCTCACCGGAGGTATAAAAAATCGACTGTGGCAGTTGGCATAATTCCTGTTATTGAGCTGGATTATTCGAAGAGGCGGACATTAATAGCGCGGGAAATTGAAACGAACATTCAACTAATAACAAGAATTAACTAACTAGCTTCCCAATGAATTACTTTACGGCGCATATTGCGATTTACGGATTGTAGCCGTGAGGTTGCAAGACGTGCCCCCTTCACGTGAATCTCCAGAATGACACTGGTTTCGTGGTATCATTTCCCGAAGTATGGGACGAAGTACTTGGCGTTCCAGTTACTTTCTTGCTCCAATGCATAAAACAACATGTTGTTTAACAAAAAAGTGGGTGTAACAACAGTGCATTTTTACGGCGAGTTTTATGGCGCATATCAGCAAACTGGTGTCATTCTGGAAATCCGTTCCAAGTGGATACACCTTGCGAACTCACCGGCTACAATTCGTAAACTGCAATATGTGCCTAAAGTCATTTATTAAAGGAGAGTAGAGTAAATGAACCGTGGAAGCACATACTTGCAATACCCACTTCGTATCACGCATAATACCAACTCGACCAAACAGCTACGCACGCAGGCGCAGGTGGGGTATGGGTGGGGTAAGTTTCAAGGAATCCTCCTCACGGGCAGGAGGAGGCAGCTATCGACAGTAAAATATGCAGATGGCTAGCGTATGCTCACTGTAAGTACTCCTAAGACACTTAGCTATATTGTCTTGTAAGATACTAAAACGTGTTATTGAAAACTCGCAGAGTTGAAACGAACCTTGCATTCCGTAAGAAAGTCTTTCTGGGCTTGTGCAGGGTTTTCCTCTCTCTCTCTTTCTCCCTCTCTTTCTCTCTCTCTCTCTCCCTGTATCGATGTCGTTCGTGATGTGTGCCTATACTAAGAGTCTGCATAGATTTGATAAAGTTTCTAAAAAATTTGTTTTGTTTTTGTTCTTCTTTTACGTCCCCGAGGTCTAACGTGTCGGCTGTCTCGCGGAATAAGTTGCTTCGGTCCCACAGACTGGGTGATTAAAGCTAGGTGACTTGATGCTTCGATCCCGACAGTGCACGATGTGTGATTTTTTGTTTATTTAAGTGAAGTACAATGATAAGATGATCGACCTCCTCGGGGAGGGCTATCACAAAGTCATAAACGCTATTTACTCGGAAAACTAGTCGTCACATTTTTAATACATGCATATTGCACGATTTTACGCAGCGACTGATTTTTGATGCCTCTTTACAGCCGTGTTATGCATACAGTGGTTGTGGCTAACAGAAATAGGACCTCACGGTTCCCCTTCTTCTCGTCCATCCACGATTCATGTATCCTATTGTCAACTCAATATCACCGTGTGTCCGGCGCTCTTTGGCAGAAGTGACTCTTGCGCCAAGAAAACCTATTAATCTCTGAATTGATTTTCTGCAGAGGAAGGAAAGAAAGAAAGAAGATGTGTAAGCTAGACGAAAATTACAAATAACGATGATCAACACACACTGCACACATTACAACACAAGTCACAAGCACGATGTGTGTCTTTTCAAGGTTTTTCTTTTTGTTCTTCTTCTTTCTTTTTTTAACGGCGAAGCTGCTTACATGAGAGACCTGTATGAATGAACCGTACGCGTGGCCTCTATGGGGGGAGGGGAGGGGGGGGGAGGCTTTCTGGGCTGTCCAACGTCCGTAAAGTGAACAAGAAAGATAACGAACGATAGTACGGCGCGGAAGAAAGAAAGGACACGTGACTTCACCGCGCGCGGCGCCTGCGCAGTGGGGGAGTGCACCCGCGCTGGTCGCCATTGCCGTCGGCTGCGTCTGTTTAGCTGCGTCTGCTGTCGTCTGCACTCGACACAACGGCGTGGCTGTTGTGGCCGGAAAACACGAGGACGTGCGCCGCGGTAGCTGCCGCGGTTTGTAAGAACCGGATTGTGCATTATAGAGGTAGACCCCTGCAACAGTTGCAACTCCAACAAAAATGAAACAAAAAAATGGGAGGACCACGCATTGTGCGCACGGCCGGAGAATAAGCCGTGATAACCATCGTTTCGAAATAAGATAAATAAGGTTGATATATAGTCGTATACGTGTGTGTGAATGTATTATCTATAATAGGAAACCTAATAATTTAAACAGCTTCACTGGCTAATCCGCCACCATATGAATGGTTCGGCCCGAATTTTTTTTTTTAAGGACCCTTTTAGTTTCACTACCGCACCGGTACGTTTTTGCGTTTCTGTCCCGCCGTGTCACTGACGTCAGATAGGAATGTAAAAACCATACCGAGAGAATATTTTTCCTTCTCCGTGTCATTTTTGGTCCTTTGTGCGTAACTAAAAATAAACCGTCGCGTTAGTTTTATGGTATCGGAGAAAACAAAATCTGACGCTGGAGTTACGTCAGAGAACCCGGCACTGAAAGGATTAAAGGGAGACTAAACAGAAGCACTGAATCAGTTTAGGCCAACGTAATAATTTTTCAGAACTACATTTTTTATTAATTTCGCGGTAATAGGTTTATTGTTGCTGAGGAATATGAAGGCTCAACTTTAGGTTGTTGTTGTTTTATTTAACCGTCCTTTGAGTTTTTCTTAAACTCCTGGTTGCCGCCACGTTGGGCTTCAAACGAACTTTTATTTTTTAATTTAGTGCGCAGCGACGTCAAACTGACATGGCCATGAAACACCGAACGCATATCAGTACAACCGTTGTCATGCACACGAATCGACTGTAGCGCCATGCATATGATTGTTACAGATTAAAAAAAAAAAAAAAAAAAAACACGCAGCGTTAAAGAGACACTAAAGGCAAACATTAAGTCCAGCTAAGGTGATAGATTAGTGCTCTAGAATCTCTAAGGCGCCAATATTATCGCGATCAGAGCCTTAATAATGGAGAAATTGAGGTAAATGCACGACGTGATTAGGGACTCCCCCGGGACATTCAAGTACTTGCCCGATGACGAAAGCACTCCTCAGTTAGATTCTGTCACTAGTACTCAACCACTCGTTGCAGAAACCATCCTTATATTGTAATACGAAATAAAATGCTACTTGTCCCGTTCTATTTCAATTTTTAAGAAAAGAGAATTCATTGAAATTACCCTTGGCAACGACGCGGGCGGTAGAAAGGGTTTGCATTCGCTCGACTCTGAACCGCCCACGCTTTCGCGTTTCTGTAGTTCCGCTATCGCGTGGTGATGCGCTGGTTTTGCTGGCTCGCGAAACTAGCACAAACTGCAAGTAGCAGAGAATTCAACTTCCATGTGATGTCGCGGGATGCCCGAATGGTCTACGCAACTAAACCAAAAAGCAGCTGCAGCGGTTCCTCCATGTGCAGCGGCGAGTCCACCGCTATGGATGGATGGATGGATGTTATGAGCGTCCCCTTTGGAACGGGGCGGTGGGTTGCGCCACCAAGCTCTTGCTACTATGCTGCCTAATATCCTACCTAGGTTAACCAATGAAAAAAGAAAAAAAAAAAACACTATGAACTACCGCGTCCAACCTTTCTGATCCCCTATTGCGAATTGTGCTTTTGTACGTCTCGGTCTTTTGTCGTTTCCCTACTTTTCTTCCACCAATCCTCCAATCGCCTCTTACTAATGTCTTTTGCGGACCTGTTTGCTTTACCACTGCTCCCGCTGAACCCAAGGGCTTCAAGGAGGCCAGTGGTGCCTAAATCGACCGCTGGGTAGACGTCTTCACATTCTAATAAAATATGCTCCGTCGTTTCCCTAGCTTTCTCGCAGCAAGCACATGCTTCTTCTTCCTTCTTATATCTCGCTTTATAGGTGCGTGTTCTAAGGCATCTCGATCTCGCTTCGAAAAGTAATGAGCTTCCCTTTGAATTATCATAAATGGTTTCTTTCCTTGGCTATGTCTTGGCTTGGTATCGCCGCCTGTCGGGGGCCATTTTACTCACCGACGGCAGCAAAGAGGGCAATTGCGACGAGACGTTCATTTGAGGGATCGCCAGCCGTTTGTGCTCAGGCGCGAGTAAGAGTAGGCGCGAGAGAGAAAATCTGGGGGCTTTTGCTCCTTGAATATATATATGACTCTGCCAAGGCACTACCGAGGAGGTTTCCAAGCTCTTGTTGTAGGCGTTTGTCCCTAGGCGTGCCGGCATCGCGCATAGTGTGGTCGAATTTGTTTACGCTCGGACCCTGTCTGCCGGCGCTGTAAAATAGGTGAAGCCGTGGGCACTGACGCCCGATTTGGCGACCGCTGTGTCGGACAGACTGTCTCGCACCTGCGGCGCTCGTGCCAAGTCAGTCGTGGCGGATCGTAGCTCTTTCGCGCATTACGGCGATGTACCTTGTAAATAACATCACAGATGTTTCTGTGGGAGCAGTAGCGACTGTAGTAGAGCCTGGGCCGCATATATGGAAAAAATTCGTGGGGCGCGGTAGTGCTGAATTTTGCGTCACAAGTTGGCGGCTGGACGTAATTATATTTATTCACTCGTGTTTTTTACTAATTGTAACAAGGTGTCATTATTTCGCATGATTGGTGGCGCCTCCAGGACACCAAAGCGGCAACGGGGACAACAAAGCTAGAACCCGAACTGGTCCGTGGGTTGGAGATCGGAAAGGCCTGCGCGTGCCAGGGGTGTATAAGATCGGCTGTCCGCTATCGCGGACAGACAGTTTTTTTATGCGAACACCCCGTGGC
This sequence comes from Dermacentor andersoni, assembly GCF_023375885.2. NCBI lineage: Eukaryota > Metazoa > Arthropoda > Arachnida > Ixodida > Ixodidae > Dermacentor > Dermacentor andersoni. Next base: position 65,777,203 of record NC_092816.1, on the reverse strand, counting down.
ACGCTTCGGCCTCCGCGGCCCCAACCCACGGGCCATTCTGCTTCCAGCTTTGATCCCCGGCTGCCCCTTGGGTGTCCTGGAGATCCTGCGCCGCCTGCTTTATTATAACCTCAGGTGCTCTCGTGAGGCATCCGTTTGCCGGTTAAATGTGCCCTCCTGGAGCAGTGCTTGTAAAAAATTCAATCTATCATCGCGACGAAAAAAGCGACCTGCGACTTATACAACACCAGTCAGAACATTGGACTAATGGGGCTGCAGCCCAGGGCCTCACCTCAGACAGTAGGAGAAGAGGGCCCGTTTATTCTAACCTGCTTAGTATATGGAACCATGGGCAACGGAATTTCAAGCGCCATGTATGAAGCGAGAAAACCAGAACGAACAGACGGGTTCCCCGCCTAATGTAACAGCATGCGCTTAGCCTGATCATTTGGGGAGAGCTTGTCGAGCTGCAAAAACAGGAATCCCCCGCCACCCCGGCGGGACCCTCTTTCTTACGAAGCTTGGTGCGTTTGCTTGGAAGAGTTTTCGGGGTTTCCTGTCAGTCCGTCTGTCCAGTGCTGTCTGGAGAGGAGGGGCAAGGGGGAAACACCTAAAACATGTAATGTGGGATGAGGACCTAAATCTCCCTTGCCCTCCGTAACCACCACGCCACCCTCCACCTCTCAAACAGTTCCGCCGCTCTCCTTCTCATAGAAAGGATGTGCTGCAGTACCCAACAGTGCCTCCCATTCAACTTTTCTTTACCGTGATGGTGATTTGGACGCGAGAGGATGAGTGCGATAGCAGATGATGATGAGTCTGATTGCAGAGTCTAGGCAGGAAAGGAAAGAAGACGTCACACGTGCTTTTGTCAGCGTGCCGTGGGGCATGGAATGTTCACTATTCGGGCTAGGGTTGTGGAAGAGTGAAGGGTGAAGTTGGAGAGCTGGACACATAGGACGGTCTCCAGGGCCTGTTCCTGCCTAGGGGCTGCGCACCCTCGCGCGCGCTCGACGGAAAAAAGTAGGTCAGACAGGCCGCCGAACTTTCCTAAAAGAAGAAGAAAAAGATGACTCAGAGTCGACGGAGGGCGCGTAACTTCACCCGCGCTAGAGTGCCCTCTCCCGTTCGTTCTCGCGCTCGGCGTCGACAGGGCGAAAGAAAAATCTAGAACCTCCCAGGACAGACGATTGCTCCTAGCCAATGTGAAGACGAGACTGGAACAGGAGAAGGAGTGAGTTTGTACGGAGAAGGAGGGAATTTGTACAAGGAACTCTATGCGTATGTGAACGCCGGCTTTGGCGCTAGTAACAGACAGACGCGGCGCGCGTCTATAAAAGGAAGTAGATCGCGGGCTGCGATTCAGCCCCAAGCCACCGGTTAAGCTTGCATAAGCCCGCCCGCTGAGGAGCTCCCGGGGGACGCACCACTCTCGACTAGCCACGGGCCATCCAGGCAGCGTGCATCAGTCATCGGGATGCCCACCATTGGACAGCTGCTATCGCGTCAGACTGACGAAGTGCCCGGTGAACAATTAGCATCGATTCATGCGAAAATGCTCGGTCGGAAGCATCAAAGTGGTGCGTCTAAACGAAAGGCGAAGTTAGAAAGAGAAGAGCGTGAAAAGAAGCTACCAAAGATGACAAAGTACATACCGAATGCAGCGTCCGCGGAGCCGTATGATCGCTCTACCCAGAGTCCGTGTCAGACTCCCAATAGTACCGACTGTGCTTCTGTGGAGGACTTGCCAACTACATCACCGTGGTTTCCTGGCAAGGAGCAAAGTTTGACTCATCTTGGTTTTCTGGATCCTGTGAAAACGGTGCCAAGCTCGGTCGTCCACATTTCTGAGCAACCGACGCTAACCGAGCCCAGTCCTGTTCCACAGTCAGCAACGTCTATGCTACTCGGCCGGGCCCCTGCCACAGAGATACAGGTGTCCGGTCCGCCACGCCCGATTTCTACTACTGCTGATCAACAGGTGCCAAACCTCCCCGATGAGCCTCCTTCTACTGACAAGCGCCAGGAAACAACACTCCAAGAACCGACTCACTTGTTTCCTGTTATTTTGGCTTCAAATAATCATGTTCCCACCCACAAAGTGTGCCTCGGCAGGACGAATGAGACGGCTTCTCGTTGCGGCAACAGAGAAGTCAGACACCCCCGCAGCAAGAGGTACGTTGCGAGATTCTCCGAAATGACCCTGCTAAGTGGCCGGACGTTATTATTGACAGCTTTCGGAGAGTATGCCTTGAGAAAGGGCCATTGTATTTTCAAAATCGGGCAGGAAATTCTCCGTCTTCCAAAAGTCAATACAAAACTCAGAAACGCTATATGTCACCTCATCTTTTCGTGCGAAAGGCTGTAAATGGGGAGGCGTACGAGCGACACTGGTTAATGTACTCGGAGTCCAAAGGTTCCGTTTACTGTTTCATGTGCAGACTATTTTTGATTTCAAGCAACCCCAGTGCTTTCACCACGCACGGCTTTTCTGATTCTAAAAGAGCAGAAGAAAAGTTTTGCGCACATCAAAATAGCGTCGAGCACCGGAACTACGTGGCAGCATGCCTCGCCCGCTCTAACTTGAGCAGCACAATTGACAAGGAGTTGGTTAAGCATCTTGTCACTGAGACCGCTTACTGGACAGAGGTGTTGAAGCGCGTAGTCGTTGTAGCTAAGCTTCTAGCTGAGCGCAACCTAGCGTTTAGGGGCAGTGCGGAGATGCTTGGTTCACAGAGAAATGGCAATTATATGGGAGTGCTTGAGGCCATTGCCAAGTTTGATCCCTTTCTAGAGGAGCACATCAAACGCTACGGGAACAAAGGAAAAATTCACCCACCGTATCTGTCAAAAACCGTTGGTGATGAATTTATCGAGAATATGGCAAAGGCTTTCAAGGAACGTCTCGTTGACGAAGTGAAACACGCAAAATACTTCTCTTTAATCGTTGATTCGACTCCATACCTTACTCACGTTGATCAGCTGTCAGTTGTTTTACGATACTATTTAAATGCGAAAGTGTACGAACGCTTTCTTGGATTTGTTCCAATTGAATCGCATACCGGATTGTATCTTTTCGATATCGGGATGTCTCTCTTGACAAACAATGGCATTTCAATTGATGATTGTAGGGGCCAAGCTTATGATAATGCGAGTAATATGTCAGGAAAATACAAAGGACTGCAAGCTCAAATCAAACACCTGAATGAATTGGCAGTCTACGTCCCGTGTGCTGGGCATTCACTGAACTTAGCTGGCGCGTGCAGCGTTGACAGTTGCCTTGAGGCAGTCAAATGTTTCACTGTAATTCAGAGACTGTATGTGTTCTTTGCTGCCTCACCTAAGCGATGGAGGTATCTTTTGGACAGCATGGGCGGAACTGGCCAGCAGCTTGTTTTGAAAAGTCTCTTTGAGACCAGGTGGTCAAGACACGCGGAATCATGTAAGGCCATTCTGAAAATTTTCAATGCAGTCTTGTGTTGCCTTGAACCTATAGCAAAGAACGAGGAAGAAAATGGTGACACTAGGAAGAAAGCGCACTCTCTCTACAAGAAAATGACGAAACTAGAGACTGCATTCATGGCAATTTTCTGGAGTGAAATCTTGGAGCAATTTGACAAAACGAGCGTAGCACTTCAGAAACCAGGCCTAGACATTTCAACTGCTGTAGACCTGCTGAGCTCTCTAGAAGGCTTTGTTAATTCTTTGCGACCTCTCTTTCATACCTTCGAAGAGAGAGCACGCACGCTAAGTGCCAATCAATGTTATCAGGATGAGGGCAAATGCATCGTTTTGAGTAAGCACCCGGACGGAAAAAGCGATAGTGCGCTACAAGGTAGAAAGAAGTTTATCGTATAGACCTACAATGTTGTACTTGTGAAGAAGAAGACGCGCCTCGCGGCACAGACACATCGCCAACGCGCGGCTCGGCTCCGCTCGCGCTGTTGATTACTGTCGCCTTTCTTGGACAGTGCTTCGGGCTGTCTCGCCGTTCCCGGTCGCTGCGCTTTTGCCTTAGGAGCCGCCAATAAACCTCTTCTCAATTGGTGGAGGTGCTGGGACTCAAACCCCGTCGCTTGTAACCCTGGAGCTGCGATCAAGAACGCTATCGCCCGCCATGACCGACAGCTCATCCCAAACGGCGCCGACGCCACAGTCCGTCACTTGCACCGGCGTTGCACGACAACGCGACCCCAAGATCTTCAGCGGTGCAGACGACGAAGACGTAGAAGACTGGTTGGCGTCATATGAACGGGTGAGCGCGCACAACAAGTGGGATGATCCAGCCAAGTTAACCCACGTCATCTTTTATCTGGCTGGTGTTGCCCAACTCTGGTTTCACAACCACGAAAGTGACTTACCCACATGGTCCATCTTCAAGACAACCTTTACAGAAGTGTTCGGCCGACCCGCTGTTCGCAAACTGCGCGCTGAACAACGCTTGCGCACCCGAGCACAGCAGACGGCAGAAACATTCACGAGCTACATTGAAGACATCGTGGACCTGTGTAAACGAGTCAACGCGGCAATGCCCGAAGCTGAGCGAATTCACCATATACTGAAGGGCATCGATGACGGCGCTTTCCAGATGCTTCTAGCCAGGAATCCGCGCACTGTGTCCGAAGTCGTCAGCCTATGCCAAAGTTATGATGAGTTACGGAAGCAACGCGCTTCGACTCGGCGTGCTCTCGGCAGCGACGACTTGGTGGCAAGCCTTGACAGCATGTACGACCCATGCTCATTACTTCAACGGGTCAAGGACTTCGTGCGTGAGGAAGTTGCCCGCCAACTTTCTTTAGTCCCCTTCACTCAGGAGCCCACCTCCCGTCTTCCAAACACGCTCCGCACTCTCATCTCCGAAGAGGTCGCTCAAGTTGTCCCTTCCGCACACCATCAGCCGCCTGCAGCCACGAATCTCAACTCTGCTCTGGCAGTGCAGCCTGTCGCGACTCCTCCCACCTATGCGCAGCCAGTCCAGCCTGTGGCCGCGCCTCTTACGTACGCGCAGGCAGTACGCAGGCCTCCGCCTGCGTCTTTCGCGACCCATTCCCAACCGGTGCCACCGGAAGCCCATGCTGCATCTTGGACCGCACCGAGAGCTAATCCTTGGAGGACGCCGGATAATCGTCCCATCTGCTATTCTTGCTGCACTCCTGGACACGTCGCCCGATATTGCCGACGTCGGCCTCAAGCGTTCGGCGACGCCTCTCGGCCCTTCCAGTACGGCAGCCAGCCCTTTCGCCAATACGCCACTCCTTCCCCTCAACCGTATGCTCGTGCTGACCTTCCAGAATTTCCTTCGCGTCGCTCGCCATCCCCTCGCCGACGCTCGCTCTCCCCAATGCGTCGGCGACCCGCACCACCTGACCAGGAAAACTGAACGTCGCAGTTCACGAGGCAAGAACTGCGCCCCATTCGAACTGTCCAAGTCCTCGCGCCTGTCCTGCTAACGTGGTCGAAATTAGTGTAGAAGGTGTTCCTGCATTCGCTCTTGTGGATACCGGCGCAGCCGTTTCTGTGATAGCCGCCAAACTGTGCCGTTCGCTGCGCAAGGTGACCACGCCGCTTTCTGGACTGTCGCTTCGTACGGCAAGCGCTCAGCACGTCACTCCGCACGCAGCCTGTACTGTACGTGTGCTTATTCACGGCATTGTTTACATAGTCGAGTGCATTGTTCTTCCCACCTGCTCGCATGACGTCATCCTCGGATGGGACTTCTTATCCCGTCATAAAGCCGTGATCGACTGCGCACGCGCCGAAGTTGAATTTTCCCCTTGTGACGCACCCTTGCACGAAGATTGTGACCGCCCTTCTAAACTTACCGTGTGCGAGGACACAGATATTCCACCTGGCTCCTTCGCTCTCGTACCCGTCTCTTGCGATGCCATCACTGATGCAACGGTCCTCTTCACACCTTCCGACGTCTTCATGAACCGTAAATCTCTCCGACTACCCTTCGCAACACTTGACATGGCTGGCGGCTGTAGCAATATATACTTTTGCAATCCCCTCTGTGCGCCTATTACATTGCTCGTTGGTGAATGCGTTGGCATCGTGGAACCCCTCGACTCTTCGTCTTTAGTTGACGTCCCCGGAGACTCTTTTGATGTCGACTCCGGCCCGTCGTCTTCGATTTCCGCGCTTGAAGAGACGTCCAAGGATGCATTCTCGAGTGCCATCGCCGATACCCTCACACCTGCCGAACGCGCCGACCTTCTTGATCTCCTGCACCACTTTAGAAGTTCATTCGACGTTTCACAACCTCACTTGGGCCGCACGTCGGAAGTGCAGCACTACATTGACACCGGTTCACATCAGCCGTTACGTCAACGACCCTACCGCGTCTCGGCCGAAGAGCGTCGTGTCATTACCACCCAAGTCGAAGATATGCTGCGCCGTGACGTTATTCAACCTTCGCACAGTCCCTGGGCATCGCCTGTCGTTCTCGTTCGCAAGAAGGACGGGTCTATTCGCTTTTGCGTCGACTACCGTCGGCTAAATAAGGTAACGCGCAAAGACGTCTATCCTTTGCCGCGCATCGACGACGCCCTCGACAGTCTTCAGGGAGCAGAATTCTTTTCGTCCCTTGACTTGCGTTCGGGGTACTGGCAGGTACCGATGGCTGCATCCGATCGCCAGAAAACCGCATTCATTACGCCTGACGGCTTATATGAATTTAACGTAATGCCGTTCGGGCTTTGTAACGCCCCTGCCACCTTTGAACGACTCATGGACAACACGCTGCGTGGCCTCAAGTGGTCCATATGTCTGTGTTACCTCGACGATGTCGTGGTTTTCTCGCCTGATTTTCCGACTCACCTGCTCCGCCTCAGACTTGTTTTGACCTGTCTAACGAACGCTGGCCTCCAACTCAACCTCAAGAAGTGCCGCTTCGCCGCGCGAGAGCTCACCATTTTAGGCCACGTTGTGTCCAAGCACGGCGTTCTACCCGATCCTGCAAAACTTCGAGCAGTCGCTGAGTTTCCGAAGCCTCAGACCATCAAAGAACTTCGGAGCTTTGTGGGCCTATGCTCATATTTCCGGCGCTTTGTTCGGAATTTCGCATCGATCATGGCGCCATTGACTCAGCTTCTGCGCGGTGACACCACCCTCTCCTCCTGGTCCCCTGCATGTGACTCCGCCTTCGCTACGCTGCGTCGTCTTCTCACCTCCCCACCTATTCTTCGCCATTTCGACCCGTCGGCTGCAACTGAGGTACACACAGATGCCAGCGGGGTCGGTCTCGGCGCCGTCCTCGCCCAAAGAAAGCCAGGCTACCCCGAATACGTAGTCGCCTATGCGAGTCGCACGCTGACGAAGCCTGAGGCCAATTACAGCGTGACCGAAAAAGAGTGCTTGGCCTTAGTATGGGCACTTGGCAAGTTCCGACCATACCTGTACGGGCGCCCATTCGACTTGGTCACAGATCACCACGCGCTTTGTTGGCTTGCCAACTTGAAAGATCCCACTGGCCGCCTAGCCCGTTGGGCATTACGCATCCAGGAGTACGATATTCGCGTCGTATACCGCAGTGGGCGAACACACTCCGACGCCGACGCCCTGTCTCGTTCACCTTTACCTCCAGACTCGGCCTGCGGAACAACTTCCGCACACTCCATCTCATCTCTCGACATGGACTCCTTTGCCACCGCACAACGTCGTGACCCGTGGATCGCTTCTCTTTTCGACTATCTTTCTGGATCATCGACCATCCCTGTATCCCGAACCCTCCGACGCCAAGCAGTTCATTTTGCCATTCGTGACCAGCTGCTCCACCGACGCAATTACTCTCCTGAAGGCCGTCGGTGGCTTCTGGTGATTCCCCGCAGCTTAAGGTCACAAATATGTGCCGCTTTCCACAACGATCCACAGTGTGGCCACGCCGGAGTCTTCAAGACGTACGAACGAATTCGCCACCGCTACTACTGGCGCGGCATGTACAATTTTGTACAAAAATTTGTTCGATGCTGTCTTGACTGTCAACGCCGCAAATCGCCGCCTTTACGCCCGTCTGGTGCCTTGCAGCCGCTCCCGTGCCCTGCCACACCCTTCGATCGCGTCGGCATCGACCTATACGGCCCGCTTCCTATGACGCCAGACGGCAATAGGTGGATCATAGTTGCTGTTGATCACTTGACACGCTACGCCGAAACTGCTGCTTTACCAAGTGCTACGGCACGGGATGTAGCCTTTTTCGTTCTACATCGCTTCGTGCTTCGACACGGCGCACCTCGAGAACTCCTCAGCGATCGAGGTCGCGCCTTCCTCTCCGAAGTCGTCAAAAGTTTGCTCTCGGAATGCCGTATTATTCATCGGACAAGCACGGCATACCATCCCCAGACTAATGGACTCACAGAGCGATTTAACCGCACACTTGGTGACATGCTGTCGATGTACGTGGCATCTGATCATGGTAACTGGGACCGCATCCTTCCATTCATCACGTTCGCGTACAACACCGCGATCCAGGCCACTACGGGATTTTCACCTTTCTTCCTCCTGTATGGCCGCCAGCCTACGCATACCATCGACACGCTCCTTCCGTACCGTTCTGACGCCTCCGAGTGTCTACCTGTGTCCGACGTCGCCCGACAGGCAGAAGAATGCCGCCAGCTAGCGCGCTCCTTTACGGCCGAGCAACAGCAGCGCCAGAAAGAAAACCGCACCGACACGCTTCCGAACACCACCTACGCTCCAGGCGTTCTTGTGTGGTTGTCTGTGCCTTTCCAGACTCCGGGGCTTTCCTCGAAACTCGTCCCAAAATTCGAAGGGCCTTACCGAGTCTTGGAGCAAACATCTCCGGTGAATTTTCTAATTGAGCCACTGTCACCACCTGAAGACTTGCGCCGGCGTGGACGTGACATTGTTCACGTCTCGCGTCTCAAGCCCTACCACGACCCTCTCCCTCCTGATTCTTAAGGCGCCAGGATGGCTCTTTTTTGTCCGGGGGGAGATTGTGAAGAAGAAGACGCGCCTCGCGGCACAGACACATCGCCAACGCGCGGCTCGGCTCCGCTCGCGCTGTTGATTACTGTCGCCTTTCTTGGACAGTGCTTCGGGCTGTCTCGCCGTTCCCGGTCGCTGCGCTTTTGCCTTAGGAGCCGCCAATAAACCTCTTCTCATACTTGACAGTCTAGGCCCTGCTTTGCGAGTGCGAAAGGCTGTATACACACAACTCTGCGAAAGGTTCGGATTCTTAAAATTGCTGACAGAAGTTGGGAGCGAGGCCTCTCTGGCACAGCAGGCTGAGAAGTTGGTGACAACCTACAAAAATGATTTGGAGCCAGCATTTTCCGCTGAAATCGTTCAGTTTGCGAACTTTCTGCACAACTCCGTGTGCCAGGACACGAGTCCCTTGGGAATAATGAAGCTGCTGCACGAAAGAAAGCTTATTGATGTGTTTCCGAACCTTTCTATTGCTTTGCGAACATACCTAAGCATACCCGTGGCAAACTGTGAGACCGAACGATCGTTTTCCAAGTTGTTGCAGATAAAAAAATCGCCTTCGTTCGAGCCCCCTTGACGACAAGGTGAACTCGCTTGCTATCATGTCCATTGAAAATGACCTCCTCCGCGATATATCCTTCGAACAGACTATATCTGATTTCGCCAAAGCGAAGGCGCGAAAGATGCCATTTTAAAAGAGGACTGTTTGCGCTATACATTAATAGTTCCAATAAGTTCGTTGTGTCGCCTCCCAGCCTCAACGTTGCCAATGAAACGCTGAGCAGACTAATTCAAGAAATGCAAATCTTCGTTGTTCGTCTCTTGTTTGTTCTTCTTGTGATACTTAGCGTGCTTATAAGGAACTGTATTTTTGTTGTTTTTGTTAGTGCCTCGTTTATTTGGTGTCGTCCTTGCTTGTCTTACCTTTAACGAAAATGTTTTCAAATATTGTTTTGTAATTACAGTTGGTAATTTTCATCTGTATTCTAGTGCATTTTTATAGTATTTGTATTGCCTTAAGTACATTATAAATCTATTGCATATTTAGAGAGTAACGTGTATAATTACTGCAGTCTGATGCTTGAATTTTAATAAAGAATGTTTTGGATACAACCATGCGTCTCCTCACGGGATTAAACTTAGTGATGCAAACAAAGCCAAACTTCAGAAGGATCGACATTTGAGCTGTGTTGTCTTTTCTACGTTCTTGTTCGTCTTGAGTGCACTAAACCTTTTCTTAAAGCCTAGCTTTTGCTGAAAAATGAATGCAGATTAATCACAAAGTGAACATATGTGTTGGTGTTTACAACAGCACGCGTTTCACGCAAGTTTTGTTGTTTTTCTTATAATAATAACAATAATAATAATCCCATTGACCGCACTTCGTTCTTTTTAGTTTGGTGGAATTAAAATGAAACATGGCATATTTCCAGTAGCGTAACAGGCGACATGTGAGGGGGGGGGGGTCAGTATAGGGAAAGGGGGCCTGCATGGGCATTAGCCCAGGGTCCCCCTTTTTCTTAATCCGGTCTTGCAAGGGGCGTCCGCGCCCGCTGCCTAACCGCGCGGGCAGCCAGCGGCTGAGCGTAAACAAACTCGACAGTGGGGACAAACGAACACAACGCGCGCTAAGAAACTTCCTCCGTAGTGCCAGGCAGAGTCTTATATTCAAGGAGCCAAAGCCCCCAGATTTTCTCTCTCGCGCCCGCTCTTACTCGCGCCTGCGCACAAACGGCTGGCGATCCCTCAAATCACGGCCTCAAATGAACGTCTTGTGTGATGGCGCATGCAACGTTGCCGCTCCCGCCGGTTGTGTGGCGGGAGATTTGAATTACAAAAAAAAAGTATTCGGACCCTTCAGATGCAATTCTCTCGTAAACTAAGTCTTTTCTTGGCTCGAAACAAGCGTTGCGAGGTTCCTGGGATGGTATTTAAACAGTCCACGTCGATTTAATGTCTCTTTAACAGCCAATGAGGGCGGACCCAAACGCTTCCGTAAAGCAGTCTGCTCTAGCATAGCCTGTCTTCGCGTTAAGCAATAAATCAACATCTACTACAATAACAATGCTCTTGCACAGCCAATGAATGAATGAATTAAGTAATTAATCAGTCTCTAAGCGCAGGTGTTCGCCGTGGATCTGCGCAACCACGGCGACAGCCCCCACACGGACGACATGAACTACGCGCTGATGTGCGCCGACCTCGAGCTGTTCCTGCACGATCGGGGCCTGCACAGGGTGGCCCTCGTAGCACACAGCATGGGCGGACGGGCGGCCATGAAGCTCGCCGTCACAAAGGTCAGCGAGAGCCCGCGTCACACTTCGGTGATGACTTCGCCAGTTTAGACATTCAGCAAGAGTGCCAAACGTGCTCGAAAGGTCCCGTGGCTCGCGGATTTCAAACTTTGTAGCGCCCTACACGCTCGAAAGACTGCCGCTTTACGAGTTCTCTTGAATGTCCATGCCGATGCACGCCTTGTGTTGCACGCCTTGAGAGGGCGCTTCTTCTGCCTAGCGCGCTGCAAACATGATTGTGACGTTTCTGCGTGGCACAGGCTTTATTGATATTTAATGAATGTGTGCCCATGTGTAGTCTGTAGGGCCTTACTAAAATTAGTCATCTACTCCTTATTTTTCATTATTATTCTTGTTATTTTATTAGTCTTTCTTCTTCGTATTTTTTGCCTTTCGCCCTAATCAATAATTTGGAGGGATATGCCGGGATACGCTCTAAATTTATTGTAACCTCTCCATCTTTCACTAGTCTCTTTTTTATGAATTATGTTGGCTACAATAGTTTCTGTCGTTCACAATCCTTCGTGAACACCTTTTTACCTTTTACCAACGTGCACGCAAGACCGCCATTCAAAAAGAAAATAGGGTTGACAAGCTTGAGAAGTATATATATATATATATATATATATATATGCTCACTGGCAGAAGGGTGGGTCTAAAAATTAATCTGCAGCAAACTAAAGTAATGTTTAACGGTCTCGGAAGAGAACAGCAGTTTACGATAGGTAGCGAGGCACTGGAAGTGGTAAGGGAATACAGCTACTTAGGGCAGGTAGTGACCACGGATCTGGATCATGAGACTGAAATAATCAGAAGAATAAGAATGGGCTGGGGTGCGTTCGGCAGGCATTCTCAAATCATGAACAGCAGGTTGCCACTATCCCTCAAGAGAAAAGTGTATAACAGCTGTGTCTTACCAGTACTCACGTATGGGGCAGAGAACTGGAGGCTTACGAAAAGGGTTCTGCTTAAATTGAGGACGACACAACAACCTATGGAAAGAAGAATGATGGGTGTAACGTTAAGGGATAAGAAAAGAACAGATTGGGTGAGGGAACAAACGCGGGTAATGATATCTTAGTTGAAATCAAGAAAAAGAAATGGGCATGGGCAGGACATGTAATGAGGAGGGAAGATAACCGATGGTCATTAAGGGTTACGGACTGGATTCCAAGGGAAGGAAAGCGTAGCAGGGGGCGACAGAAAGTTAGGTGGGTGGATGACATTAAGAAGTTTGCAGGGACAACATGGCCACAATTAGTACATGACCGGGGTAGCTGGAGCTGGAGCTGGAGTTAATAAGTTATCTTGTTAGTTTCCGGAGAAGCATGGGAGATGCCTTTGCCCTGCAGTGGGCGTAACCAGGCTGATGATATATATATATATATGTGTGTGTGTGTGTGTGTGTGTGTGTGTGTGTGTGTGTGTGTGTGTGTGTGTGTGTGTGTGTGTGTGTGTGTGTGTGTGTGTGTGTGTGTGTGTGTGTGTGTGTGTGTGTGTATAGTTGTGCCGGCATAGCGTGGTCGCTCTTGATTGGCTCAGCATCGATCGCTCATGTTATACGTGCAGCCTCTACAACAGGTTAGCCCGTGTTCAGATTTGTCCAAGTGTAGACAATGTACTGAGGCTACTGGGGTGCCAACGGTGGATACGCCCCTGCGAACAACTCTTATCGCCCTTGTAACAACTCGATACGCCTCTGGCTCGACAACTTGCTTGCTGATGCGGTTCAAACTCGAAGAAATTACGGACCACAGCGATCTATATTGCTCGGAAAGTATTTATTACCCTCGTAATCTATATGCTGCAAGTATGTCAGCCAGCTGCGCAAAATATCACTGAGGTATTCCTCGAAAATAGCGCACTTTGTAAAAATAAAGAGGAGTTTCCGACTTGGCGTGGCTGGGCTATATTTATTTATTCACTTACTTAAAATACTCTCAATGCCTGATGGCGTTACAGAGAGGTGTGGTTACATATTGTACAATTTTAGATACAGCACTCTGAAAAGATGAATGATCCGGATTGCTGGCGACCGAGGCGGGAAAGTGGCTCCATTCGGATGCTTTCTAGGGCAGGAATGAGTTTAAGAAGAAGTTTGTACGGCAGCTTGATACTTGTATCTTGACGTTGTGCTCGATTCGCGGTGATACGCAAGGGGGTGATATAAAAAGGTAATCAAAAAAAATTCTGGGTTAGTCAATTTCATGAAAAAGTGATAACCGGGTGAGTTTCCTTCTCGATGATAGGTAGGGCTACTACGGCAGGTGAAGGCTAGTTTTGGCGGCCGATATACCACCATCATGGGTATACGGCGGCCACGACGTATGCTGCTGAAAGCACGTGTAGGCTTATGACCACATGTGGAAAAAAGACGGAGCTAAATGGCGACAGGACGCATTGTAAGACAGTATACACACTTAAAGTCATATAATGGTGTAAATCGGCCTATAACTCACACGCGGTTACATCCCGAAAATAGTGTAACGATATGCGTTTTAAGTTTATTTACACCCTTATTCACATTTAAGAGTGCAAATTATTTTACAGCACATGTATTCGCTCGCGCCGCAAGAAGAAAAGTTATTCGATGGAAGGTGAGCTTTAGCCAGCGGGATCTATATAGCCTGATTTTACGTGCTCTTCTCGAGGGAAGAATATAGGGTTACAGGATAACGAGAACAGATAAATAGGCGTGAAAAGAGCTGTATATGCACAATCCTGCAGCAGTGCTCATGACGCCGCGAACCAGTTCGATGTTGTGTACACATATTTCAAGAAACTGGCCCTCAACGTCAGCATTGCACACTGAGGGAAGGTATTGTCCGCGAAGACATGTACGGATTGTCGATGCGGAACAGGGAAGTAGAAGCTGGGGGCCGGCCGCAAGGCGTTCTCGAAAAGGGAGAGATAACTGAACTTTTATTTTCTGAAACGGTAAACCGAGTTAGAATCCGGTTCACGCTAGGTGGGAGGATTCTTTATTCTAAGAACCCTCTGGCTTAAGCTGCCTCCTTGGCCTGGGCAACTAGACTGTGTTGGTCGGCCAGGTCACCAGAGGAAAGCTTGGCCTCCCACGTTTCAGTTGTCATGCGGATCTGCGGTCAGTTGGGGCGCTATTCTTGTGCCTCTATGAGGCGGCCTTCATTGGAGTTGTCTTGTGGAGCTTGTGAGGTAGGGTCTTTAAATGTGTTCACGCAGTGGGCAATCCTGGACCATGTGTTGCAGAGGGTCTGGGACATCGCAATGGGGGCATGTGTACGAGCACTGCGTAGGATATAGTCTGTGCATGGTTATTCCGTGTACGTAGGTGCTTGTCTGTAGGCGGTGGAGGATGACTTCTTCCTCTTTACTCAGATTCTTGTGCGGTGAAGCGTACGTTCTTCTGCTGAGTCGGTGGTGTTGCAGAAGCTCCGAGTAGTTTAGGGCAATGTCATCAACATTGGTGGCCGGCCTATAGTGTGGGATGGTAGGAAAGCCCGGCTGATATGCTCGCGGGCGGTGGCGTGTGCCGCCTCATTTCCTGTCATGCCCTGATGGCCTGAAACCTAGGTGATGTGGGTGTCGGGGAGCGGGACACGTGCGATGTGATTTCTAAGTATTTTGAGTGCGGTTTCTGATATGCGTCCTTTTTGATAGTTGTGAGCTGCTGCTTGGGAGGCTGTTAGGATTACTGTTTCTCCAGGGCAAGTTGTTATTGCTAGAGCGATTGCCGTTTCCTCTGCAGTCTCGGGGGCTCTTGCTCGGATGGTGACCGCTGCGAGTTCTTTGCCTTGGTGGTCCGTGACGCTTAGTGCCAAGGCGTTTCGTTTAATATATCGGGCAGCATGGTTGTACCTCGTATCAAAATATCTCCCGCATTTCTTGCTGAGTGCGTGGATTCTGCTTTGCCGACGCTCCTTATGGTAAGTGGGATGCATTTTGCGCGGTTTACTTGCAACGCTGATATAGTCGCTGACTGCAGGTACGATTCTTGCTTTCTGGTCTGTGTCTGGAATGTAGCTTTCACTGTAGTTGAGGTAGTGCAAAACTGCACGTCCGGTGGGTGTGAGCTTTAGCCGCTCTAGTTGGCTGATTTTGTGAGCTTCAACAAACTCTTCCCACGTATGTGGACGCCGAGCTTGAGGAGTTTCTCCGTTGATGCCATGGGTGGGAGGGTCAAGGCTACTTTGATTGCCTTTCGAATGACAACATTGAGCTTCTTGATTTCAGCCGGCTTGAGCGCCAAGTAGGGAGTTCCGTAGGTGATACGGCTAGTTAGGATAGCGTGAATTATGCTTAGTGTGTCGTGCTCCTTGAGTCCGCTTCTTTGGTTTGTGATCCAGTGCGTAACTTGTGACATTGTGAGTTGGAGAAGCGTGAGAGTGGCCGCCCCTGATCCGTCCTTGTGGATGTGAAGTCCGAGTACGCGAAGAGGGTCGACTATAGGGATCTTGGTTCCGTTTAGCCAGATGCTAGGATAAGGTTCGATATAGTTGGGTGGTCTTCCTCGTGTCCGTGCTCTCGGGACGAGAAGCTCCGACCTTTCGGGTGAGCATTGGAGACCGCTGTCTCCGAGGTATCTTTCGATAGTATCGACGGCTTCTTGTAGATTGCGTTCTTGTTGTCCAGTAGTAGGTGCTTTGATCCAGAGCGTGATGTCGTCGGCGGAAAGGGCATGCCATAGGTTTGGGATGGCGTTCAGTTGTTTCGGTAGCTTGATCATTGCGATACTGAAAAGGAGGGGTGAAATAACTGATCCTTGTGGGGTTGCTTTGTTGGGTAGCCGAAATTTATCACTGCGGAGGTTGCAGAAGCCTACTGTTGCTGTTCGGTGTGTCAAGAAGCTGTTGATGTAGTTATCGATCCGGGCTCCGCAGCCTGTACCTTCGAGGTTGCGGAAAATGGCTTCGTGGCCCACGTTGTCGAATGCGCCCTTTAAGTCGACTGCCAGGATTGATGATTTGCGTCTGTGATCGAGGTAGTCAACCAAGTATTCTTTGAGGAGCAGGAGTACGTCCTCCGTGTACAGATTCTGTCGGAATCCGAACATGGTGTGCGGCAAGTGTCCGTTGTCCTCGAGATATGGCGTTATCCGTTCGTGCACCATGTGCTCGAGGAGTTTGTCCACGCAGGATGTGAGGGAAATGGGACGGAGGTTTTCGATGCAAAGGGGCTTGTTGGGTTTGGGGATCACGGTGACCTCCGAATGCTTCCAGGCTGCTGGTAGGTACCTCTTTTTCCAGCAGTAGTAGCAGTACTGTAGCAGTGCTGTTGTGGCAGATTGCGGGAGGTTGCGCATAGGCGCTTATTACTTATTCGGTCCTTGCCGGGACTAGTGTTTCTAGTGAGTTTGGCTAAGGCTGCGTGGATCTCTGCCTGGGTGAATGGTCGATCGAGATCTGGGTTTGGTGTGCCGTCATACGTCTTTCCGCTCGCTGATGAATTGGACTTGTCGCTGCTAAGTTTTTGCTGCAGCTCACGAAGGAGATCATGCTCCGATCCAGCATGATTGTGGATCAATCTCCGCAGATCTTGCATCTGTTACGTTTTGGTGCGATCGGAAGCTAAGAGAGCGCGTAGGAGATGCCAGATTTTCTTGGTGCTCAGTGTCCCTTGTATGCTGCCACAAAAGGTGTGCCAATTTTGCCTAAGTTGCTCCGCGTAATCTAGGGCCTGTATGGTGAGAAGGGCGATTCGTTGCTTAAGTTTTCTATTGAGCTTTTGTTTCTTCCACCTCTTCAGGCAGGAGGCTTATTTTGGCCTCCTAGAGATGAAGGAGATGCGGGTGTGTTCTCGAAAAAAAAAATGACCTTTAGAAGGCTGCAAGAACTGCGATTAGGCGGCTTCGTTTTACTGCTCACTTTAAAGCCAGCGTCCGGAGATCGGAAAGAATCGCATGAATTGAGGTCAGTCAATGTAGATGCTTCAGCATGCCTTGGATCTTGTCGTCTTCAGTACCGTCAGTCCATTTCTTTGCCGAGGGTACCACCGTGCTTGTTGTAAGTTCGCTCATTCTGTTTCTTGTTCGGCGGGACAGCTATGCGGGATGAGGCGTAATGTTCACGAACGTTATATGTTGGCTGGAATACTGTTCTCTCGGCATGCTGGCCGTGTAATGCACACACACTTTGCCTCGGATGCAGCTACACAGCAGCGGGGAACGCCGCATCATACGAACTGACTGCGTAGAGCGTCACATAACTCGCTTAATGCAGCGTCTGCAGTTTACAGTTATACGCGAGCTAAAAAAATTCGCTTCCTGATTTCTCCCTAGACTGCACGGTTACGCGAAAGTCCGGCGTCGTTGATGGCGATGCGACCAAGCGATTGCGCCAAAAAACGGCCGACGGCGTAAAGAGTAAAAGCACGTCAAAACATGTTCGGATTCAGCCAAATTTCTCTGATAACTTTCTGTAAATAAAGGAGAGTACAGGCGTCGAAAAGAAAACTTCGTACGCATCGATCTGAGTGGGAATCGCACCCGAGCCACCGGGATGCGAGACGAGCACAATTCCCCGCACCACGACGGCTCCACGGTTGTGCCCTGCTATATATGAGGTGTGCTTAGTGATCGCCTCTTTGCACACGTCGCGTCACAGCCATGTGGCTGACTAAAGGCGCGTCCTAACGAGTACGTCATTGGTCACGTGACGGCGCAGCCAGTGCGGGAGGATCTGGCACCACATCGCGCGTGTGTATAATGAGCGCGTTCATGACGTTCCGAAATCTACAAACGGTGTAACGCTTTCACATTCCCGCACGTAAGGAAGTCTTAAGTGTCTCCGCCGAATTCTTTTCTCTTCTTTCTTCGTTCTTTTTTTTTTTTTTTTTCGTCGTCTTCTTGTCGCTCCAATTCACGTTCTCGCAGCCCTCTGCGGTGGAGCGCCTGGTTGTGGTGGACATCGCGCCGAGCGCCCTACCGCCGGCCCTGTTCAGTGTATGGCTGCCTTGGCAAATAAACGCGATGGAACATATCTTGTCGTTGCTGTCGCCGGACATGAGCCTCGATCAGGCTCTTCAGCTGGCCGATGAATACCTCAGCAGGGAAGTGACCGTGAGTAATCGCCCTTCTCGTGAAAGAGAATTTAGCCGGTTGCTCATAAACATTGGTCAGTTGTTAGTCAAACCGAATGCTTTGATTTAGACGCGCATAGCCTAAGCAGAAGAGCAAAAGAGCACTGTTTGTGTTAAGGGCACTAGCTCATGCTGTCATGTCGTAAAGATTCTGAAGGTGTTTCTTTTTTTCCTTCTTTTATTAGATGTGTGGTGCAGGAGACGAAGACATGAGTTATGCCTGTTATTCTTTTTTACTTTCGCTCAGCCAAGGAATATGTAAAGCAAACATGAGCCTGATAACGTGATATTTTGGGCGCAGTATTTATCTATCACAGCCAGCTAGCGCGGGAAGAGACGCGAGAACGAAGAAAAAAAAAACTGACACGGGCGAAGCGCTTCGTTTCTATATCTGAGTTTGGCACGTGACTTGGTGACTTTCCAACACGTCTTGCTGCATACATCAAGGCCGCATGCGCGGGCGCTTACTAATAGAGACATATGCCCATAAACGAACTTGCCAACTCTCCCAAATGTCTTTTCATAATTTTTACGAATCGGGGTTCGTTTCACAATTTTACGAACATGTTGCATCAAGTTCTACGAAATATAAATTGTGTTCGTGAAAAGGTTTCGCCAGTCGGTCTGCGAAATTCCCGTAGGAAGTGGACTCTGTATTTGGAGAGAATGGAAGACACGTTGGGCGTGATGTGTGGGCCCAGCTTTAAGTATAGTAGGTTAATTAGGGGTACTTTGGGATAATTACCCACCACTCTTCTTTTTTGTCACTTCAATGGCGTTACGTGAAGTGCGTGGAACGTTGCCCGTTGTCCTGGGAGACCTGGACGTAACACCGAGTTTACATTTGGAGGAAATCGCTAAGAGGCTTGTTTTGGCAGTTGCGCGTCCCACGTTTAAAAGTTTAAAAGCTCCGATGGCAATTGGGCTGTCGTTCTGGAAGCTTGCACAAATCTGCTGTGACTTTCTTTCTTTCTTTGAGGCCACGTTTATACCATTTTCCCGGCAGAAACCCTACGTCCGCAGCTACTTGCTAGCGAACCTGCGCAAGGGACCTCTTACGTACGAGTGGCAGCCCAACCTCAAGGTCATCAGACAGAAACTCGAGATACTGTGCGATGCTCACTACCTCAACAACCAAATCTCCCACGTCGAAGCACTGTTCATCTCAGCCGACAGATCTGTCTACATCACGTAAGAGCGCGTTGCTTGTTGCCCTCTAACAAAAGGGATGCGATAACAGTGAATGGGTGTCGTTTGTAGCTTCTTTCCTTAAAATTTTTTGAAATGAAATTCGCTAATTACTTTTTAGTCTTTCTTCCTTCTATTTTGTTGTTTTCTTATCGTCTGTTTATTTTCAGTTGGCATTTCACCATAGCGTTCTGCAGTAGTATGTCAGACATTTCTCGAGGCTAACATCTCTCGCTCTCTCGGGTGGTTGCCTTCGTTGCGCACTCTGCCCAGCATTATACGATTCACGGCTGTCATGGCGGGGCTTGCGTGCCGAACGTTTTATGCGTCGCTGAAGAATGGGAAGCCCAGCCCTCGCACCCAAAATTTAGTGAGGGATGCATGTGTAGGAGCGAATTATGAACACCCGAAAATTCAGCTACGCAAGGAAATTGGGAATTTATTGTACCTGGTGTAATTTCTATAGCACCGTGTCGTGAAATTCCAGAGCACCTGCCACGAGTGAACAGCGAACTTGGAAATAAACGGAACACCTTAGAAGGGGCTGATTGTTAATTTGTCTTGACAATTGTGAACTTGTTGGCGCGTCTAGTATTGTGAGATTTCAACCTTGTACTTTTGCCAGTATTTTTGTTACTTTCTGCTCACGCTTGTCTCGCGTTATTATGATAAATGGAGGGTTCAACTGCAATTTTTCCTTGGCTTTGGAGCCATGGTCTGCATGGGAGTTGTAACCAATTCCTCTGCCGTTCAAATGATCATAAAATGAAACCGGAAAACTGATCACGGCACTGTGTCAGGACACGCTTGGTGTCTCAGCGAATGATTTTGCCGGGACAGTCAAGATTTTGGCGTGAACGTAATCAGTAAATTTGCGCGCTAACGCTGTTGAAGGCGTCCCAAACCTTGCCACTGCAAGAAAAAAACACAGATAGTAAGAAAAAAATTTACGCTAGGCGCCTGGAAATGGACAAATCAGCATCACGAAAGTTTTGGTTCAGTTATTGCAAGCGTTATAGCACACATGCCTGAAAGCGGTCTCTCCCGGGAATCCTTAGCACTCACGTGGAAGCAAAGAACGTGGAATACGGTTGCGCCTTTTAGAGTTAAGTTTGCGAACCACCGAGACGAACGTGTACATTGTGTCTTGCGCGCGTGCATTGGAGTTTGGCTTAGGTAAACCGAGACTGCTTCGTCTTCGCAGGGACGAGGATGCGAAAGCCATCAAGCAGACGTTTCCCGAAGCGCGCGTCGTTACCATAAAAGGCGCCAACCACTGGGTCTACAACGACAAGAGAGAAGAGTTTGTCGACTTGGTCAGGGACTTCATGACAGCGCGTCGCCCGGAATCAGCTGAAACGTCTGTCCGCCGCTTGAATGAGGAAGAACAAGGAGGACAGCGCGAGGCGCGATCGCGAATTCGGCGGTGCTGTGCGCCGAGCTATAGAACCAGTGTGTCGACAAAGTCGGGGCCGTCGACTACTATTTCCACCCATTCCTGAGCGCGTTTCGTGCGTTTCGTGCGTTTCGTGCAGTCTCAATTATTCTTTGACACTTTTGCTTCAGGTTAGAAGTGCATCATCGAAGGTTGATGTAACGGCGACGTAACAGGAAGAAGGGTCCGCGGTCGGTGCTGAGCGCCTAACAGGAATGAGTGTGTCGACAAACTGGGGCCGGCTATAGTATACGCCCCCCTTTTTTTACCCGTTGATGTGCCGTTTTTGTCTAACATTAATTACTCTTCGGCACTTTTCCTTCGGGATAAAAGTGTATCATTGAAGGTTTGCTGTAGCGCTGAAGCAATGTGGAGAGTGGTCTGTGATCGTAAACAATTTGCCACCCCCTCTTATGTTTCTACGTGTGATCCTGTCCATTGGAAATACACGCATGATATAGGCGTATTTCTATATATGTAGTAATCAAGCTCCTTCCCCACCTGTCCACCCCTATTTAACACGCCAATAAAATTCCTGGCTGCGATTAGTTTGTTGAACGTGAGGACGGAACCCGCTCACAAGTGCATCGTCTGAAAAAAGAAATAAAAGAACGGAACAATCGCGCGTGACTTCTGTAGTATCTGGGCTCTATGCACGCAATATTGGTTCGTTCCAACGCGCTCACGTTGACGAGAGGAGAAAGACAGTAAGACATATGAAAAAAAGGAGGACATCCATTAACGGATTTCAATAAAATGCTTTTTCCGAATCGTAAATAAGAAAAAAGGTTATTGGGTTTTACGGGCTCCAACTATGAGGCTGCCTCTACTACGAGGCCCCTACTACGGCGTGCCTCATAATGAGGCACGCCGTAGTAGGGGCCTCCGGAATGCCGAATGAATGAATGAATGAATGAATGAATGAATGAATGAATGAATGAATGAATGAATGAATGAATGTTTCATCGCGCTAGATGACCCGAGACCTTAGCGGGGTCAAGTCGCGACGTGCCATATTTGGTCACTTTGCGAGCAGTGCGTCCGACATAGAAGCGCTTATACGGCTGTGAACTTGACTCTCCTGCGTTCCTCGGGAGCAAGAGAGTTTCGCTTGAAATTTCAGCTGTTTCGGCGCCGCCTCGATACTTGGCAGACTCCATCGTCCGCGCGCGACCGTCGGAGCGCGCTTGTCCGTTCGCAATGCCTAAGCCTGGCGAGGTGCTCTCTTATTACTAGAAAAAGCGGGCATAGTAAGCGATAATTAGGCTTCAGTGCCGTCACACGAAACCCGCTGGTGCTCGCACTATAAGTGTAGTTGTTGCCACCTCACACGACCTTTGTAGTGCTGCCGAGCGCTCTGATACAGACGACCATTCGAAGGTGCCGTTTTAATTGCATTCTCGCACTTATAGTTTCTTTCTTTCCTGCGTAACCAGCCGTTTCAGCAGCGTGGGCTGTGTAGCCTGGCACAAACTTCGTGGCCACCGGTAAGGTGTCCACATTATTGCGTTTTGTGTATGCAGTGCTATGAATTAATTTTAACCTACATAATATCCGGTGTGTTTGCTTGCGCGACGCCTCTCTTGTTAGCTTTCTTTTTCCTTTCCCTTTCTTGCGTTGAAACTGAATTGGATCGTTATTTCATAACGATCCATTTTATTTTGCGCTCTTCTAGCGTTTGTTCATTGGCACCAACGCCGCCGCGCTGTGAGTTATCGTGGTAATATCGGCCACTTGGCGGAACGCATAAGAGAATGGAGAATTAAAAAATTACAGGACCTCTTAAGATCTCTCTTAAGAGGTGAACGGCGAAAGCCTACTCTTCCTCCTCTTATAATTCGCCTGTTTCTCTTCTTTCTGTTAGTCATTACTGCTCACTGATAAGCATTTTTAGTCATTTGTAATCAATTGTGGTCATTACAAGCCGTCGTTAGACATGTTGGTCATATCATAGTCATTAGTAGCCATTACAAGTCATCTCAGTCATTAGTCATTACTGGTCATTACTAAGCATAGTCATTTATAATCAATTGTAGTCGTTACGGGTTGTTGTTAGACATATTGATCATTTCGTAGTCATTACTAGTAATTACAAGTCATTTCAGTCATTACATGTCCAGGAATTCTGGACATTCTCCTTCGGAACTTCACAGCAATGCACAAGTGTAACTCAAGGGGAAAATTTTTTTTCAAAATGATATTTCAGAATATTGACCGAAGGTCAAAAAGTTTCGACTACAACAAGGCGGTAGTCCCTTCTAACAACGTGTGCATTCTGGCACTTAGTCGGAACATTGGTGGTGCGTTAAAGCGCAGTTAAAGCAGGTCAGAGAGGGGCGGTGAAGTCCCACGACAGTAGGAAATCGTTTTGCACCCTCCCGGTAGAGGGCACATTGACTTGAAGATGCACCAAATTTAAACCATAAAGCGATTTATTGCAGTTGGCATTGAGATGGTAATGGTAGACGGAGTGTTATGAAGTCTGTTAGCACGCGCAGGTTTTGAGAGGCAGCGGAGATTGTAGAGAGTGGTTGTGTGCGTGCATGTCTTGAGCGTGCTTGGGTATGGCTGCATGGGCCTGTGCGCTATGTGTGTGTGGGCGTGTGCCTCCGTATTTGCGTTGGCATGCGCGCGAGTGCGTGTATGCGTGTGTGAGCGTTCGCGGCGTGTGTGCGTGCCTGCGTGCGCGTGCGCGTGTGCGCGCCCTTTCGGTGCATGCGTGGGCGCGTGTGAACGTGTACCCGTGGCAACATGTTTTCGAGTTTCAGCATGTGCGATTGCGAACAAATGTGTGAGTGTTTGTGCGTACATGGATGTCTGTGCGTGCGCGTTGTGTGTCTCTCTCTGTGCGTGCGTACGCGCGCGCGCGCGCGCGCGTGTGTGTGTGTGTGTGTGTGTGTGTGTGTGTGTGTGTGTGTGTGTGTGTGTGTGTGTGTGTGTGTGTGTGTGTGTGTGTGTGTGTGTGTGTGTGTGTGTGTGTGTGTGTGTGTGTGTGTGTGTGTGTGTGTGTGTGTGTGTGTGTGTGTGCGTTCGAAGGAGAGAGAGTATGTGTGCGTGCGAGGGAGAGGGAGTGTGCGCGTGCAAGTGCCTCCGTATTTGCATTGCATACACGCGAGCGCGTGTATGCGTTCGTGGCGTGTGTGCATGCCTTCATCTGTGCGTGCGTGAGTGCGCACAGATGCGTGCGTGAGTGCGTGCGTGAGAACTAGGCCATCCTCTTCAGCAAACCAGACAAACACGGTGAGCTGGGCAGACGTGGTCGATGGCGTGCGCCCGGGGGCTGGCGGGGAGACTGCCATTAATAACGAGATAAAGCAACTAAAACACGAGAACACGCAGTTGAGGATTTTGCTAGCACGTATGAGTGATGAAATAAAAATTCTCAAGGAAGGAAAAAACCAAATAAATCAAGTAACTTCCGCTCCACACGCGAGCACGAAAGAGCCATCTGAAATCCCGGACAATAAGATGGACGAAGGGGATGACCCCCCTCCACTCCATCGCAAGGCCCAAGCCAGAAGTGATTAACAAGATAACGCAGTGGTAGACAAAGCATTAGCCGATATTCAAGATACCTTAGTAGAGATACAAAAGTCAAATGAAAAACGGGACGAAATGATGAATCAAATCGCCAAGGCAAAAGCAGCAATTATGAGTAGATTAGACATCCTAGAGGCAAACCAGTCACCAGGTAATGGACACCCCTCCGTCGCATCAGAAGCACCACAATCCTTACCCACTTCACAACCACATAATTATATAAGATCAGCTTCTCTTCAACCTCCCGTCTCCCTCCCACGGACGCACCCGAAATAAAGCGCGCTTAAAAAGGGTTCAGGATATATATGGCAGTGGAATTGTAGAAGTTACGAAAACAAAAAGTCAGTTTTGCAGCAGTATTTAAAATACAAGGATACACTGGACGTTATAATTCTGCAGGAAACACACGGGATTGCAAACCTAGCAGGATACCTATGCCGAAGGGGAGACCAGGGCATTAACCACGCTGGTAAAAAGAAACATAACTTGCGTGCAACACAACACAGGCATAACGCTCATTGACAATATTCTATTGGAACTCATCCCACAAAAAAAGACAGGACGTAGCTTATTTATTCTCAACATTTATAGCAACCCACGCTACATAAACACAAATTCAAGAGCCTATTCCAGAAAACACTCAGACTTGCTGGAGAAAATCCGGTAGTTATAGGAGGACACTTTAATGCCCCAGAGACCACGTCGGGATACTTATATACCAGAGCAAAAGGAAGGGACTTATAAAACGACTCGCAAGAATTAGGCCTCACGCTCGTCACAGACCCCGCCACTCCAACCAGAGTTGGCACGGCGCTAAACAGGGACACAACCCCAGACCTAACCTTTACCAAGAATATTGAAAAGGCGACGTGGCACAACACACTGGAAGATTTGGGTAGTGACCACCGCATATCGGAGTTACACGTCAGAGAAGGGCCGAATAGACCCAAGGAACGACAGATCAAATTAGTAGACTGGGAACTGTTTCGTAGAAGGCGAGAGACGACAGAGCAACGATTAATCGCAGACATAGAACAATGAACTAAGGAGCTCAGTGATGACGTCAAAGCTGCCACGAAAATAGCACCGCCTGAATCTAACTTGGATAAATTCGACAGCAGACTTCTCTACATGTGGGAAGCTAAGCAGTCGCTTCAGAATAGTCTTAGCGGTCAGAAGCACAACAGAGAGTTGAGAAAGCGCATAGCACTCCTCAACAAAAAAAAAAATAGAACATGCTAAGCAATTGACCAAACAACAAACGGACGAGATATCTAATTCCATGGACGGACAATTAGGCACCGGCAAGACCTGGCACATGCCCAGGTTCCTCCTGCTTGACCACGACAATAACAAGAAAAATCACATGCAAGCGATTAATAAGTTCATACACGCATATGAGGGCACAAAAGAGGAATTTCTCAATTAATTAAAGCAGAAATACTTAACACAGGCCCCCCCTTGCAACTATCCTAGCTACAACGGAAATACAAACGCAAAATTAGACGAGAAACTCACGCAGGCAGAAATCCTCGCGGCCCTACAAAAGTTAAACACCAAATCCGCCCCAGGCCAGTATGGTATAACCAACAAGACTCTCAGGAACCTCGATGATGAATCGATAGCCAAACTAACAGAATACATACACGAGTGTTGGGTAAAGGGAGAAGTGCCAGCTCAATGGAAGAAAGCGACGATAACGCTCATTCCAAAATCTGGTAAGAAGCTTGAGATCGACAACCTCAGACCAATCTCCCTAACATCCTGCGTCGGAACATTAATGGAACATGTAATTTTAAACAGAGTAGATAACTTCTTAGAGGATAATAACATATACCCAGATACTATGATAGGATTTCGCAAAAACCTTTCGACACAACATGCGATGCTCCAACTTAAGCATCAGAGCCAGTGGTGATTGATAGCAACAGATTAATTATTAAAGATACCCTGAAGTGGCTCGGCTAGAGAAGCTTACGTCCGCAGCTGTAGTCAACCACTGCAAGTCATTTTTTGCACGCCACGGGATTCCCGAGGAAGTGGTTTCCGACAACGGCCTGCAGTTCCCGTCGAATGAGTTTTCACTCTTCGCTCAGGACTACGCCTTCAAGCACATTACCTCTAGCCATCACTATCCTCAGAGCAATGGACTTGCTGAGGCTGCGGTAAAAATCATCAAGACTTCCATGACAAAGATTAAAGACCCTTACTTGACGCTTCTAACTTGCAGATCGACTCATTTGAAGAATGGGTACAGCCCTGCGGAACTGATGGGTCGTCGGCTAAGAACCAAGCTTCCTCTTAGTTCCACCAAGCTGACACCCCAACCCGCCGTGGCTGCTCAGTGGCTACGGTGTTGGGCTGCTGAGCACGAGCTCGCGGGATCGAATCCCGTCCACGGCAGCCGCATTTCGATGGGGGCGAAATGCGAAAACACCCGTGTACTTACATTTAGGTGCACGTTAAAGAACCGCAGGTAGTCCAAATTTCTGGAGTCCTCCACTACGGCGTGCCTCATAATCAGAAAGTGGTTTTGGCACGTAAAACCCCATAATTTTTTAAGCTGACGCCCCAACTGCCGGATCAAGAGAGCCTTCGGAAGTTCGGGGAACAGTACCGGAAACGTCAAAGGAAAGACTTCGACAGACGCCACGGAGTCCGCGCCCTCCCGGAGCTATTCTGCGGAGATGACGTCTGTTTGACAGACCTCAAGTGCAAAGCGACAGTACAAGCCCCAGCCAATGAGCCTCGGACCTCCTGGTGTAACACCGACACTTGTGCTGTACGCAGGAACAGGACCCAGCTAGTTCGCCATTCCCCTGCTCAAACCAACGCAGAAAGTGTTTGTATCAGTGACGGTGTAGCAGACGCCCGTTCGTCTTGTCCAGACATTTCCCACATGCATACTAGAAGTGGAAGGTGCGTGAAGCCGCCTCCTGCAGCGAACTTCGCTCGCTCTGTTGGGGAGATGTCGTATATGCTGCCAACTAGTGAAAACGGGGACACATAGTTCCCCTGCAACTGCGCGTGATCGGCGATCTAGCAGCGCGTGCTCTTCTTCTTGAGATAGAACACGCCTGAGAGACCATTAAACGTGTGCGCATGTGGCTCCTAGTCTGGCCGTCTCGCTCTTCCTTCCAGACTACAACGCCCCCTGTCCGCGCTCGTTGTGTCACGACACAGAACTTTGCTTCACCGCTCCTATCTCCATCTCACTTGCAGCACCGCCGACTGTACAAGGCGTACACGTGTAATATCCTTGCACAGCGGTATATAGTTCCGGGCGTAACTGGCCGATTATTAGGTATACACTACAGTTTTATTTTTGATCGCTTCATGATACGGTACAGCGATACGTGACATGTTAGGACGTTTGCACGTGCACGTCATGTACCGAGAATTCTTGTGGCAGTTACCTTCGGTAGCCGTAATAGCCACCATAACCGTGATCAACTATAACAACATGGCAGCGTTCATACAGCGCCTACCACCAGCTTCGATCCGAATTCGCGCTTGTTGTGCTGGCTTTCCGCCCTGTCAGAAAGAAACCGCCGGCAAAATATGTAATTGTAATTGGTAAGTCTCATCTCAAGCTGAGGTCAAACCATGAGGTATGTTTCGTCGTAATGAGATCGGCTGTTTGTTTTCACGCTGCTAAGACTAAAGACACGGCACCGACCCGTAAAACTGGTTTGACTCCTAGTTAGCAGATGACGCCACGGCTGTTTTAGCTTGAGAAATTCAGTTAGTTCCGTAGCTTCCTTGCGCCACATGGCTAGCCTGCGTATGGATGGTTCGAAAATAGTTCACCGAAACGACGTCCGAGGCTGGACGCGGGACGCCGCCGCCGCATTCCTGCGACACGGGACCCTTAACGCGTTTAGTAACAAAGCGGGTATGTGAGCAAAGGAGCGAGGAGGGAAATCGTGGGAATAATCAGATGCCTCCCACAGGATGTCACCCAGAGCTTTGAGTACTGATATCCGTAAAATACGTTTAAAACGCACGCACGCAAGAAACAGAGAAAAAGAAGAAAGAATGAGACCATAAGAAACAAAAGAACTAAACGCAATTACAACACTAAGCTTAATAACCACACATTATGGTTTTACTCGAAAGATGTTTGCTGTGTGTGGTATCGTTTAAACGAAATGGGATGCCTAGCTCCCACTGGAAATCAAATCAGAGGCAGACATTAAGACCTTGATGCAAAATGGGAGTGTTAAAAATACGCTAGGATAAGGTCTTGGTTCGCGTACAGCGCTGCCACCTGCACTGTACACCAGGAGACTATAGCCAGTACAGGTTCGTGTCACCGAGAATGCGCCAGAGCTCGACGAACGCTTTCACGTATTTTAGCATCAGTATTCGGAAAAAACAGAATAAATGTACGATTATTTAAAACGAATTTATCAAGACATTGCGTGCAGCGATGTGAAGATCACGCGTTGTGGAATGAAGCCGAACAGAGTTCAAAGAAAAATGAATATAAATATATCGGCATAAGCATGGATACCTTGAAGATTAGTGGCAGTACTACATTGCATTCACTTATGTACTCGACAGTCTGCACTGTCTCAATGGGTTCAAGGGTGTTCCTGGAGAACAGCCGAAAGCTTCAGCAAACTCTGGCATGAATTGGAAGCTCGAGTCACAGAGTCCGAGCATGCTTGCCTTTTGCGTGACGTCGCACTTCATATAGCAGGCAGCGATAAACAAGAGCTGCTTGTTTTCATATAATTCCAGTCCCATAAGTCGGTCGCCGTCCTGCTGCGCACCGCTCATGTAGGCGCTAATCAGTGCTTTGCTAGTGATAATCTCAGCCAAGGCAACCATGGCGCTCCGGCCGTGCAAGAAGCTTCCGGCCATGACGCAGTCCAGCAGGGCGCTGATGTGCTTGCGCTTGGAGACGTCCTGCAGGTAGGCGGAGATAAAAAGCATGCCCAGCGCCTGAGCAACTCCAAAACCCAGGCCTCCATAGTTAAGCGCGGGAACCAGGTCGAAGTTGAAGTGGAGGAAGGTCAGGGAGTAGACCATCACTTGAAAGTCCTCTCCCGGCCGCAACGCGGCAGACTCGAGCGACGCGATGGCGCTTACAACGGCCTCGTCCCATTCGCTCCAGTCGGGCACCAGGACTGACTTGCGCCAGTTCGCAACAAAGGAGTCGCCCAAATCCAGAGATTGAGGCGCGAATGAATGGTTGGCGCCATGGCTCGCGCTGACTTCGCTTTGGCTGCGGAACGCGCCGAACGACGTGTCCAGCGAGCGCCAATCAGCCACTACAGCGATGCTCTCGTCGTAATGAATCCACGTCGATAGCAGCTGGTGCACGGCTTCGCGAACCCGGAGAGCGAGTTGTCCGGCAGCGGTGAGCGTGTACAGGTCTAAAGCCTTGTCGCTGTATTTGTAGGAGAGGGCGTGTCTTGAGAACCGGTAGGCTCTGCTCAAACAGAAGGCACCTTGATGAACCAACGCTCGAACGTTTGTTCGACCGTAAAACGCTAGGATAAGGTCTTGGTTCGCGTACAGCGCTGCCACCTGCACTGTGCCCCAGGAGACTAACCAGTACAGGTTCATGTCACCGAGAATGCGCCACAGCTCGACGAATGCTTTCACGTATTTTAGCATCAGTACGCGGAAGACCAAGTCCCCGGTCACATTGAAGTCGAGTTCTGCGAGGACGCGGCGCCAGCTGCTCTCGGAGAGACTCTGCGACCCCCACCTGCTGAAGGTGCCAGACGGCAGGTCTACTGGCGCTGTCATGACGTTGTACACCTGCGACAGCTCGCCCATGGCTATCTTCTCAATGTGAGTCAACTCCCTGAAGGTCGCTTCGTCGCCCGTGTCGCCGTTTTCAAAACTCTTTTTGAGCGCGTAAAAGAAGTCTTCCTTCTCGACCAATGTCCTCTGCATCGTGAACTGGTGGTTTAGCTGCACGAAGGACCCGCCGCGACTGACGACCACCACATCGCGACCATCGACCTGCATGGGAAATACGCGCAGGAAGACGTCCCAGCCGAGCTTGACGCTCGCGTACAGGGCCACGCGAAGGACATCGACTTTGGCGGGACGGCGCGGCCACGTGATGCCTGCTTCGGCCAGGGCTTGCCTAACGGCGGGGAGTTCGTCTCTCTCGCCCTGGGCTAGGTCGTAGCAGCTCCTGTAGGCGGCAGCCGCCCTCTGCAAGTCATTCTGGCCACTGCTGGGGACCTTGATACGGCGCACAAGGCGCCCGATACGGTCCAGAGTCTGCCACACGAGGTCGTCGTGCACCGAGAGCGCACTCTCTCGCCGCCAGCCATCGCAGACGAAGTTGGTGAAGCTGTGGCAGGGACTGACCGATGTGTTCAGCGAGGAGGCAAGTCGGCGCCCGTACTCGAGGCACTCGTGCGTCTTGCACGGGATGCTTCTCACGCCTGGGAGGAACATACTACTCAGCAGTAGGGCGAGTACGATGGCGCTGGCGAAGAGGGCGATGAGAGCCGTGGTGAACCACTGAGGTATTGACAGGCCAGTTTCGGTGACCTGCGTGTACGGTGCACGCATTTAGCTGCTACAAGAATGTATAGTGGATTAACCCTAACGAACGACGCCCCGCACTTGCCGAGAACAGATCGAAAGAAAAAAATACTGACCAAGAGAAACTACTACAAATATTCACAATGCTATAATATCCTAAATATATGCCCCAAGAACATAAGATATCTGAACCGCCTCCCACCGCCATTGCCTAAAAATGTAGGCAGCAGTCGGGCAATCCTCGTAAACTACAGAATGTCATGAAAATGTGTGAAACTATACTGAATAATCACGTTGCTGCCGTTGAAAGAGTGCAGCATGTTTAAGAAGTTGACATTCTCTGTGCTTCGGTCAATAATTTATAAAGAAGGCTGCTTTCTTTAGCGCAGTGAAATAAAGAGCACGGAGTGTTCCGTCTAAGATTTTCGGGGTAAGGACAAAAGGCGGACATGACAAAAACGCTGAAATGCAACTCAGATGCTTTTTTTTTCTCTCAGGAGGGCTTGCCAAGACTCGGCCACGGCAACTTTGTTCCCTATGCCCAATTTGTAGATAACACGATAACGTTTTCTAAAGTATACCTAAGCCAGAATCACCACAGAAGATAAATATGAGGTCTCGCAGTATTACACTTCTGAACCAGCAAGTAAGGCTTGGGAGCGGGCTAGATGATGATCCATGAGTAGAGTTTTAAGCGCGAAGTCGATACAGGGGACAGGGGAGCGCGTGTCCATATATGTCTGGTTCCCTGCCGCCTGTGTCAATTTCGCACTTCAACTCTACTGCAGCAAGCAAGTCACATTAACCCAGTGGGAGAGCTTAGTCTAATGCTATATAGAAAATGAATTGAATTCCTGGGTTTTGCGTGCCAAAACCACGATTCGATTATGGGGCACGCCGTAGTGGGAGGCTCCGTATTAATTCTGACCACCAGACGATTTGTATCGTGCGCCCAATGCACGCGGACACGGGCGTTTTTGCATCCCCCCCCCCTATCGAATTGCGGCCACAGCGGCCAGGATATGATACTGCGACCTCATGCTTAGCAGCGCAGCACCGTAGCCGCTAAGCCACCGCGGCGGGTCTACCGAAAATAACGCAAGTGCGAAACGAAAAGCGCCTTAAATCAAACGAAAAGCCCATCGAGACCCCACTTTTGATTTCACATTGCAGCTTTCGGTTGCGTCAAGTATAAAGTGCACGAGTATACTCGTTCACTGCTTCGCCTACAGGCAAAGCAGTTGAACAAGATTTTGAGGTTTCTCTAGTTCACCGCCCGCGCAACCATTGACGTCATGGACGTGTGTCGGCACGGATATCGCAGTCCTTTTGCTGATTTGGTTTTATTAATTCACAAAAGAGGTCCAGAATAGATGTCTTTAGTGAAGGACGTGCCCAGACTGCACGATCTTGGAACAAGATAATCGCTCTAGCACAAGACGCCGATGTCTGAAACCTACCGTCGACTTGCCCAGGCCCACAACCTATTCTGGAGCCCTTGCTCACGCTTTCTTGTCCCTGGAGTTGGCCGGCATTCTGACTTCAGCAGGTGTTTTTAACATGATTCTCATTAACAGACGGCTACTAGAGTTCCTGCTTGATGCACGATTGCATCAATTTTTATAAGATTTTTTAAGTTCCTTTGCCTTAAGACAGCCTACAGACAGCCTACCTTGAATAAGGAAGAAAACAGATGCGTTGAATATTGTTTTGGAATGCTACGCAATTATCTCTTATTAGTGGAGAATAAGGGAATGGGAGAAAGAATCTAGTCGGTAAAGGACTCCAACGTCCGCAATATTGAACCTATAGAGAAACGGGGGAAAAAAAGCTTGGTATTAGTTGCGATTACTTTCTCCTGAGAATACATTTTTCCTGCAACATCAAAAGCTCGACCTGAGCGAGTTTGGAAGCAGTGATCTGCCACTCTGCGATGAAAAAAAAAAAAAAAAGGCATTAGGTTATCGACTCCAACCTCCGAGCTTTCTGCCTCTAGCGCTGACTCTTGGTTTTTCCAACGACAATCATGGCACTTCCTGAACCATGACATCTAAGTCATTTCAGCATCCCCCGAAAAGCACGGCTTCCAGAAGTGTTTGGACGTATACAGTGTCAATTTAGTCAAGAGGATCGGAACTGGCCTGTACCACGCGGAGTCGCTGCGGAGGCCGCGATTGCCCAAAATACGACGGTCAGTATCTGTTGCAGCGCTTGAACCGCGTGATACGATTTCTCGGACGAAATATCGTGGCCTTTGGTCAATTATTTAAAGCGAACAGAGCATGCGTTCGACTTTCCAAATAATTTCCTAGCACATGGGGTGGATTGCAATATAGGCGGATCAGTGCGTGTACCAGTCTTCGAATTGCGTTTCGCAGTTTCTGTAGAACGAATTGCCGCAGACACAAATTCATTATCTGAAACGAACACGCAGTGTTAGAATTGTCAAATAATGTTTGACCATTCTGATATTATTATTCAAACGTTCTAGTGGAGCCGCTCGGCTTCTGGGAAACAGGGCAGAGAGCTCAAAATCTGAGTGGAGTCGACAACGGAGGATAACAAGAGAGAGTTTAGTACAGCGTAAAATGCTTGCTTGAGCGTTAGCGAGCGACGAAACGATATTGCTATCGTACGTTTCGGGTGCCCCGCACGAACTAGTCTTTTAGTACAGCGAAACCGAACGGAGCGCTAACGCAAAAGCAAAGAGCTGCGATGCTACCTATAAATGTAAACGTTCACAAAGTGGAAGTAAGCCTAATGCACATAAAATGTCAAACTAATACACTGATGTACCCACATTATGAGCACAGCAGTCACCACGGTGGCGCTTCGCTTTTCCGCGAATTATGACTTCGCTTGCGGTCCCATCTGTACTAAAAACAAGCAAGCATTCGTAATCAATTGCCTTTGAGATCGGGCTGCGCACGTGTCTTGCCGCTCGCGCTGTCAAATCTCGGAGACCATGTACATATAGCCCAATCACTCCTGTTAAGCGCATGGTCCCGAAAAATCAAGAACTGATTTAGGAAACAGCACCCTGTTTCCAGCATCTGTGGGAAACGAATAAACCAAACAGCGCCGGGAAAAGAATTCATATGAAGCGGGCGACTCTCACCTCGAAGGCGCCGCCATGTTTTCCGCGCTAAACCGTCTCAGCGAGCAGTGGAAGCAAGCAAAAAACAGTGGAGGCACGCAGAGCGCAAAGCTACCGTACCGTCTGGAGGGCGCATGCGCAATTTGAGCCCGCCATTTCCTTGTGTATAGCGTGGTGCCACTTACGCTATACTAAAACTCTCTAATCAACCCTAAGAAGATTTTGAACAGCTAGCAGTCATCATAGACACACCAACACCAACAATTTCGCGCGCGCACACACACACACACACTCACTCACTCACACACACACACACACACACACACACACACACACACACACACACACACACACACACACACACACACACACACACACACACACACACACACACACACACACACACACACACACACACGCACACACACACACACACACACTCGCACGCAGAACCGCAATTTCCTCACTATAAAACATTTAATATTCGTCTACAGGCAACTGTGCAAACGAATATGGTGTCCTTGGCCTAGTGTACGAAAGTCTACTTCCCAATACATGCCGTTCTGGTGGCTGTTCATATAGTAGTTCGATTATAAGGTTTACGGAATAGTTTTCCACGAATAATCTCTTAAAGCAGCTAAAGCTCAAATAAAACATGGACAGCAAAAAGAACGAGGACATACAGAGCGCTGTATGCGAGCGAGTTTATATACATTTTTCTCGCGTGATGAATTTAGTTGGAAAAGCGCTCTGTATGACCTCGTTCTTTCCATCGTCCGTGTTTTATTTGCACTTCACCTGCCTCAAGATGTCGCGGTACTTCGGATACGGACCTATAGTTATTGAACTAGGGTCTGTATCACATTGCTTTCTTTCATTTTTTTCTTTTTTTCTTTTTCTTAGCATGTGAACCCGAACCACATTCGCAGCTTCCAATGCATTTCTGTATCTTACGCTTCTATTAGCCAAATGCTGCAGTCAGACTTGTTCCAGCACCAATGAATATGGAAGGGAGCTGTAGCCGAATTGGCGCTTGATTAAGTCGCACGAATTCAACGATTGAGGAAAACACGTAGTCGTCCTGCTCTACAGTTTCGTGCAAACTAACTATATTAATTTGCATCTAAATTTTATTAACGCTGTTTGCAGATGGCGGTAATACCGTTGTTCGAGGTTAATGCATCGCTAGAGAATTTGCTCCTCCCCCATTTTGCATTCAATAGAAATGCTGGTCCTTAAACAAATATTAGAAGCTATTCTCGCCTCAACTCACGCTCCGGTGTTTACATATACTTGTGCTTAAAGGGCAGAGGGAAAGTTATTGGCATGACCTACAGTTAAGTAGATCCACAAAACCGAAGCACCATTACGTCATGAGATGCACCTTAACGTACTTATATCAACTTGGAGAAAAAACAGTTGAGGGTAAATTATTTTGGAGACTAATACAAATAAGTTCGTCCATGCGAGAACTATTCATGCCGTAGACAGAATTATATCCGAGATACATTTCAGACATGTCTAATTTGTAGGTTATGTTTTGGAAATCGTTCGCTATCTTCTCGATCTCTTTGTATTGCGAGTTTGACGCGCGCATACAAAAGCAAAAAAAAAGAAAAGAAAAACACGCACATCGACGAGGTCTGGTTGGACGTCTTTCCGCCACGGGACGATCCTGTTGAGAGGGGTGAAAATGTCGTGTCCCGTTTCCATGCCTGTCTTCATCCCGGACTCGTGCTTTACCACCACGTCCGTGGCTGCGGCTTTCTTCTGTGTGGAAGGACGTGTTGGCATCATCGCCGGAGGTGGCAGGGTCGCCAGTGGCACTCGCGAAACCAGGTCCTTTTCGTCTATCTGATGCGAAGCGAGCACCGTTGGCTCAGGCGATGCGAGCGCCACCATCGACTCCGATGCTGCCGACAGAAATGTCAGGGCTGATCGGGGTATCTCTGAAAAAAAAAAAGAGGTGGCAGAACCCATCTCACGTATTAATGTCGACGGTAATGCGTTTAGCAATTAATCGATATAGCGACACAACATTGCCACCACCGAAACGAGTTATGTATGAAGCGTGTACGGCAGCAGGACTCTTCTTTCGCGCTTCCCTACAAGACTTACTCAATTCCCTAAGAACACTCAGCGCCATCTAGCGCCGCCACCACGAAGCCTCCGCGTGGCCTCCGAAATGCACGGCGCGCCGGTGCGTGCGACCGCGTAGAGGCGCGTCATGCGGCAACCGGTTTCCTCTCTCGCGCTTCTTTCTGGACACGCTGCGACATCTAGAGGCGCTGCCGAGAAGTCTGCGCGTGACCTCCGCGCTCCGGTGCCTGCGAACGCTGAGAATTGTTCCCTCGCTTGTGCAACACTCAGTGGCACTCACTCAGTGGCCCAAGTTAGCGCGAGGTTCACTGAAGAGCGGCAAATATCCAGTGCACTTGTGGCGCAGCCTGCTACAGCGTGGGGTTGATGTGATGCCCTTATGATGTGGGCTCGATTCTGTTAGGCATCGGAGAAATGTAAGGCACGTTCTTTGTCATTCTGGACTGGCACATTCACAGTCGCCCATAATTAGTTACCGAAGTGGCACACACCTATACTGGCTCACACCCAGTCAACCAAGTTGGCCTCAAGGAGGTCCGCTGAAGACCATCACAAAGCGAGTGGTGGTGCTCCCAGTACGCTCAGTCGGCGTCAAAGTGTAACTGAACAGCGGCACCTGACCCATGTATGTACGTTGGCGCTTAGGAGGTTTTGTTGAAGAGCGGCTCGTACGAGCACATTGTCACATGCTGAGTGACCCAAGTTGGTCCGACGGTTGGCTTCGAGCTCTGCTCTCTCAACACAGCAGCCCGATGCGCTACCCATTCGTGAATGGACTACGCATTGTCCGGCCCAGGTATGCGGAAAAAACGGTTGACACCAACATACATACATACATACATACATACATACATACATACATACATACATACATACATACATACATACATACATACATACATACATACATACATACATACATACATACATACATACATACATACATACATACATACATACGTAGCCAATGGCAAATGAGTGAAGTATACCTGAATAATGCTAACGCACAAAAAAGGCCGCATTCTCATCGCGACAACTCATTGGCTATAGCAGCCGGTTGCGGAGCCCGAGGTGTTGGGTTCGACACCCAGCCTCTATGGACGTATTTTGCTGGAGAGAGGAAAGATGGAAAGGGTGGGCATGTGGAACGCAAAACGAGATGGGTGGTGGCCTTCGAGTGAACAACAAAGGTCTTATTTTGTTTTGCATTTAGACGAGTTGCCGTCCATGCGATAATCATGCCTATCTACTTTTAGAGGACTGCGCGGTTACTGAAACAGATTTCTGCAAACTGCTAACTCTTCTTATATATATAAAAAAAAAGATCAACCCTTACAACTACGCCTGTTAGACAGCCTGAGCTAGCTGCTGCAGAAGACTGCGCGCAGGAGCTGAACGAAGATTCGACTGCATCCACCGTGATCATGTGGAGCGTGCCACACGTGACGGAGATCTTCGAGGTCGTGCTACATCACTACACCTTCAGCGTGACCACCGTTTGTCCCATCAGACTGCTTTCGCCAGCATATGGAGCTGTGAAAGTGGT
Organism: Dermacentor andersoni; assembly: GCF_023375885.2. NCBI lineage: Eukaryota > Metazoa > Arthropoda > Arachnida > Ixodida > Ixodidae > Dermacentor > Dermacentor andersoni. The sequence continues at coordinate 65,739,503 of NC_092816.1, read as the reverse complement.
TGCGTTGACATTAACTTAGATGAATAGGCGAAAGCGATAAGGGTAAACCGGTAACCAAAACCTTTTGCGTGGTCTGAAGTATAGCTTATCTATCTAGATCTTACATATTGATAGGACGGGTGCGAAAATTACGCGCGAAATGGACACACAGGCACGAACAAATTGGCGTTTGTTTGTCCGTCGCTTGCGCACGTGTAAGTGTCATGACCGTTCCACAATGGCATCAGAGTAACAACTCACTCAAGTTTTTTTCCTTGCATCGTTTCTTTTTCTAATGTTGGTCTGACGTGTTTCTTTAAATGTAAACTGCATGCGAAATACATTCGGTCGCGTTCTGTGACGTCTTCAATGCACGAAATTGCGACACCGTGACGCTGTGGTGCCACCTTAAAAGCTTTCTAGAGGGGGCGCGTTGCAAAGTACTTTTAATTGAACGTACGTGAATATCGAGGTCGAAACGCAAGAACTCTCGTGTTTCGAGTTTAGCATGCACTTTCAGGTATACCAATTGGCCAAATTTATGTGGGAGCCCTACGGTGTCGCTTATAACGCGTGCTCTCTTGCTTTTTCTTCTTTTCTTTTTTTTTGGGGGGGGAGGGGGCGGTTCGTAAACAAAGTAAGATAAGCAATAAACAAATAAGTGAATGCTGGATTAAATGAATGAATGAATGAATGAATGAATGAATGAATGAATGAATGAATGAATGAATGAATGAATGAATGAATGAATGAATGAATGGGCAATAACGGAGTTGGCGCCCGTCCACGCGCATCGTACGACTATAGTCTGAACCCCCAATGACTGGCTACATCGCCACTCGAATGACTACTGGCGTCCCCCTGCGGGTCACTATACTGGTACAGTATTAATACCTGAGTTGGCGAGGGCGCTTTGGTCCTCAGTGACACCCATACACCCAGCGATCGACGTCCGTTCGCTTGCGGCTCGAGGGTCCTTGCGCCGTCCAGTCAAGGACATCGTCGACACCTCTGCCTGCGTGGAAGAACTAGGCCGACGGGAATCCACGGACAGCGACGGGACTGCATCTTCCACCTCGGCGACGCTGGGAGTGGTTGTGCTGCGTTTGCGGCCACGCTTTGAGGATCGCCGCGACGACTTTTTCTTGGACTTAGGCTTGGCCCTGGACTTGAAGCGGCCAGAGGCATTCTTTTCGCTCGCCGTCGCAGACCCCATCAAAGAATCCATCCTGTTCGTCAGCTTCTTCTTCTTCTTCTTCTTCTTCTTCTGCACGTGGCATGCGGCTACGAGGAGAAACTGCCGATGGTGCGTGGTCTGCGTAGAGGCCCGCAAAAAGGAAGATGAAAATAAATAAATAAATAACTGAATCAATCAAATTTATGTATTTAGTAGTTAGTCATTTATTTATTTAAACACTCTCAGGACCACTAGTAGGTTACAGAGAGGAGTGGTTAGCACTTGAATAGCAATGCAGAAATGGCGGTCTTGAATGAAGGCTCGTCGGTATTGCTGGCGATGGAAGCGGGGAGGTGGTTCCAGTCAGAGGCAATATTCGGTATGAAAGAATTCGCGCACTGGTGTGTGCGGAAGCTGGGTACGTGCACCTTCAGACTGTGACCAATGGGGGAGGAAGAAAATGTATGAAGGGGCAGCGACAAGTTCACGTTATAGCGCTGAAATACGGATAAAAAGTTCTATCAGAAAAGAGGCACAGTCGGGCCCCTTTCCGTCTAATTGCTAAGTCGCGTAGTTGGGAGAATGCTCGATTGCTGACACGCTTGCGTTGCGGACGTAGTTCGCACTATAAAACGGGCACATCGATTTTGAATTGATTCAAGGGAACAAAATTGAGTAGTCCGGAGATCCCACATATATGCGCCATATTCGAGCTTTGACCCGACAATAGTTTTGTAGAGAGCTAGCTTGGAGAGCTCGGGGAGAGGAGAAACTACGGCGATTGAAACCGAGGCTACGATTAGGATTAATAATTACGCACTCAATGTGCATTTTTAATGAGAGGCTATTCGTAATATGGATACCAAGGTATTTATACGAGTTAACTGAATCTAGGGGTACACTGTTAAGTGTACGGGTAAAGTACCGAGAGGCCACCTGAGCGGGATATTGTCATAGACTTGCACTCACGGATATTGAGCGTCATCAGCCATTTAGAACACCGATGCGAGACATTGTTAAGATCGGTTTGAAGGAAGACATTGCGTCAGTGGGGTTGGTTATATTGCGTTAAACAACACTGTCATTAGCATGTAAGCTGAGGGCTGAGGAATAATAATTTATTTGCTTACGGCTCGTCCGACGCTGTCGTCGCCTTTTGTAAATTACGTTAATAAATCTGAAACCATTTATGATTTCTTCTTTTACTGTGCCGTCGATTTGCAGCACAATAAAGAACGGCAGAAGACATTCTCGATGAATATGTAAGTCAATGCGAACCACTTGTCGCCTGCACAAGGCACGAAACACAAACGAACCCACGTCCTTTCAAGGGAACGCTCGCTCGAGGAGCTGTCACATGCGCGGGCCGCGACACGTCCTCCCGACGTACGATCGAAACCAGAGGTGGTCGCAGACGCTACACGCTGAGCCAAATTTTTATTCGACAAAGTGGTTTAGAAAGTACACCGTCTGCGTCCCACAAGTGACGGTCCTATGGACGCAGGACCGATCGTGATCCTGCTCGTCAGGGACGCAGGACCCTGACGAGCACGATGACGAGCACAGCCTAGCAGCGGACAATCAGCTGCTTGTAAACACTCCGTGTTCCCTAGATCCCTAGGTGAGCGAAACGTTCGACCAGTCAGCGTAGAAAGACCTCGTAGCCGGCCCGCCTTTGAGGGAAGGGGGGAGGGGGTTGACACACACATGTACGCACTGTGGATTCACAGAACCCGAGTTGAGCGCGTCCTCGTAGCCAGTTGGTCACGCCTGACCCCAGCCGGCGCCTCTAAATTCCAGAGCTGCCTTTCTCCTGTAGTCGCCACGAGTGTCAGCATACTGTGACGAATCCTGGGGCCCACGTACCGCAAAGCACCCTTTTGTTTTCTTGCTGCAGAGAGACCATGAAGACCCGGCAAATCAACCAACAATACATGGGGGGCCAAACGTGGCCAGCCCTGTTGCCGTCGCCGATTCTTCAAACGAGGCGCATGGTGGATTAACGCTGCAGTCCAGTCTACAGTTCTTCGAAGGAAGTTCATGGTCGGTTAGCGCTGTCGTCCTCGCTGGTTCTCTGAAGGGCGCCACCACCACGGGTCCATCGAAGCACGTGCAGTGGGCTGAGATAGCTTTGCAGAGCAGTACCCCTGTAGGCCGATCCTAACAATGTGCTACAATCTTTTTTTACAGACAAGGATGCAATGCATTTGATATTAAACAGCCAAGCTACTGACCTCAGTTTAGAACAAATAAGTGATAAGTGATGTTGCCACGATAAATTATTATCGAAATAGATTTCGAGATATTTCACACAATCCACGTATTGAATAGGCGCACATTTACAATAAACACAGTCCGACTCATGTGAGTAGAGAGGCATGTCAATAACAGTAGTCTTGAGTGGGGAGTGAAAACAAACAAGTTGTTTTTTTTGGGCATTAACAAGAATTCCATTATTAGAGAACCAAAACATTGCCTCGTACACGTCATTTTGCAACATTTCAGTGGACGTTTTATAAGAAAGATGTTTCGCCAATAATACAGTGTCGTCAGCATAGTGGAATACTGAACATTTCGAAATTGCCAAAGGGTAGTCGTTAACGAAGATATTAAACAACAATGGCGATAAAATAGACCCCTGAGGAACTCCAGCTTTCACTGACAGCTTAGAACTAAAAGCGCCCTTCGCGTCGGTAGCCACCACCTGAAATCTGTTGCTCAAGTAATTTTCGAGAGCTTTGTAGAAAGGCCCACGAAAATCCCCAAAAATGCAGTTTACTTAGCAAGATTTGGTGATTCAGGGTGTCAAACGCTTTAGCTACATCTAAGAATTGCGCACATGTGAAAAGATTCTGATCGAATGCCGAGAACAGTTCATCTGAAAATTCCTCAAGCAGTGCCACAGTACCACGCCCTGAAACAAAGCCAAACTGTCGATTGGTCATGATAGAAAATTTGTTAAGAAAAGAACACATTGTGTGGAAAAGAAATTTTTCTAATACCTGAGCAGTAACCGGCAACATAGAAATTGGCCGATAGTTTTCAGTTCTATCTTTCTTCACTGACTTGTGTAGTGGTACAACAACTGCAGTTTTCAAGCATTCTGGAATTTCGTCACCTTCCAAAATACCATTCAGTATATGGAGGATAATATCTGACAGCGTATTGAAATTCCTTCGCGTGGTATCTAAAGAAATTACATCATATCCAGTGGGCTTGTTAAGACGGAATTCGAAAACACTAAATGCGAAAACACCCGTGTACTTAGATATAGGTGCACATTAAAGAACCACATGTGGTCAAAATGGGGTAGTGGTTTTTGCACGTAAAACCCCATAATTTAATTTTTAAAGCACACGTATGGCACGCACACGAGCATTAAAGGACCGCGCGCACGCGCATTGTCATGCCTCGAAACGATACGCTTGCTCCAGGAGACGGCGTAAGAATGCATATGCAGTATATGGCTCGCAGATCCCGGTACTGTTATTTTGTCCCCGCCTGCTGTACACGTGACGAGACGTTCATTTGAGGGATCGCCAGACGTTTGTGCGCAGGCGCGAGTAAGAGCGGGCGAGAGAGAAAAAATCTGGGGCCTTTTGCTGCTTGAATATATGACTCTGCCTAGCCACTACGGAGGAAGTTTCTTGGCGCGTGTTGTAGGCGTTTGTGCCTAGGCGTGCCGGCATTGCGGAGTGGGGTCAAGTTTGTTTACGCTCGGACGCAAGGCTGCAAGGCCAATTCTTCCCAAGCCCTGATCAGAACTCAGTGCAATTAGTGCCTTTACCAGCCCGTAGCTTTTTCTTCCAGAAGTTTAAGAATTTTCATACCGGTTTCTCATTATTTCTCTAAACTTCGTAAGGTTTGATTCCCGTCTTTCCACAGAAATTCAAGTGACGGCTCCTTTATTATCGACGGAACAAACAATAGAAGATAGCGTCATCTATGCGAATACTTTGAGGTTAATACCGTGCTGCTCTATATTACAAAGCGTCCCATGTGTTCAGCTGCATCCCCCGCGTATATATATAATTTCCAGGTACCTGACTTGTTTAGTTTAGCATTACCCCCACATTCGCCACTATTTCTGGCATACACCCTCGTACTACAGACGAGGCGCACACAAAAAACAAGTCAGTATAATGCTTTTTGGTTATGGTGTTTATTTTGTTGTATATCAGTCCCAATTACGGACGATAAATCATAGTTAGTAGGCACAGTTTAAGATAAGCAGAGCTTGTAGCGCAATCTTAAGGTAATCGTTCTGCTCGAAGTAAGGAGTAGGCTTCGTCGGGTTATTACGGCACGATTTAGGACTAAATACTACGCCGTAATTTAGGGATGCGCGAAGCTCTGACACACACACACACGCACGCCTTGCTTTGCAGCGGCGTTGAAATAGCCTCTGTCGTTTGACGGTACTGCGTAGGTGAGCCTCGTTTGTCCGACTTTTTGTTTAAAGCCCCCAGTAATGTTTCGTTCGTTCTCTGTCCTCGCTTCACCGTTGGAACTTGAAGCTTCTCAGACGATGATCGGCAGTTGTTGATCAAACGCAGGCAGGAAGCGATGAGGTCAGATGTACAAGAAATATTTATAGTTGAATTTTTCTATATACATGGCAGGTAAAACAAATACATTACAAACTTGAACAATTGAGAAACGCAGTCTCACTCTTCGACGGTCTCAATGACTGTTAGAGCCCAGACTCGCTTTAACGTACATGGTACGGAGGCTCACTGAGATATCAGCAATCCTGATTTCAGCCAAGTCTGAGGGACAGCACGTCGTCCCGATTTTTATAGCCCAAATATACAAAGAAAAAAAAGGCGGTAGGGCCGTTGGCCTGTCCCACAGGTTCAGTTGCCAATCAGAGTCAAACGTTTGTTAAGCCACAACCCACAGGGATGGGCTTACTCTTAAAAATAAACATATTGGAAAACAAAGCTCTTTTCCTTTTTCCCCAAAACTCCGTTGCCCTCTCGTTTCTACGTAGTTAGTGACGGGCTCAGCAAAACACGCCAGGCCCGAACAAGTTATCGCTAGACCGCCTCAAATCCCAACGGCGTCTAGGCCGCAAATGTCTCGGAAGCAGGGGCATCGACACCACGTAGTGCCGCTGTACTCAAAGTTTGGCCGTGTGGGAGACGGATGGCCCTCCCTGTCCTTCAAACTTATTGTCTACAAGACAAAGTTCTCCGAGTGCGTGTTTACAAGACGCCGCCGTCCGAATGCACTCTTCACGTGTGCACCGCATCCCTACAGCGTGCACTGTAAGCTGGCCTTCGACACCACCCAGGCAGTCGCACCCAACAACAAGGCTGGCGATTGCGTTCCGGACGCGCGGCACGGGGTCAAGTGTGCTAAGCCCTTCTTAACCTCGGCGGCGCCTCCAATTAGTCAGGTACTCGGGCGCCAGGCCCACAATACCGTATACAGCGGTTCCTTTCAAGGCTGGTCTGTGTGGACTCGTGTGACCGTCGGCGGACTGCCAACACCCTGCGCACAATACCGACTTTCCGGAATCGGCACTCGCCCGCCAGGCGCCTGCCGCGACGCGTCACCCAACACCGCGCGGTCCGTGACCCCACATAACACAAAAACGGTTGCCCCGCTGACATGGGGGGGGGGGGGGGAGTGAACCCCCTCACTATACACACAGCACGTGGCTGATTCGTGACACTTAAGAACACGAACAATCAGAGCGACCTTACACCCCCGATATGTATATAGTGTTCAAGAAAGTAAAAGCGACTTCTTTAGCAGCGCTGCTGAATATTTTCCAAGCAGGCGCACATTTCCCGGCAATACAGGGTGCCAGTTCCTCCTCCTGAGCGTCTCTTTCTAGGCCACAAAGACGTTTCACAAGTCCTCCATCAAATCAATACCACGCAGAAACGCGAGCAGAATGAGTGAGATCTATTTCAATACTGTCCTTGGTCCCTCTGGCAACGTCAGTTGCTGCACGCAGGGTGTTTCACTAAACTGGAACTACACTTTATTCTACTGGTGCACTTTAGACGAACGTTTGAAAGCCCGCACACATGTATGTAAATCAGCAAGAGCTTTAAACGAACGGTCCGTGGTGGCTGTCTGGCTGGCAGGCATATCTTGTTACCGTCTGCCACATAACCTCGCTCGTCAGCGTCTGCATGGGCATCCGTCTCCTTCAAAGACTTCTCTGGCAGCAGTAGTAACGCGATATGCGGCACTTCGTCGTGGTAGGTGAAAAGTTAGGTCACGCCTGTAGCTCTTGTGCGAGTGTGGTTTGCTAACGCACTCAGCAGCTCTTCCGTTTTCGGACAAGTTATCTATGAGTTCGTATGAAAAAGAAAAAATAGTGAAACACGCACTCATAGGTGCAAGCGCGAGGACGTCCCCTTTCTCTTACTCTTATCTTCCGATAATCTCTTAAACCAGCGGTCGCGGTGCCCTTCTTGGGGCGTCTTGCTCTTTATATATATATCTGCAGTGGTCTGCGGCGTGCAGCATAAACATGTCAGGGGCAGAGAAAAGGATCGTATTTCCGACCGAGATAACGCGGAGGGATTGACCGACCGGCTATTCTGAGCAGTCTGGGCAACCTTCCAGCATATGAGGTGGCCACCAAGATAAAGTGCATAGAACGCAACTCACAATACAGCGTTGTAGAATGTACAGCTAGCAAAGAAAAAAAAAAGTACGCAGACAAAGGGGGGGGGGGGGGGGGGGTATACTCACGACACATGTGATACACAAAGAGTGCGGTGATAAAGAAGAAAAGAAAGACGTCATCCTAGGACATTGGGTCATTACCGAATGTGTGACAGAATTTAACTTTGAAAAACGCGCATGTGTGCCACCGTGAAGTAAAAAATCGGTGTACCAGCGGCAGTCATGCACGGTCTGAGAAAGCTCAATTTCCCGGCATTCGATTGCGAGAACGCGGATGGTATTTACTAATGCGCTACACGGGCTGCTGCTACATGCCTGCTGGTTCCGCTCGCCGCATTCGTACACCGCGGGAGTTGCAACAGCTTCACCGGCGACAAGGCAGGCTCTAGCACGTTGCCGTTGAGCATCCGGTCGCGCCTGTTGGAACGCAGCTCAACATTTAGTAACTATAAACGTCGACGCAGCTCAGTCGCTCCGAGCATCCGCTTGTAAATAAAGCTTCAGACAGGTTCGTCAGCCCGAGGGGTAACTGACTGCAAGTTCTACACGCTCCTCCATCTTCTGCGCTTGGACGTAGCTCCACACGTGTCACTTCTTGCGCCGTATTAAAGGAATATTGTCCCCAGACTGTAGCTGCTGCGACAACCCTGACGCTTCAGTAGAACACATGCACAGAATGCCAACGATATGACCCTCGACGGGATCGCCTACGTGACTGTTTGAACCTTCCTTGACGGACGCCCTTTTATCAGTGAGTAAAGTGCCTGGCCCACAGCCGCGCCCTTACATGAAGAGGGGTGCCATCAGAGCTCTTCGTGATTTCTTGGCGCACAGGAATATCATGAAGTGCCTCTGAGTGACAGTTCCGCGTTGTTTGAGCGCCCAGTTCAGTGTTATGCAGTCCCCCTACTAAGTTTACGGGCAAGCTTTGGTTTGCGATTTTACCAACATGATGTGGTGACTGCACCAAGTAACCCGGGCTGTCTTTCCGGTGCTGATACCCGCAATGACAGACATGGCTTGTGTTATGTAGATGTAGAGCTTAGGCGTTAGTGGCACATACCCAATCTGGGATACTGGCCAAGAACCGGGTAGTTCCATATAATTCAGTAAGAAAAAAGAATAATAACATAACTGCAAACAAAATTGATGAATAGGTATATGCGAAGTAATAGATAGAAGCTAGCTTATGATTTTAATAGAATGTAGGAATAAATGAAAACAAAAAGACAGGTGATATAATGAATTTTGTAGAAATATAGCAAACGTTGAGTGCTGATTTTAGGCTCGAAATCTTTCTGGCCCTGCAATAAAATCCTGGATGGCATCGCCAACCTTCCTTTCGCTGTGCCCAAAGGTCGAGGCCCCTAAAGATGGTAAATTTCGAACATTTAAGTCTAGTCTAAGGTGTAACCGCGTTTCTAATGTTCTTTTTCGCAATTCAGAATATCTTTCAAAATCAACGAGAAAATGATCACTTGTTTCACGTCTTAAAGCATGTCGTCTTACGCTTCTCCATAACATATACCATCATCCAGTGTTCAAAGCTCAATCGCTACAACCCCATCTTATCGTTCAGTCCGCTTAGGTCATCACCACAAGGTACACGTTACTACTTGTCGAACTAACACATTTTTTTATTCGTTCGTCCCACGCACGTCCAATTACTAGAACCACCTTCCCTCCGATATCATTTCCATTTCGGACCATGACTTATTTTGTGCAACCATACACAATGACTTATTTTATGACGCTTGAAGTTTATGTGTGGGTGTGGGTGTGCACGTGTGTTATTTCTTTTTTTATATACGCTGTTTTTCGCGTTTTACCTTTTATCTAACTTTCTGTTGTGTTAGCCAAACATTGCTTCCTCATATTTATTGTAGACGTTATTACATTTGACGCTTTATACTGGTATTTTATGTACCACACTTTCCCCTGTGAAGCTCTGTGCGCTTGAGGGTAAAATAATATTAACAATAGGAGAAACTATTCCGATTCCACACTCTTCTTCATTTTTCGAAGCGTCAGTAGCAATAATTGTCTTGAGAGGTATGTACAAAAAGTAATAATTTAAGACATAGCTTAGGGGGGCATGCGGTAGGATAGCGCCTTTGTATATTTAGGAAAAATACCATCGAACTGATCTTTAATAGAATCGGTGTTGCAACAAACGGTAGTCACCTCACGAATTTGGGCGTCTGACTGATCTAGGAAAGTCTGTACAAAAATAATTTGAGGTGTGTGGAATCGTGGCCAGTACAAGCCAAAAAACAAGTCCGGCTGGGAGATAAAAACTGGGGTTCATAAAGCATTAAATACGATTGTACAGCTAATAGTTGAAACCGCGTTGCAAGATAAGAGATCCTAGCTTCCAGATGCAAAACTTCATTCGCTACAAATTTAGGTAACTTTAAACATTGTCGCAAGGCCTGCCTCTCCAGAAGAGCAAGGGGGCGATGTAACTTATATGCAGGTGCTCCAGAATACAATACACATCCAAATTCCAATACCGGGCGAGTATACATGAGGTATATTGATAACAGCGTTCTTCGCATTCCTGATCGACGATTGCTCAGCCTACGTAGCAAACCAACCGCGCGAACACCCTTTGCTGCAATGTAATCAATGTGCGCCTTCCAAGGCAGAGAAATTTCATGAATCACGCCGAGATACTTGACAGGCTCTACTTGCGGCATGATATCGACATGATAAGAGAGAGAAATATATATGGGTCCTTTTAAGGAAATGCGAGCACCGAACATTTGCTGACGTTGAGACAGAGATGCATCGCATCAAGCCATCTTCCTAAGCAGACAAGTATGTTTGTAATACGTTGTAAAGTTATTGGATGTCATTTGCCGATGAGAAAAACGCTATGGCATGAGCATACACGTAAGTATGTGCATTATCATTACATGGGATGGAACTCACTAGAATATTAAGTAAGACTGTAGAAAGTACTGCCCCTAGCCGAAGAAATGGTGCTTTGGGAGCAATAACATTGTCTGTCCTTTAAAAAATTCTGCAATCCATGCTTGAAGGTAATTTGTAAAGTTAGTGTTCGGAAGCTGATTGAGTAATGCCTCATGCTCAACGCTATCATATGCTTTGTCTAGAGTGACTAATGCCGCGTACTGCCTTTGGCGCCGTGCCAGATTAATACGCCTTTCAAGGTCAATTTTAGTGACCTGAAACCAATTTGTTTCTGACCCAGGATCGCTCGCTCATTAAGAAAATTTATCACACCAATATTTATAACTCTTTCAATCAATTTCACTTAATTTGAAGTTAACGCGATGGGCCTAATATTGTCAAACACATAACCGTCACCCAGATTTTTAAGCAAGGATATGACCTTGGCAATTTTCCACTCCGATGGAAGCCATGCCCTTCTGGCAGAATAACTGATAATGTCTTATAAATAATCTTGTGATTCTTTATATAAAATTTTTAACATGGATGAAGTGATTCCGCCAGGCTCGGAGCCGCTGATGGAAAGCTTAGTAAAACATCTGATAATTTAGACTTGGCGATTTCTGTAAAGCGTTATTCAGTAGGTGATGAGTGGAGCTAATGAAAGTCAAGAAGGAAAGCGACCTTCAAACTCTTTAGCGTTTACCTCCAATGAATCCTTTATTTCTTCGTGAGACAAAAGTGCGGATTCTGCATTTATCGGCCGCGGAATCAGTTTCTTGGCGCGCAGAAAGCTATACAGTGCGCGTTTATTATTTGACTTATGTCATACACAACGTTTGCCTTCAAGATTGTGCGTCTAAAAGTACCACCATAGAATTTGTTCATCCAGCTTTAAGGGATTTGATTACGCAACAGTTTCTTCCAAGCTGCCCTTCTTCACCTGTAGTCACGGGAACAATCATCATTCAACTAAGGAGAAGAATTCAATTTAGCTAATTGTACCACGAATTCAGATTTTCCCCGAGAATCTTTTGAAACAGAACAAATGCTCAGTGCTTTCGATTTGAACTAGAATCAAAGAAGCCAATGAAGATCGAAAGAAATTTTGAAATTTACTGTAATTTATGAAAGTGCGCACATTAGAAACTTAGGACGATACTGGACGTATAATGTCAAAAATGACTGGTATACGGTCGCTGTTTGCGGCGTGGCCAACAGGCGGGCAGGGAGAGGCTGGACCTTGCGAACGTTAAATCTAGGGCTGAAGCAGCCCGACCTCTGACGAAAGTAGGTCGTCCTGAAATTACACAATTAAAATTGTTGTCCTGGGACCAATCCCACAAACGAGTACCACTCTGGTCTGTTTCCAAGCCCTATGTAACATGATGGGACGTAAAGACCTCCGCTAGTAGAATATCCTTGCCGCAAGTAGTAATTATGGCATCCGGAGGGCGCGTGTCATGAACACCTGAAGGAAAATAGGCATTGGCTATAAAAACATTTTCGACAGGCCGGAACTCTTATGTTTAAAACTAGAATTTCAAACTCGGGGGACAGGAGCTGTAGGGCTATCTCTGCCTTATAACAAATTCTGAATGATATCAGTCTGAATAAACCACCCCCTCTCGAAGAACGATCTAATCGAAATTAACAGCCTTTTTTGAAATTACGATTTCTATCTGGGGTGAGCCATGTTTCTTGTAATAAGATTATATCAGGGTTTAATTGAAAGGTAAGACAATGTAAATCTTTGTAGAAAGCAAATCTCGAACGACAGTTCCATTGGAATACTCTCAAGGATCCTATTTGGAGGATAGTATTGCAGTAGCAACTACTTTCTCCAAAGTGTTCTCCTTGAGAACTTTACTCGGCGGAGACTTTTTGGACTTATTCGGAGGAAACATAAAAGAAGCTCGGTTCAATATAGATCGGCTCCATTTCTGAGCTCGTGCATTGAATTCAACGTCTGTGGAGACGTGCAATTCTAGCGTATGCTGTTGGCCAGGATTCTAGGAAGACTCAGAGGTCTCGTGGCTGTTTTCCGATGGAAATGCGTCAGCGTTTATTTATTATCGGTAACTTCTTTATTAAGCGGTAGTGTAGAGGTTATCTGCAGAAGTTTAGCAAATTGGGTACTGACCACTTGAGATATGCATTCTGATATGCTGACTACTAATCGCTCCATTGTGTTTGCGATTGCATTTTGAACTGCAGCGTCAAGTGCCTTCGAAATAGACGCGTCTGCGAAAGAAGGCTGAGGTGCTGTTACGCCAGCGTGCCCGTGAGCCCTCTCCTTAACAGTGGCGATAGCTCCTCTCCTAGAACACCTCCTCTTGTTAATTATTGCTGAAACCTGCGTCTCTTGCACTCGAGCTGGGCAGTTTGAATAGTCAGCAGGGTGTGATCCACCACAGAGGCAACAGTTCTAATCTTGGGCCATACAATCATCGTTAGAGTGACCCTCACCACATGTACAGCATCGTGAGGCAGATTTACAACCACCAGCACTATGGCCATATCGCCAGCATTCCGGCTTTGTAGGGGACGTGACGCCAGCGGGTCGACTCTGGACACTAAAAGTCATGCTCTAATTTCCGATGGACAGGCAGTTCCGGCAAAAGTCGCAATCACTGACTCAGTGGGGACTCCCTTATTGTCCACAACGCGATTGCATCGGTAAACAGTTACCACGACTGCTACAGAAAGCTTCTTCAAGGTCTCAGAGGGACTTAGTGTTATAATCTGTGCAATGTTTTTCTTTTTTTCTCCCTTTCTTTATTTGTTTCTGGCTGCCACGGCGGCAGCATTTCGATGGGGGTTAAATGCGAAAACACCAGTGGTGCTTAGATTTCGGTGCACGTTAAAGAACCCCAGATGGCGCAAATTTTAGGAGTCCCCTACTACGGCGTGCCTCATAATCAGATCGTGGTTCTGACATGTAAAACCCCATAATTTAATTTTTAATTTTTTTACTTTCCGATTTTTGTTCACTTGATAATAAATAGATGATATCGCTGTGTTCCTGCCCATTCATCATAATCATCATCACAAAATTATTATGTCCATTGAAAGACGAAGGCCTCTCCTGGCTTTCTCAATTACCCTTGTCTTGGGCTGATTCCAACTTGCGCCTGAAAATTTCTGCCGTCCTCGGCTGCGCTTGACTTCCCTCGGCAACCATTGTGTAACTCTATAATGGTCCATTGGTTATCTGCCCTACGCATTACATGGCCTTCCCCACTCAATTTTAATGCCTGTGCATTCTTAGGCGGTTCACCCACGAAATCTCTCCCTCGGTCTGTCTGTTCGTCGATTACACGTAACACGACGCGCTACATAAAGAAAGAATGAACTGAAAAAATTCAAAAAAAGAAATGCCGCAGATCCAACACGTTGGAATCTATATACAGCGAGGCTTGTGTGAGCGCATAAAGAGTCAAAATACGTGTTTGTGTGTGCTGAATGTCTGCACAAAGCGACATAAAAGGCTTTAATGGGACATTTCATAAGAAGGTGAAATTACTTGTGCTTAATAGATGAAACAAAGAAACGATAAGTTAATGGAAATGAAAGTGGATGAAAAAAAAAACTTGCCGCAGGTGGGGAACGACACCACAACCTTCGCATTTCGCGTGCGATACTCTACCAATTGAGCTACCGCGGCGCCGTTTCCCCATCCACTTTCTTGGGTATTTATGTGTCCTAGCGGAACCCTGGGAGTGTTAGGCAGCGCCACCACTCCCAGACCTTGGCGGCGGACGTGGAACGTCCTTTCTGCCACAGGCGTCACGAGAACGTGATCTTTTTGAGTGAAGGCAAGGGGTCAATAAACCCACACATGCTACCTGAAGGCATCAGTGTTGCCGGATTCGAGACCCTCGTTATGTAATAAACGAGAAGAAAGGGGGTTAACCGAGTGGCCCGATTTTTATTAGTCATATCATAAGAAGCCAACAAACACTGACACCAAGGACAACATAGGGGACTGTCATTCCATTCGACTGTCGTTCCATTGCAATCAACTGCCATTCCGTCTTATCCTGCCGCTTTCCCCAGGCGCATATTTTGCAAGGCCCTCCTAACTTCATCTCTAGTTAAACTGCCCATTACTATCCTCGTAAATGTCTCAGAAGACATGTACATCACCCGCGAAATCTGCGGCTGCTGCGAGTTGTCAACATTTGGTCAAATGCAAAAGACGTCTATATATATCACAAATCGAGCACAGCGAGGAAGACGGGGACAGAGAAAGAAAGACACACACGACTCTGACTTCCAACAATGTTCATTGGTGATGCAAAGACCGTAAATAAAGAGGAAACGCAGAAAGTGACGGAAATAAAGAGAAACGTCTTATCAAATGAGAGAAAGGCAATATCACTTCGAAGGCAACATATGCGGTACTACTTCCATCGTTGGATACTGTGGACGAAGCTAGCGGAATAATTGCTTGTAGAAGCCGTGTCGATGATTCGCTTTTCCTTTAGAGACGTCTACCCGTTTAATCAAGAACTCCGCTGTGCTTGACCACGATATCTTTCTCATAACGAATTTCACAGACATCTAGTCGAGTGCCTGCGGTTCACTTGAAGGAACTAGATCTCTGCCGACCTCAGCAAGATTACTGCGGCTTGCGCAGATATGCGCAGTGAAACTTGGCGAAAGAAGGACTCCTCGTGGGCTGTCGAGGTTGTTGACCGCAGTCTGCTGATTCACCTGGCATCTGAGACCGGGTCTGAAAGGGTGACAGATAGAGGAGAAAGCGTGAAAGAAAGGTGAGAGTCACAGCGTCGGGACAGTAAGACGCGGGCTCAAGAATCATCGCCACAGCAAGCGCGGACATGTTTGCACACGCAGAAACGGTCTCAACGTCTGGCTTTTCACCGAGCCAAAGCGACGCCACTGTACCTTCGTGAGTATATTCTCGTTTTGCGCGTCATTCTTGTGATTTAACGGCGACGGGTGTTGTGAACACATTCACGTTTTTGGCGCGATATTTGCAAACTTTTAACTCGCATTTCTTGAACTACCTGTACATATATATATTCTTTAAGGTTCCCGCTGCAAACACCGAAGACCGGGCGACCGGGCGGTGCACATACTGGACAGTCCAATAAAGTTCGTTTGATAGAATATTGGAGCCCGTAATTAACAAACAAATTTTACGGAACGCTACGCAGCATCTGGAAATCAATGCTGACCTTGTACTTTCATTTGCAGCTTCCGTTGGTCTTGACGAACGCACACCTGTAGGCTACTTTCGAAAGGAATGGTTTGGAGTTTGCTTACTTATGCTACATATATATATATATATATTGTTCGTGCAAATGCTGCCCATCTCCAGTACAGGCAGACCACCGCATACCTTTCCTCTAAGTAACCGTTTTAAGCGCATTGAAAGTACTGACCGGCTAGGGAAGGGGGTGTATGATTAAACACAGGTTCCGCTTGATACACCAGTCGGACCCAGTAGTCACCAGTTATCAGATACTTCAAATGTTCAATATTTTTTGGCATGTGAAGCACTAGCGTGGACACCGAACATTTTGTTTAATTCATCAATCTGCCAAGATAATGATGATTCGAACTGTAGGACGAGAGTATGCGTCGTGACCAATTATGTTGAGCAACGATTACGCGCGAGCTGTATAGGTTTGAATATGACGCGTTGTCACGCAACAAGTAGCTTTCCCGTTGAACAGACAATGTCATTGTTCGCATGGCCGCCGCCGCCGTGCTGTCCCGGTATAGATGGCGCATGCGCGGAGAGTGCGTGGAGGTTTAGAAGGCCTCGAGAGGCGCCCGCAGTGCATTTGGTTGCAACAACGACGAAGCCAAGTGGACGCGACGTCACGCTCTGCCTTATAACGGAGCCATGCCGGAGCTTTGCCAGCGCTCTGGCTTCCGCTGCTGGCATGAGTGTCGCGTGGTACGGCACCCCGGTGCATACACGCACTGGCCCGAGAGCCGTTCCCGCCGTGCAGCAGCAGTTGCCTCACGTGTTGCGTCGTGCCACGTAATCCGCGCCTTGTTAGAACGTCCACCGTGTGAGATGCTCGAGCGCAACGCTAAAACCTTGTACGGTCGCTCTGAAAGCTTCGCGATGCGCGCGAAGCTGCGAGTTTTTCTTTTCGTTTCGTTTTGCTTTTCGTTTTTACGGAGTGATAGTTCGACGCGCTTATGTTTTCGGCATAACTAGACTTTCATTCGATACGTGCATCTAATTACTCAGTCAAATCTAATCTTAGTTACGTCCGACTGGAGAAACAAAGAGAGAAAGTTAACGCTTTGTTGTGGACAGCACCTCGACCTAATTGGGTAAGGAAGCGACCAATTACTCCTCATTACTCCACCCCTACTCCCCCCCACTCTCCTCTACACTCCTAAAGATATTTCTGGCTAGGCCGTTGCATGTCGGCTTCTCTGTACGGGGAGAAGAGTGAATAGAAAGGGAGGAGAGGAGCACAAAGGCAAACCGCTTATGCCTCAGGAACTTGATCAGTGATCAGCGCAATTTTAGCGTTCTGCGCGGAGTTCCTTTAGAAAGACTGTCTGGAATTTTCCGTTCTGATAGTGGACGATTGTCCAACGTCTGTCAAGTGCGCGCAGAAATGTGAAGTTCTCATACGGGAGTCTCCCTTAGTACAGTCACTGCATATGGAAGCGGCATATTCACGAACGCGGCTAAAGGTACACGATAATCTGTCTTTCTCTACATTTTTTTTTGTGTATAGCTAAGAGTGCTTCCATTCAACCATGCTTATTGATTCGTTTTAATATCACAAGGTTATGAGAGACACAGTAGTTGTGAGACTCCGGGTTGGCTTAGACGACCAGTACCTGTTGAACTCATGCCGGAATGCCGACACCAGGCCACCTTTAATTTCACGCTTCCGTTTCAGATCAAGAAGCGTGCCGCTGTCCTACACTCTTTACGAACCAGAGGACGGCGAGTCACCGAAAGCGCCCCCTGTTATAGTCCTGGATGCTATCTTCGGTGTCAGAAGTGGTTGGAGCGAGCTTTCGCAAGCCATTGCCAGTCAGACAGGACGAAATGCAAGTTTGGTGCTTCAGTTGACCTCATGATTCAGTATTTCTTCATTTGTGTTTGTGTGTGTGTGTTTCTTTACTGTTAAATATGCGTGTCTCCTAGATAAAGCGTTTCGAATTTACAGCCTTACTTGTGCATGCACTTGCAATATTGTTCATCTATAAGTTAATTATCTTTTCTCAGAACAATAATACGGCATACACTTACCCTACGTGTTATTATGTGTTTTCTTGCCTGAACAGTGCTCATTCTCTTTCTTTCCCTCTATTTCTATTCCTCTTCCTCCTTTCCCTTGCAGTGCAGGGTAGCAAACCGGAAGTTCATCTGGTTGACCTCTCTGTTTGCCCTCTCTCTTTTCTTGCCTCAAGGAAAATATTTGATTAACATCTGAATGATCCTGCACGTGAGGACGCATAGAGAGATACAACATTAATGGCAGAAAGCTGGAGAGGTCGGGCTGAGTGAAGTGCCTCCAGCCTGCCACTCCATTAGGGGTAAGCGGGTTTGAGGGAACAACTGAGAACATAAAAAATAACTTTCACACCATTTCGTATCCTACGGCGAAATGTTCTAGCTAGCTAAGAAAAAAATTGAAACTGAGATCTGGTGCGAAGGAATGCCTTTATTTCTGCACGCTTTCTCGCATTTTCGATTTTTTTTTTTTTACTTTATGAACTGACCGTCTCACATCATATGGAAGTTTGAGGCAACCGCAGTTAAATTTGTGCACCTGAATGGATGCAGCCGCACTAGTTTCTCGGGTTGTTCAGCCTCGTTGGAAACTCCGAACACGCGGAATGCTATTTTCGAAGCGACGGACCGCGACACGCCGACATGTTCTTAGTAAACAACTGCACACGACGTCAGTATTCACTTTCTTCCACGACAGATGGCTAGAGGAGGCTAATCTACATTCTGTGTGACGTCATACCATAGGCCCATCGCTAAACCTAATAAAAAAACGAGGAGGTCGTGTTTGCGATGTCATACTCCGTGAAATAGTGAGCAGCTCGATGTGTGGGTTAACGGACGGCTGTGTCAACGGGCGGGTGCATGGATGGATGGCTTAGCCGGACCGTCCGTTGGCTAAGTCAACCGAAGAAGAGTTCGCGGCCGATTCTGACCGGTCGATGCCATTCGCAGGTGTACACCGTGGACGCGCGCAACCATGGGGACAGCCCGCACACCTCCGACATGGACTACGCGCTCATGGCTGCCGATATGGAGCTCTTCATGCGCGAGCACGGGCTGCCGAAGGCGGCCTTCGTCGGACACAGCATGGGCGGCCGGACGGTGATGCGTCTCGCCCTCAAAACGGTCAGTGCGCATGCTCGACCACCCAACACTGCAGGGATGAAAACTGACGTCTCCGCGGCAATCTGCTTTTAGAAGCATAGACGGGTTAAACTTCTATGTAATCTACACACACACACACACACACACACACACACACACACACACACACACACACACATATATATATATATATATATATATATATATATATATATATATATATATATATTGCGCAACAATATATATTGTTGCATCTGGGTCGCAAGCCCCAAGGGTAACGTTGGCCTGGCGGCCTGGGGCACAGCTGGAAGCATCCGAAGGTCCTGGCAAAGGATGAGTCGACTGCTAACAGAACAACTTGTTTATTCTAGCATCGCAAAAGAGCGGCCGGTCAGGTCGACCGAAGTGGAGAAACGGGAGACCACGTTACTCGACTGAAGAAATCGAAGCTTCTCTCGGCGTCCGGGGGCAGCTGCTTTTATACTCTCGGAGTCGAGGGCAAGAAGGAACGGCTTGAAAGAGGCGCACGGACACGTTGTGACAAGAAGTGACGTAGCCGCCGGGCCGGCGCCGGTCAGACCTCCTCGCTTCACAGTTGGGCAGCTCCTCTCCCCGGCTGCCGCGCTTTGACAAGCGTGGGCAGCAACACACACACACACACACACACACACGCACACGCACACGCACACGCACACACATACACACACACACACGCACGCACGCACGCACACACACACACACACACACACACACACACACACGCACACGCACATGCACGCGCACGCACACACACACACATACACACACACACACGCACACACACACACAGGAAGACACGTGGCATTGTAACATGCCTGGACGCGCTTGGCAGGAAGCGTTGCGGCAGCGCTGAACTGGCCAAAATGTCCGCCGCTGTGAACGAAGCCCCGGCGTCCGTTGCATCCGCGCCGGCTATACCGCACGTCGGAGGCGAAACGTAACAATATTCATATATATATATATATATATATATATATATATATATATATATATAAACGCAGGTGAAGCGGGCGACTATATATACAAATTGGTTGGGTGGATGATATATAAGCAGCCTTTGATGTCATCATGCAGGAAATATATATATATATATATATATATATTTCCTGCATGATGACATCAAAGGCTGCTTATATATCATCCACCCAATTTGTACATATAGTCGCGCGCTTCACCTGCGTTTACAAACACCGTGGACGACGGAACAAAGAGGAGGTCACACAAGCGCGCTGTTGGTGCAGTGTATCACTGAAAATTCAACGGAATTGCAGAGTGGCGGCTAAAAGGACGGAGCACAACAAAGCGAAAGAATCAAGACTTCTGGATGGGAGCTTCGCTACTTAACCAAAGCGCCGTGCTAGCCTTGCTAGGTCGTTTACCATGGTTGCTTACACATGGTTGCCAGTTAGAGATGGGTCGCTTAGGGGCGAGCAGGACCTTTCGAGCCGCTCTTCTTAAAGAGCGATCGAGCCTTGGTTCAGTAAAAGTGAGCGGCGGTTCTTTTGGAGAGAGGAAGCCGGTTCCCCCGTTCAGTGAGACGTGCCGAACCGTTCCGTTAGAGCCGGGTTTTCGGCTGGGTTTCGCGGTTTCGTTACCTCGCCGACGAGTGGTGGCCGGCCGTGGGCACACTCGCGCTACTCATACTACCTCGTTGTATGCGGCGTGCGTGGCAGTCCCTTTGGTTTTTTGTTCGTCCTATAGTACGTGGCACCCGATGCAACCGAAGGGAGAAAGAAATAAGGTAGCCTTGATTGGTTAAAGGATGGCGCTGTTGGTTGCCTGCTGCTGTTCGAACGACGTCTCACGACTCTCGTCGATCGCGCATCGTCCGCTGGTGCAAAAGCACTTCGAAGACGAACTATTCCGTCTGTTTAAAGACAACAGGTGAACTTACAGATTACGTCCTGGTCTTCATTTGGGCTAATTAGCGTAGTCATGAAAATGTTGCCCTCTGTACATTTTCTGAGCCTGTATCATTAGCACGTCAATAAAACAAGGTCAATGATCTGTTGTGTTGCAATGTGACTTTTTTTTAGTTTTTATTTAAAAAATTGTCCTGGCGCATGATGGCATGATCACTAGTACCGCGCGTGCGCTCAAAAAAGAAAAGGAAGAAAAAAAAAAAGAAAGACGAAGGGTACGCGCGGCAGGGAGGGCGAGCCGGCATAAAAAAGAAAACGAGACAAGGTGGAGGCGCTGCGCGGAGTAAGACAGGTTGCAGATTTAAGTGAAGCGGTGAGCGGTTCAAATGAACCGGTTCATTTCAGTTGAGCTGAGCCGTTCCGAGCCACTCACCGAAGTGAGCCATTTTGCCGAACTCTATTTCCAAATCTTTGGCAATAGATCAAAGACATCGTCACAGGTGTCGCCATCCAACGACATTTCCTTCAGACTGAAAGCTATCGCGCGAAATGCAAAAGGCGTGGCCAGAGAAGGCCTTTGACGCGATGACCGCGCAGCGCAAGGATATTATAGTCAAAGGGTGGAGAGATTTGGATAATGATGGACGAACGATTGTGCCCTATGCCTGATGAACATTGTCGGTATCAAAGAAAAGAAGGACTGCAAATACGCGAACATGAAGGAAAAAAAAGATACATTCAATGCGCGAATTCACGGGCGTGCAAACCTTAAAGTCCAATTGGTTGGCTGATAATCTCGGTAAAAAATGTTCAGGTAAGAATATCGCAACCCATCTGCTCAACTTGCAGATGGGTCAATTTGGGCAAACTGTGAAGAGACCGAATGAATAGAATAAATAACTTTTTTTTTTCCGCTAGCGATATGTATCAACAAGTAGCCGCTATTCCAACCATCTGCTCTGAAACT
Organism: Dermacentor andersoni; assembly: GCF_023375885.2. Lineage (NCBI taxonomy): Eukaryota > Metazoa > Arthropoda > Arachnida > Ixodida > Ixodidae > Dermacentor > Dermacentor andersoni. The sequence goes on along the minus strand of NC_092816.1, from coordinate 65,717,562 downwards.
AAAATCAATTATCGCGTTTTACCCACCAAAACCACGATGTGATTGTTAGGCACGCCCTAGTACGTAGGGGACTCTGGATTAATTTGCACCACCTGGGGTTATTCAAGTTCGCCCAATTCACGGTCACACGAGCGTTTTCAATGCGTTAGCATACTTTGGGTACTTCACGCATATTCTGGGGGCCAACTATCTATCTATGTCTCTAACCGTTTTCCCGCCTACCTGGGTCACTGGGTAGTTTGTGGTGGAATGGGTAGCGCATCGGGCTGCTGTGCTGAGGTAACAGGGTTCGAAACCAACCATCGGACCAACTCGGGTCCAATGTGTACATACGTGCCGCTCTTCAAGGAACCTTTCACTCCGACGCATTACCATGCTGCGGCACAACTGCACTGGGTATGTGTCGCTTTTCAATGAACGCCTTTCACGCCAACGCTTTAGCAAGTGCGCCATGAATGCACTGGGTATGTGGCACTCTTCAATGAACCTCTCACCAACTTGGGTCACTATAGTACGTGCCACTGAGTGCGCGGCAAGCGAGGGAACTATTAGCGTTTGCAGGCACTGGCGTGTCACGCTGCTCATCTCGGAGGCCACACGCTGACTTCTCGGCAGTGCCACTAGATGGCGCGGCATGTCCAGAAAGAAGCATCCATCCATCCATCCATTGGTGGAAGAAAAGTAGGGAAACGACAAAATACGGAGACGTACGAAAGCACAGTTCGCAATAGGGGATCAGAAAATTTGGGCGTGGTAGTTCATAGTGTTTTTTTTTCATTGTTTAACCTAGGTAGGACATTAGGCAGTATAATAGCAAGAGCTTGGTGGCGCAACCCACCGCCCCAATCCAAAGGGGACGCTCATAACATCCATCCGTCCATCCAAGCGCGAGAGAGGAGCCCGGTTGCTGCATGACGTGTTTCTCAGCGTTCGCACGCACCGGCGCGCCACGCATTTCGGAGGCCACGCAGAGGCTTCGCGGCGGCGGCGGCGGCGCTAGATAGCAAAGAGTGTTCTTAACGAGGCGCGAAAGATGAATCTCGCTTGATGCTGGGCTAGCTGGGATTAGAGATGCAAGCGGATGAAAAAGAAACATTCAAAATTTCGAAAAGAACGTGTTTTCTTGATTTTTTTTTTTTACCAGGATAAAATCGGTGAAAAAATTAAAATAAGGACAGAGGTTCCCCGCGGAATTCTTCTGTCGCGATGCGAATCCTTTCGACGTATCTGAAGGTTTGGTCAAAAGAAGGAGTCTGGGAGTCTGCGAAGCACCTGGATCTATCCGCGGGCTGGCAAGGACTTTGCTTCAACCAACCCATGAGCTCCCTCGCTTATCGCATATTGCGCGTTCCTCCTTCTTCTGCGGCATGTGAAAGAAACTGGTCCGAGTTTGCAAATGTGCATACCAAGCTACGCAACAGGCTCGCAGGGGATCACGTGCAAAAGCTTGTGTTCGTGCACTCGAACCTCAATGTCTGGAAGGCTTCGTCCACTGCACAGCCTATATAGCGTCAAGCGGAAATTAATCGGACACCTTTGATACAAATGTTGGTCTTGACGCGTTCCTGTGAAATCAATGCCTTGATGTGAAATCGTGCCTAGATTTTCAACCCGGAAGCTCATTTCTCAGTTTTTCGTATTGTTTTGAAAAAAAGAAAGACACGTGAAACAAACCAGTTTCTTATTTTCACACCCTTCAAAATTTCATGAAATTTTGAATCTCTGGTTGGTAAACGATGACTGGTGGGAAATAGATATGCAGCAACAGCAGAAGGAAGACGAGAAGCCTATTTCTTTCTCTTCTTCCTTCCGTGGTTGTTGCGCGTCTATTTCACACCGGGTGTCAATTAACGCTTAGAATGTGACTCCGTGTTTGTTTTAACTGTTTTGTATTATTTGATTGAATTAATTGATTGACTTGTGCTTAATGGCATAAACTGCAGAACGTACCCTTATGTTGCTGTTTATTTTATATATTGATTGTATATACCTGTAAGTACGCTTTCTAATTGTGCCTCATTGTCGGAACGCATCTCGCATCACGCTGAGAGAGCGGGGGAAAAAAAACGTGGAAGGAAGGTCTGGTGGCGACGCAGCCTTGAAGTTGCCGCACCACCTCGCCGTGACGTCACGGATTTTAACAGTGTCTGAATTCTCGGTTCTAGTTATATATTTATTTTTCTTCTCCAACCTAATTGATTTTTCATTGGTGAAGATGGAGTACATGGTATAGTACAGGTGCAAATGATTGAACATCGCAAATTTTGAGAAGTTCTACTGTGTCAGAAATGCCCACCCGCCGTGCTTGCTTATTCGCTTTGGTGTGCGCTGCTGAGCACGAGGTCGCAGGATCGAACCCCGGTCGCACTTTGATGGGGGCGAAATGCAAGAACGCCCGTGTACCGTGCTTTGGGTTCTTGAACCACTGTTTATGGAAGTGGAGAAACGCATTTGAAGAAGTACTTCAATGCGTTCAGCAGAAGCGGAGTTACTGGCAACCAAACATGCCCTTCGCGGTGCTTCCGCTCCTTCTTCAATTGTCCCTGTGTCTTAGCGCAGTAACTCCAGTATTACAATATGAGCTTCCAATAAGTTCCTCTGTTAGAGGTCTTCGGTCAAAGCGCGCTATCGCGATTGCGAGTGATCGTCTCTGTAGACTATAGCGAGGACAGTCGCAGAGAAGGTGTTGAAGAGTCGCCTCGTCGCCATCACAAGCCACCGCAGCAGAGGGCGACGAGGGCACTGTTGCAGTTTTTAAAGGCAACAGAATTGGACAGGCGGCTGTAGCCTGAACAGATGTTTATACTGCTGCAAATGCTACTGCGCTGTGAGGTGGCAGTATGCGGCGACAGTGACCGACTGTGATTGTATGTCTATGCTCCTTTCTTTCTTTATCTCTACTTTGTTATCACTTTACCTCCCCCTCCCCTCTCTCCCCAGCGTAGGGTAGCAAACCGGGTCTTCCCCTCTCGATAACCTCCCTGCCTTTCCCCTTTCCTCTGCCTCTCTATGGACTTCCAACTAACCCAACTTGCCGCTGTATTCTTCAATGTCTTGCACTGCGAAGGCTACGGGGAAGCGGGGTGTGCCCAAAGCGCCCCGCCTACGGAACGTAGCCGTAGCGCACAGTTCAAATTTGATTTTGGATGTTAGCGTTTACAGACGCCACTATTGACCCTTTTCATGGCGATCTCGTGGGCGCTGCATTGCTTGATCACGTGGTACCGCGTCCATTGCTTGCCTCAGCTGCCTCCGTTGCCTCTGTGTTTACAATGGATAAACATGACGCCAGTGCGGCTCTGCAAACCTATGTTTCGCCGGATATCGTAAATGGTGACTGAGTGGTCGACACGCGAAGCTTTGGCTACATCATCAAAGCATATGTAAGCGCTTTCGGAGCTCATTACGCTTTGTCGAAACTGCGCGAGCACTGTATACGATGCTTGTAATAAAAGCGGGACTAAAAGTGTATTCCAAGCTACCCTAACTCACCGCTTATGAATTGAATCAGTTCAGTGTGTTTAGTTCTTCGTTCTTTATTCCGCAAATAGATTTAGGCAGAGGCTTGTCAGGTTTCTGACTCAGTAAAGTTCTCCGGGTGGTCACTATTTGATTGTTTATTTTCTGCCTAATCGCTATTCGGTGTGCTCAGTTGCAATATATTTGTTCTTGCTGATCACAAGGCTTGTAACGTAGATGTGATGTACGTTGTAAAAGCTTGTAGCAAATACGTATTATTGCTAGTCACTCGCTTACTGTGTGAACCGCTACGAAACGTTCAGCCACTTCAGCTTCCAACATTGGTGTGCTGTCGGTATAACCGCCGTCACCCATGCTTCGACGCATTGATTCAAGTGTGCGTCCCTTCACTTATTCTTGACACGTTGGTGATACAGCGGGCGTAAGTATGTGTGTGTGTGTGTGTGTGTGTGTGTGTGTGTGTGTGTGTGTGTGTGTGTGTGTGTGTGTGTGTGTGTGTGTGTGTGTGTGTGTGTGTGTGTGTGTGTGTGTGTGTGTGTGTGTGTGCGTGCGAGAGAGAGAGAGAGAAACTTACTATGTAATTTAAGAGGCGGCGGTAATCCCTTTGTCACCGTATAACGAGCGGCACTTATTCGTGCAGACGATCCGGAGTTGAGGTCCTTTTCTAGGAGGTTATAGTACAACGCTGGCGGTCGAGTGAAATTTTTTATCCACAAGGGAAACCGCGCAACTCGAAGAGCCGGCAACGCAGGCAGTCCTTATGCAGCAGCGGTCCGTGAGATTGGTGCACACAGGTTCATTCCATTCCGTTCCTTAATAATAGGCCAGTCACAATTTTTGCAGCCAACTACAGCACACGTCTTCACTCCACCGCTTCATATTTTGCAGCGTGAATGGAGAACAGTGCGTTAGCGAAAACCCAATTGTATTTCCGACAGCTGATCGCGCAGAAGCAGGGCAGAAGAGGTAACGCTTTCGCTGAGGCAACGTGCGGCGCACCGACGCAAGCGCCATCTCGTTTTTATAGAGCAAACTGCTTCGCGAAAAGGGTGAATGCTTCCGATATTGGCGCCTACGACGCGCCAGACGGAAGCCGAGAGTTGTCCTCAGCACGCCGCAGTGCGCTTAACCACTGGACCCGTCGCGGCACCCCGCGGTGGCCGTGGTATCTAAGCTACGTAGCACACCGTAGCTACATGCAACTGTAGCGCGTACGCCCAGCGTTTGCTTTGTGCACGACAGGGCTTGAGTGCGCGCTCCCGTTCATATGCTCCATAGAGTTTCGTACAAGAGTTACTAGGGGGAATTCTGGCGCTAGTGCCGACTGGAGCTGCAATGGGAGCGGTTGCGCCAGCGTGGGAATTATGAGAAGTACATGGATTTGCCTAAACTTCGTCCTTTTGGCTTCAAAAGTTGGAAACCAGAAGGACGGCTTCGTGTCTTCGTAAACTCATCATTTTCAACAATGTACTGCGTAACAAATCATTAAATAAACTTTATTAAAATTATCCGACAGCAGGATTAGAACACGGTGCCTCTATGCAGAAGCCTGATATTGAAACCATTAAGCCACGGACGCTTTTTTTTTTCCTTTATTGCCTCGCTTGACACAGAGTTTACGAGTTCAGAAGAACAGAATAACAAGATCATATAGTACCAGCTGACCGTTCTCGGTATTAAGCCACGGACGCATGCATCGATAGGCGATGTGAAACGCCCTTATGCATTTATCGCGGGCATGCCAGTGCCTTGAGACGCTTGGCGCGTTTCGATTTGGCCACTTCGACAAGGTCAATCGTGGCAATTAGTAGCGATTGTGCGTTTTCGCAGCGTCGTGTGCACTTCGAAGAGTATAGATTGCTCTGAAATTTATGACAGTGAGGACATATAAAGCACAATAAACAAAACCTCAAGAACGTCTGAATCCTCAAGCATGAAGATCAGACAAATCCATGCACTTCCCATCATTCCCATGGTGGTTCAACGACTACAGCGCCAGAGTTACCTCTACTGTATTAAGTCGTGAGCCTTTAGTGGTTCATGAGCGTCCGTGCACAGTCCGTGGTGGACGCAGAAAAGCGGCGATCAATCACGTGATACACGGCGGCGTCCCGTTCGCAGAACACTTCAGACAACAGCAACACAGGCAGTCGTAGATAGGCTTTCGCCTATCGCAGTTTAGCTCAGCAAAGTGCCCATATATATTTTGTGGGAAACTCTACAATATGCTCCAATTTGGCCGTGCCAGGTGGTGCGGACCGGCTTCCTCCTGCACTAGCTTGACCGACGGATAGTAGGCACATCCGACTTGCGCATTTTGAAGCGCTAACAATAAGTCTGCCAATGTGTCTAACCAGGAGCGGCCATGAGTCAGCGCGCGTGTGGTTGGGCTTCTATAAGTTTCACGTGGTTCAAGGCTAGCTGAGCGTTCAAAACTAGTGGAAATTAGCGAGACCCGACAGCTACGACGCCGATGAGCAGGGTGGCCAAGGTTTAATTCCTACGCAGCCGCGGCCGATCGTGAGCAGACGATATAGTCGGCTTCTTCCGGAAGCACATCATTATATCGGAATTCGAAAGCAGACTTTCGCTTACATCAGACTGTTTATTAAGCTTCGTCAAAAAAATATACGCAGTAACAGTAGGAAGAAGCGCACTGATCCTGACACCCTTCTCGATTGACTTCAGCTATTGGCCAAGAGTAGCTGCGTATGGGAATCTGCTATATTGCGAAATAAGGCGTCCAGAGAACAGTGAGGAGCAGGCTTCTGTTGAAAAGAGAGCGTTTGAGAGAAAGATGACTTCGCGCTCCGCTTGCGAGCTCCACGCGCCGCGCGCGAGTGCAAAACTTGGCTGAGATGTTCACATGAGCGTATACGCTATCAGCGGGCTGTGTTTTTCATTAAGCCAGAGGGGGGGGGTTCAGGACCTCATTAAGGAACCCCAGGTTGTAAAATTTAATCCAGAGACCTGTGCTACAGCGTGTCTCATGAACATATCTTGGTTTTGGCACCTAGAGCCCCACAATTTAATTTTTTTTTTTTCGCCCACACACGAAAAAATACTTTGGAGTCAGTGAAGTCGCAATGATGTGTCGACGTTGAGGTTTCCGCTCGTAGTTCAAGGAATTAAAGCTTGCCCTTCACTTTCGGATCTAGTAATGAACCTCTTACCGCGAAATTGCCGCATATAATGGAGGGGACAGGCTTCCCAACATTTTCTCCTGCCCCCACCCCTACCCACCTTTCCCCATTCATCCCGTCGCGTGCTTCCTACTGCCATAGAGTGCCATGTGATGTAGCGCCCTCCAGCACCTCCAAAGGAACTGGAGAACCACGCCCTGTCCCTTAGCAGAAAAATAACGGCACCGCTCTTTCAGGTCGAAGCAGCCTGACACAATCGCAGATTTGTGCAGCGCGATCGCCAAGCGGGTCAAGTGAACCAGTTATCAAAGATTTTACCCCTGTGTGCGCACTGAAGGGAAGAAAGGAGAGGGGAGAGATCGTAACAAGGAACCTCTCAGTTTTTTTGTTCAAGCCCGCTAAAGGGGTCGAAATTCTTTCTCGTGGCGTCTTGATGACGTTCAAAAGACAGGTAATTTTAGGAACAGCGCCCTGTGCGTTGGTAAGTTAACTGAGTGCGCCGGATAGTCCCTGTTAAGTCTGCAGTGAAGCCCCGCCCACTCCCTCATTACCGCCAGCCACTGTTCTTCCGCGAGGCTGCAGTGTAAGTAGTTCGTATGGGTCAAGCTTTCCCTGTCACCTAAATAAGGCAGTAACCACAAAAATAGAATTATACGCGCGTAATTTTAGACGTTTTCACTCCTCTGTTATAGTGAAATGGTGAAAGCCTCATTCTTTATTGAACTGAAATAAAACACTTGCTTTGCTGCAACTTATTGTCAAGTTTCGCTTCACTGGGCAGTGAAGTTTCATTAGTAAACGGGCTCAGCAGTGAAATAAACTGTTCCGCGAACTCTTGAAAAGTGAAATTCTCAGACATACACTTTGTCCATTGCACACCTCATCGCTTCCGCCGATGACTGAAGAACAGCAGATGCTCCGGAGGTATCAAGTACAACGCCATTTTGAAAAGGTCGCTTGACGACGATTATGTTTACTTCTGTGATTGGCTGGCGGAGTAAGACAATCCCGCGCGGTCCGCGTTCCTTGGTTGCCAACTGCTGCTTCTTTAAGTTGTATCCTTTCGTTTCATTTCCGAATAAATGTTCTTTTTTTTTAATTCTGCTCTATTTGGTTTGAGATGTGTAGGAAGTTTGCAGCTATCTAATGCCGGCACTTACGCTAACGTAAATTGCTCAAGTCGATGTAGCTTGTGGGGGGAAGAAGGTATTGGGGCTGCCCGCTTTTGCTCACCACCATGTTCTAGCTGGTTACTGTCGATTTCCCGTGCTCTCACTCGCATGGTGCAGCCATCCTTGGTCGAGCGAATAGTGGTCGTGGACGTCGGCCCTTCTTCAGTACCAGCCATCGTGGGGAACTACCTGATACCGCAGCAGCTGGACGCCATGGACGCCGTGCTACCACTACTCTCTGCGGACTTGAGTGTCGAGGAGGCCCACCGAGAGGCTGACCGCATGCTCGCCGGCAAGGCGACCCTCGAGGTTTGCTCTCTCTCTCTATGGCGATCGCGACTTTTGTCGCACAGTAATTAGGAAACGACGATTATCCACTTATCGTTCAATAACTTCACAGTTAAGCGAGTGGTTCTTTAATGAAAACGCAGAATGGAAGAACCGCTGCCGTTTCCATAAACAATAATTAACCTCGTCATTGAACATGCATGTGTGAGTGCACAGCGTGAACTTCTCTCCTCCTCCTCAATTCGAATTCTTCTTTCTCCTTTTCCACGTGCATTGCAGCCAACCGGGATCTGACTGGTTAACCTCCCTTCCCTTATCACTCCTATCTCTTTCACTCTCTCAGCCACGCACACCAACTATGCGGAAAAAATTCTGTAATTACATATCTTTAAATTATACCCGTGCGTATCCCGGACTGTAACCTTAGCGGATGAAAAAAAAGAACAAAAGAACCAAGCGCTACCTTTCTGTGAAGGAAGCGCAAACCTGTAGGTTAGCCGTGGGGCGTCATACGTCGGTATGTCCTGCCGCTGCTGGTGACCCCCATCTCAGATTAGCCCTTCGGTTATTTTTTTTTTTCGCAAGGACTATGCCTTTCCAAAGAAATTCCGGGCTTAAAAATTCATTTCTCATTTTTATGCGGGTAATAGTCACACTCCGAAGTTCGCCCTGAATTTTCGAAAACTATTTATAGCATTTTATAGTGTAGTACTGTATAGTATAATATGGTATAGTACAGTTATAGTATAGTGTTGTACAATACACTAGGTTGCAGTAAAGGTTATTGTAGTGCAGCATATTACATTATAATGCATAGACAATGCAGTAGAGTGTATAGTACATTATGTAGTACATTGTTTCGTAACCAGCGTATGATTATTGTAAAAAGTCAAAGGATTAGAACTTGACCGGCAGCTTACTCCAGGAGAGGCGCAATAGGTCTAGAGACGGCTCATACTTGAAATGCTCCAACCGCGAAAGCCCATAGTTGAGCGTCTCTTCGAAAGTAGCCCCGTGGTCGGACCCATTTCCCAGAAGGATTGTGTACAATCCTTCTATAGAAGGACTACAATTTTAGCGAGTCGGAAAAAACGGACTCGTTATAAACGACGAGCGAAAGAGCGAACGTCACACGCGTCGTTGTCGCCTTGTCGCCTTGTCGATGTCTTGTTTCTATATTGCGCATCGTTTGCAATGTCCTCGAAGGTTGGCACCGCGAGCCTTTTGCTTGCCCAGGGAACGAATTCAGTACTGCGCGCACCTATACGCAAACCGGCCGCGATAGCTTATAGTGACCGTGGCGTTGCACAGCTGGGCACGATCGAGGTGGCGGGTTCGATACCTGTCGCAGCGACAGCTTCTGATGGGGGGTGAAATGCTGAAAAAAAGAAAGAAAAGGAATACGTCCGTGTACCGTGCGTTGGGCGCACGTTATATAGCACCCCGGTTGGTCAAAAGTAATTCGGGAGCCCCCTGCTACGGCATGCCTCATAATCAGATCATGGTTTTGGCACGTAGAACTTCAATATATATATATATATATATATATATATAACAGGTGTTTATTTTGTAATAGCGACCTCGCCCAAAGCGTAGATGTCGAGTGCTTGGCTTTCAACTTGTTGCAGTAGTAATAATCGTGCAGTGTAAAGTGCGTAGGCTTATCATTTTTTTGTTTCGTTGTTGCGTAAGTTTTTGAGCGTAACTGTTGAACACATGAATTGATCGGCTATGTGCTGGCGATCTAGCAGTGCCGAAAGAGCGTGCTTCACGATGGACGAGTGGGCTGCAGGGAATAGCAGCGCGGTCGCCGTATCGCAAGTCAGTCCCAGTCGCCGATAGACTGTACACAAGTCCGTGCGCTCCTGCCCTGCCTTCGGTGTGGAGCGCACGGACTTGTGTACAGTCTATCGGCGACTGGGACTGACTTGCGATACGGCGACCGCGCTGCTATTCCCTGCAGCCCACTCGTCCATCGTGAAGCACGCTCTTTCGGCACTATATAGTCTACTGCAATGCGACGCACTTGAGAGCGCGGCTCTGGGCCCCGCACTCGCATTTTTTTCTTTTTTTTTTTTGCCCTTGCCACGTTCCTCCTGTCTTTCGCTCCTTCATCTTTTTCTCCCCATTCCCCCTTCCCCGTGCAGTGCTGTTGAGGTGTCCTCCTGTGAGGGACAGTTACGGCGCTGCACTCATCTCTTCCGTCTCCTTTTCAAAAATCGCTTCACACACAAACCAGCGAAAGTAGTTAATCGACACTAAACCGTGGCGTGAGCGGTATATAGACGCTGGCCGTTGGTAGAAGTTCTGCGAGCGTCTCGGCAGAAGGTGAGTCAGAGCTGGACCTCGAGGACGAAAGTAGCAATCTGGAGTGGGACGTATGATAAGGGTAGCTCGCGAGAGCAGCTTCTGCTGCCTCTCCATTCTGATTCCGTGTGATATATACCACGCATGCAGCGGATAAAGGCGCAGTGCCTTGCATACAATGGACAAAGGGCCTAGTTGCCGATATCGACGGTTCCCGAAGATTATAGTGAGAGCACAGATCACTGAGTGCATGCAAAGAAAGAAACAAGGATCTTTCTTTCTTTCTTTCTTTCTTTCTTTCTTTCTTTCTTTGTGCTCCCAAATTCAACACACACACACGCCGGGAAATAGAACGAGAGGGAGAGAAAATACATTGCCTCCATAGGTGCACCTATGTGTATGTATAGGGTTAAATATAGCGTATCGGCAATGTGCAGTTCGAAATCGTGTAGATTTGACTGGAGGTATCGATTAACGGTGGAAATGAAATGTGAAATTCAGTGAGCAGCAGAATATGCGCACACGAATATAGCACGTACCCGCGACGTCGCCTCCCTACCATTCCGTCTTTCCCGCTTCGTGTTTAACATTGAATATTGATGTGTGTACGTTTGTATGTCTGCTATATTTTATTCGCGGTTGCAAATGCACGCCGTCTCAAGTGGCTAGACGACAGAAAAGAAAGAAAGAAAATTAATTAAATATCTGAAACATGAATGGCACCAACCACCTTGGCGTAAGCAGTTGGGGGGCGCGGAGGGGGGTGAGTTGAAGTTGTATATTGTAAGGTATAGAATTAGGTACGGCGCACTATATTGATGCATGCATATTGACTGTTTCTTGTGGAATACTGAGTGAAGCCTTGCAGGAGAAACTCCACAGTATACCGGAAGGGTCGTGTTTTCGTCTCTTTCTGGTTTAACCCAACATTCGTGTGAACATAGTGAGCTAGTCACTTATATAGGGTGTCATGGCGCAAAAGCAACGAAGGCTACGATGCGCTAACCAAAAAGTTCGTGTGAAGGCTAGACATATACATAAAGAACAGCGAATATCTTTTTTTTAGATGTAGGAACACGTGAAAATAGAAATGAACCGAACATTACTATGCGATCCAGATATCGCGTTTATGACGTCTATTGTTTATTATCTTTGTTCTCGCGGCAGAATGCCTCCATACGCTCGCTCCTGCTGGCCAACTTGCGACGGAACGGGGACCGCTACGAGTGGCGAGTGAACGTGAAGGGGGTGAGGGACAACCTGCAGAAGCTCGTGCGCGCCGAGGACCTCAAGGGCCTCACCTCAGACGTCGACGCGCTGTTCATCTGCGGGGGGCAGTCTCCATACGTCACGTAAGACACGATGATGCGTTACTAATCGAACCCCTTAACACACCTGGGCACTCGTAAAACCTTGCGGAATTGCAACGTAATAAACAGCAGTAAGGCTATTATAGCGCGCCTAAAGCCCCTGCATCCACGCGCCACCGCCGCTGAGGTGGCGCGTGGATGGAGGGGCTTTAAGCGCGGCAAGCGTACAGGAACACTAGGCAAGCGCGATGTGTAGCGACACGTCGGCAGTTTCGAGAAAGCTGGCGGTGATGGCAAATCGGCTATCTGTCCCATTACTGAAACTAACGATAACGTGATGCGAAGCATTTCTCTTGAATCAGGCCACTTTTTCCGTATCTCGGCATTTTCTTGGGTCAATGAGCAGACAGCTAACGCCACCTACAGTCCAGGATGAAAACTAGCCTTCTCTTCGTCGGTGTGTTCTGCGAGCGTCTCCTCGTTCGATGCTCCGTTTTGACCGCTATCGTTATTACCTGTAGCAGAGTCCTTCCATTTTTGGAAGGACTCTGCCTGTAGCAAGAGACGCGAACTACCGTTACTAGCTGAGGCTTTAGTTGCCGGCCGCTCAGCCAAAGCACCATAAGCAAAAATTCAAGAAATTCGTTCGTTCGTTCGTTCGTTCGTTCGTTCGTTCGTTCGTTCGTTCGTTCGTTCGTCCGTCCGTCCGTCCGTCCGTCCGTCCGTTCGTTCGTTCGTTCGTTCGTTCGTTCGTTCGTTCGTTCGTTCGTAAATAGTAAAAAGTAGATAGTAAAGTAGATAGTAAAAACGACAAAACGTGTCTCGGTCCTCCAGGGCTCCACCAGCTCGACGCGCGTCGGCGTGTCGCGCTGCAACGATTCGCGCAATGCTAGATGTAAGATACGGTTGAGTCTGCCTCTTTCTGTAAGTATCGTTGTCGTCGGCGTTTTAGTATACTAGTTCGACTCCCGAACTTCACGTCGTGAATGCGCCGACATTGGTTTGCTGACTGAGATAAGCACGACGCAATCAGCATGAACGATACAACAGGGGCTCAGTATCTAGGCTGCCTTCACCGACCGGTGGCGCAACCTTGCAAACGTGAGCGTTGATTTCGTATGAACCAAAGGGCTAAATACAGTGACGCTTGTCTATATAAGTACACCCTTGCAATTTATTAATAATATCGCGCGAGCGTCGACCGCACGGCATGTCGGCTGCTTCGTAGCGGGGAGGGGCGGAAGGATCGGCGATAGCAAGCGCGGAGGCGCAAGGCGATAGCCAGTTCGAATAATAATAATAATATATGGGGTTTTACGTGCCAAAACCACTTTCTGATTATGAGGCACGCCGTAGTGGAGGACTCCGGAAATTTCGGCCACCTGGGGTTCTTTAACGTGCACCTAAATCTAAGTACACGGGTGTTTTCGCATTTCGCCCCCATCGAAATGCGGCCGCCGTGGCCGGGATTCGATCCCGCGGCCTCGTGCTCAGCAGCCCAACACCATAGCCACTGAGCAACCGCGGCGGGTAGCCAGTTCGAATGTATTCTGCTGAGCTGTTCACTTTGGCAGTGCCCCTCACCGGCACGGGGTCGTTGACAAGACGTGGGATCAACACTCGCACGGTGGTATTAAAATATTGCAAGGGTGTACATTATTATTAAGCGCTGATTACATTTGCCGCAAGTGCTATAGCTATATATAGCGCACGCTCCAACTTCTCTCTCTCTCCTTCTTCTTTTTTCTTTTGCGAGTACACTTGGGAGCAGTCGCTCATTCAGTCGTTTGCTCGTACCTCCATCGGCGTGACACCCACTTCTCTTCCCCCAACGTATAGAGTAGCAAGCCGGGTGCTGGTTTACCTCTCAGCCTCTCCTTCCAGTATTCCTTTTTCTCCGTCGTCCTTAAAACATGTCGCATGACTCGTTGTATTTCACTATGGCTAGTTGACGCTTTCTTTAGCATTCGTTATAGTTGCAGACCGCACTACGAAATTCTCTGATTTGCTTCCCTTTTGTTTCTTACATCTGCGCTCGACAACGAACCAAATCATCACCACCACCGTCTTCATAATCATCTTCTTCTACTGCTTCTTCGGCTTCTTCGTCTATAGCTCCATCAAGAACCTTACTCTGTTTAATCATCTAATGCCCTCTATACGTTCTTATGGGTGCCAGCAGCATGTCTCTCACGACGCTCTGGACGATCGAAGCACGTAAGCTTGACTGCGTGGCAGGATGTATACATTCGAAGGTCGCGCGCTGTAGTTGGGACGTTTCGTTCGTTGAGCACTGTGTAGTATGGTATGAAATCGTTCGTGATTTACTTACTGCAGCTGTAATTTCTACTTCCCTAGTACGTTATTGTTTAGAACACATTGTAGATTGATAAAATAGAAGTTTGGGTAACACTTATTTATTTATTTATTTATTTATTTATTTATTTATTTATTTATTTATTTATTTATATGGTATCTGCTTCTGCCATTACAGGCATTGCAGCAAGGGGTACAATTCAAGCAAAAAAGCACAAAGTAACTTTTCCAAAGCATAAAAAAATCATCTTTAGAAATAATGTTACCAATATCGGGCGAAAGAAAGTTCCAATCTCACATTGGCCATATAAAAATAAAGAAAAAGAAACATTAGTCTCTAAATGGAAACCTCTAAATGGAGTCTAGCATATTTTGTAGTCATGATCTCCTCCTTCGGAGGCATAAGTGGGCGGATTAATATAGTAACTCTCTAGCGATGCTAGTTCTAGAGTAATATACATTATGAAAAAAAAAGAAATTTCCATCTAAGATTTCGGCGGCGTTCTTCCAATTTTTCCCAGCTCAGTGCTTTTTCTTTTTTTTACTCTCCGTCACACTAAATGTCCTACCATATTTACCGAGGAAAAACCGGACTGCACTTGTTCTGCACTGTTTCATATTTGTCTGCGAGTTGAGCAGTGCGTGATCCCAGCGAACACTCTCATAATCGGTTTCACTGAGCACGTGAGCGAAATCGCTTTCATATCAGCCCGGGACCCCTTTACTTAGACGTCCCGGGTCCGAACCACCGCTAGTTGTTGTTGTTGTTGCCTACCGAACATTTGGCTCCTACGCTCTATGGGGGATTCGCCAAGGTTGGTTGTTTGCGGCCACATCGCCGCCGTTCGTCTTCTCCGTTTATGCCCTCGCTACTAATTGCACAGGAAGGGATCGTTCGCGGATGGTTCGGCAACAGTTCCCACCATACACAAACGCAAAAGGATTAAGAAAACAGGTCGACAAAGCCAGTTTGCTGTAACGGGTGTGGAAAGTACCTCGCGTGTTTTTACACAACTATATATAGCACTGCTCGTAACGCTATATATCGTCGACTGCGCCTGCAGAAGTATAATATACGCTGCGTATAGGGCGTCACACGCGGTTTTAATGTCGGACACGTGGCAGGGTCAACGTAAACGACGACGGCTGGAGCAGCTCTGAGTTATATACCTGTAACATGTTTCGTGCCTGCTCCGAAGAGTAATATATAAAGCGGCATTCTTTCTTCTTTTTTTCTTTTCATTTTGCTTCGAAGGAGTTCGCTGTTCTTTTTTTCTGTCCAGAATGCCCCAACCACGCTAGCTGTGGTCGTCGCACCTGTTGTAACGCGAGTAATAAGCATTTCGCCATCTGTAATTTATTATTCAGCAAGCTGAATGCGAAAACAGCTTTATCCAAAACGCCGATTGCCGCAATACATGTACGGCTGATATATATATATATATATATATATATATATATATATATATATATATATATATATATATATATATATATATATATATATATATATATATATATATGGTGTTTCAGCGAACACTTTAAAAACTTTTTAAAGGTTGCCTGTGGCAGATAGTTCAATTCTAGTTGATGAGCCGGTCTACTCGAAGCGGCGGACACTACTTGCACAAAAAATTGAAATGCAAAATTTACTATTTAACAAGAATTCACTAATTAACTTTTTAGCAAGTTACCGCATGACCCGTATTGCAATTTACAAATTCTAGCAGTGGACTTCGCAAGGCGGACCCACGTGGAACGAATTCTCAGGACGACACCAATTTCGAGATATTGATTCCCGAACTTGGCGGCGAAATGTAATGGCGTTCCGGTTACTATATACTTACTATATATATACTTACTATATATATATATATGCGTACCTTTCCGACAGGTTGAAGAGAATGAGCGCGCGATGGTTCAGCTCTCTAGCTTTTTCTCAAGTACTTTATCATCTAAGAAGGAAAGAAAATAAATAAATGAAACGAAAGAAAGAAAGAAAGAAAGAAAGACAAGGCGATAAGTTTAAATTACGCGTGTAGTAGTAGCAGTAGTAGTAGCAGTAGTAGTAGTAGTAGTAGTAGTAGTAGTAGTAGTAGTAGTAGTAGTAGTAGTATTAGTAGTAACAGTAGTAGCATAATAAAGGCGCCTTTAGTTACGCAGTTTTGAATATCCTCTGGACGGCCCATGGTTGATTTAGGAGAGGTACTTGGTCTCTCGAGAATAGAAAGGCTCCTGTCTCTTTGCTATAGTCGGTGACAGCCTTAGAAATAGATTACAAACATGCTCCATCCACAGAAACGCAGTGCGATGGTCCTTTGCCATAGAAAGAGAGCCGAGCCAACTCGAGTCCGCTCACAACTTGGCGACTTTGCTCTGCTATTGTGAGTGCTGGGTTAATTGAAAAATAAAGCTCGTCGTTTGTAGCTAAAATATTATCTTTGGTTGAGCCGTGACATCAGGATCACCCAAAATATTTGCTATTGACGTTCATGTGTCAGCTCGAAACCAGTGGCACAAAAACAGGTCTGTACGAAAGAGACTGCTGTTTTAAAGGGGCACTAAAGCGACACAATAAACCAGTAAGATCGAATAAATTAGTGTTTCAGAACCCTGCAGGCAGTTATTTCAAAACAATGGTTTGATTGTTAGACGAGACAATGAAGGTCAAAGCATCAGTATTTAAATTGCGCGCCGAAACCTCGACGCCGGTACGTCAGTGTGACGTCAGGGATTCCAAAGCATGTTTTCGCATTTGGGCTGCATTGGCCGAGTGAGGGTTCCCGAAACTTGCCATGTTTTATATTCGGTTCCTTTAGAAAACGATGTAGTGAATCTGTGTACCGCTACATAATTAAGTCGGCCCTAGAAGATGCCATCAAAATCTATGACGTCACGACGCGGGAACTTCAAGGGGCGTCGCCACCCGTCTTTCGTTCTTGCGCTTTTTCTGGTTTACCAAGCGTCTTATCGTGGTAAGATTGGTGTTTCTGGTGTCATAGAAAGGTAATTTACCGATGCAGAAGAAATCATTTTTCTCTTTAGTGACCCTTTAATCGTGCCATACCGCTCTTCGTCAGGAAAATGAGTGAACCTTATCGGTTTTATGTAATTTGTGTGCGATTGTGAGCGGGCTGCTGCGGGGTCGGCTCTCTTTCAGAGGTGAAGAATAGGTACACTGCGTTTTTGAGGGTGTAGTTTATTTGTAATTCTAACGTTGTCAACGGCTATATAGTCTAAATATTCAAGGCAGTGCAGTTCGCGCCTACATCACAGCTAGCGGCAGTAAACGATCGACGGCGAGCGTTCTTAACTAATTCATTGCGAGCATTCGCTACAACGCTATAATCATTCTGGGCGAGGTTTCAGGTTCGATTCTCGGTTGCTTCGGTCGCACTCCGACGGGCGAAGATGCACTTGCGCTTAGGTTCGAGTGCGCTTTAAAGTATAACCCAGGTGGTAAAAAAATTAATCAGGAGCCCGTCACTGCGGTACCTCTCACCGCCACTGCGCCTCTTTGGGTCTCTAAATGCACCACTAAGCCGCTAAATGAACGAATCGGAGATTCAGTCAATCAATATATCCATCAATCGTTTTTGTCAATCAATCAGTTTAGTCAATTTGGTAACGAAGGAACAGTGCAACAAAGAAAAGAAAAAAAAATGAATGAATGCATGAACGAGTAAATAACTCAGTCAGTGAATGAACAAACGAACAATCAGTCAACAGAAGAACCCACCCAGGTGCTGGGCAGTCGGTCGCTCGCTCGGTTAACGAAGGAAGGAAGGAAGGAAGGAAGGAAGGAAGGAAGGAAGGAAGGAAGGAATAAATGTTTCAATTCTTTTTTTTTTCTCTCTGCCGTTTCAGGAGCGCCGAGCACGGGGCCATCCGGCGCGCGTTCCCCAACGCCCGCATCGTGACCGTCGAAGGCGCGGGCCACTGGGTCCACCGGGACAGGCCCGCGGTTTTCCTGAACCTGGTCAAAAACTTCGTGCCGCAGCAGGAGTGAATTACGCCTCGGCGATAACCTGTCGCTGTGCAGTGTCGCTTTAATGATTTGCCCAAAAGCCCATTGTGCGCCGATAAGATGAGCAGTGCCTCCTCTTCTATTATTACGTCAGGGTGCGGACACACCGCAGTGTTAGAGAGGACGTTGCTTGGCACATTGCAGTGCAATGATGTTACGGAGGGCATTGCTCGTTTTATCAGCTACAGCTTGGCCTATCGCCCTGAACGCGACGTGTACTGTTCAGGGCACTGCGGTGAAGAGGCTGCTGTATTCGAACTGATCTTCCTCTGCGGGCACTATCATATGCACAAGGAAAGAATAAAAACAGCTTTCTTCCTATATATTAAACATATATACCTCCCCTTCCCTGCCGTGTTATATATATATTGAGAAGCACCGGTTTTACTCGACGCTTTTAATCCAAAAGCACGAGCTAGCGTGCCGTAGTGAAGATGCGAAGCGATAGCGTTGATTATGTACTGTGAGGAAGATGACGTTCATAATACAAATGCTAACACTAAGTGCCTCCGTGGACGGAAGCGGCCAGCCTGGCCGCAAATTAAGCCAGCGTAGAGCGCCGATGGAATGGCTTGAGGCGGGAAACATGCACGATTTCTGTCCCGTGACAGCGTTGGTCGGTAGGTGTGTCAACAGGTGTATAAGGCGGTAAAGTTCACTGGGGAGGTCTGCTCTATGACTTCGTAGAGGCCGATGTACCGAGATTGAAGCTTTTCACACGAACCACGCATTCGCACAGGGGTCCAAAGCAGTACATCTTCGCCAGGGAGGTATAAAACAACACGGTGAGTAGCATCATAACGACTCGTGCGGTCTTCTTGGCTCGCCTCGGTGTTGGCGCGGGCACGGTGGCGACATTGGGCAAGACGAGGCACAAAGTGGTCGGTCGCAAATGAATGGAGAAGCGTTGATAGCGCCAGAAAAGAAGGGAACGTTGAGGGCAGAGGTTGGATGGCGGCCGTAGACCAGGAAAAACGGAGAGTAGCCCGTGGTGCGCTGGACAGCGGTGTTGGCAAATGTCACAAAGCGGCGAATGGCGTCCCAGTTACGACGGTCAGGTTGGATATACATGGTTCACTGACGGGTTCCGTTGAGAGAAACGATATTCTTATAGATTTAGACGAACTGAGTATACTTTTGACGATTTGCCGAGTTCTCAAACTGTCCCTGCCTACCTGGGAAACTTCCTTCGTGCTAATGAACAACAAGCGCTCAAAAAAAAAAAAAGAAGAAAGAAATTACACAACTGCACTCAAACCTGACGAGCCGCCCGGCTCTTGAGTGGCTCTTGAGTGGCTCTTGAGCAATGTGGCAAGTGTAGTTCTCTGACTCTTTGGATACGTCAGTTTGGCCACCACTGATCTCTGGCGTCGCAAAAGTCAGTTTAGACTTCTAAAAATTATAAATTTAATTCTAATTGCTAATTCTAAAGAAGTCTAAGTAAAACAAATTAAAACTTATATCTTTGGTAGTTTCGCCCTAAGAGGTTAATTATAAGAGGAGAAAACGAGACAGAAACTTCATTTCCGTTCTTTTTTTTTTTCCTCTTTTATTTCGCGCCGTAACCACAGCACCGGTTCTCAATCTGACGCCAAGGATGTCAGTGCAATTTCTTATATTTCAGCCTATGTTGACTACGCCGTGCAGTGTTGGATCGACCACGGGCACCGCGTTGCAGTTCATATTAAACGCAACTCTACACCCCCTCCACGCCCTACCTCCCCCCCCCCCCACCCCTCCCGCTCGTCGCAGTGGCGTGCAGCCCGTAATTGCGAATCGCCATATCAGAAAGCCACCGAGAACACGGCTTCGAAGGAGATAAGGCAAGTTCTCTCGGCATTAGGAGGCAGCGATAGCCCGGGGGGAGGTCGTTGCCTCTCCACCGCGCGGTTTCCCGTCGCTCTGGCAAGATTTACGAGCCGGAGAAACGCGAGAAGGAGGGTCGCGGAAGTACACAGGGTCCTTGCGCGACGCTTTCAATCGGCTCGCCTTCTTGGCGAGTGCATTCGTCTCCAATTTCTTCGACGCGTGAATTTAGCAGAAGAGGTAGAGAAGTGGAGAGGGGAGCGGGAGAGACGCTTCAAAAGTGGGCCGAGCTGTCGCAATCTTAGGAGGCATGCTCCATGGCTGGGCCCTTGAATGTGGTGCCGGGTCCGATTGACACGACCCCATTTTATGCTATAGTTTCGTTTCCACCAGCGATTGCTGGAGGGAAATGTGGCAATAATGCCTCCCCCCCCCACCCACATCCAGAGCCGTGGATATGCATGGAGGTTAATTTATTGCGTTAATTTACTTCTTTGGTTTGCGCACGTTAAGACAATCGCAGCGAAATAGGAAGATAGTTTTGCTGGCAACTGCCACCAGGAGGGGCACAACGCCTACCGGCTCTAGAGTCACTAGAAAAACAAGTTTCTTTCTAGTGTCTCTAGCCGGGCCTAGAAGACAAAAGTTGCATAGGAAAAGGACAGTGAGTAAAAAAAAAATCACAGTTTCGTCATACGGGTGGAGCAATGAATGCCACAGCAACATGTTAGAATATCACACGAAGTGTAAGGCTCGGAACAGTAGTGGCAGTATGAATTGAAGTAAACGTAAGCTGGCTAAGTAAAATCGAGCTGTTGTGCTACGGGTCTTCTGTTTATAATCAAGCCGTCGGACAATTTCATTTACGTTTATCGATAAAAGCCAACGTGTTCCTTAGCGAATTTCCCGTATCAATTTAGCGTACCGAACAATTTTCCGTATCGGGTATGTTTCAAATCTCTTTCGTGGACCGATCCCGGAGGTAGTGCAATGCCGCGCCAATGAAATTACACCATTTGAAGGTTTGAGCTGAGTTATCGTTTCGCACTTTCAATATTAGTCTGAGAAGACTCAAGATGAAAGGCATGCGCTATCGCTGTTTGGTTTCGTGACATTTGTTTGTATAGGCTGCCATTCTCAAAATTCTGAGGAATAATGTTGTCAGGATTGCAAGACCTCGTATGAAGAACTTTAGTGATAGAATCATGCGGCAATATAACCCGCATATACCGCATGTAATATAGCAGGGCGTAGCATATAGCATGCATATACCTAAATACATGCGGAACCTGACGCCGACGGCGAAGCCGACGACGGCAAATATTCGCTTGGAGTGTCCGTATAACTGCTATTGCATTAAAACAAAAGAGAGATCAACAGGGATCTAAAACTGGAGGGTTGCGGAACAGAGAATCGTGATGGTCGTTCAAAGTGCGTGCGTGCGTGCGTGCGTGCGTGTGTGTGCGTGTGTGTGCGTGTGCGTGTGTGTGCGTGTGCGTGTGCGTGTGCGTGTGCGTGTGTGTGTGTGTGTGTGTGTGTGTGTGAAAATGACGAATGGCGCATCGAATTATCATTTGACTTCGTTATTGCAGCTCTGAGTGCCCTTTGTTTAAAAGCTACTTTGTCTTTCTGGGGTTCATCCGCGTGGCATATAATTATAGTTTTCTTTAGGCTTAATTTTGGGTGCTAGAACTCGAGTCTTCGTGGAATTCTCCGCACCGGAAAATAATAGAACAACATTTTTTTTTTTTTACATGCACGTGTGCAAAGACATTGTCCACGGTGAGTGAGAACAAGGAAAACTGGGACCCACTTTTGTGCGGGAATCGATGTGATATACAAGCTCGGCACAGACCCATAAAGTTCGTTTTATTCGTGTGTTATGACATTTTCTTGCTACAAAGTGTCTATATAACAGAGAGCTAGAGGTTCGAAAGTAAAAGAAAAAGGGCATGTCTGGTAAACTTCCTGTTAAAATATGTATAAGATAAGTACTTATATACAAGTTCACGAGCGCTTTTGCATTCCACCCCCGTAGAAACACAGCCGCCGCCGCCGGGCTCGAACCCTCGTCCTGGAGCTAAGGGGCGTATGAGGTCATAGACACTCAGCTACGGCAGAGGGCAGCTCGTTTGTTAACGCAACCGGATGTATACATCTAAACATGTGCTCCTTATCTTATTTGCCATCCGCGTTGCACAATGCAAGAACAAAGCCCCGTCATGAACGTCCTCACATCGGCGATAAAAACAGGTCTGGATACTGTGGTCGATATACGTCGTCAGCTTCCTTGAGTGTACCAAAGGAACCAAGTAAACACGTTTTTTTTTTTTTTTCGCCGATAACGTCGCACCGCTGTGCTTCGAATGCGCTCGAACGCCATACTCACGAGGTTTTCGCCGCAAGGATGCGTGCGCTACACAGTGTACAATACATCACACTATAAAGGGAACATCAAGTTAGCGCATCAGGATCGATTTCCGCCCAGTTTTGACTGGGATCGCGCCTCTCCAAGTTGAAGTTCAAGTTTTATTCATCGACGATGTCAGTTTTACAAAGAATTGTATACAGAATTAGCACCACACAGGGAGTCCCAAAGTTGAAAACTGTCAGGGGGACTCCCACACATGAACAAAATAAAAAAAACGAGATACAGATCAAGCATTGGTTACGGTGACTTTGCAGACAATTTGATAAAAATAAGGAATAGTGAGAAAGAACAAGAAAATATAAAGCTGTTTAGTAAGACAAAAATTGCGAAGAAAACTTATGTAGTGAACAAGCAATGCAAATTTACAATACAATAAAAATAGGATTAATATTGCATATAGTATAACAGCTAAGTGAATTATTATTGGATTCACAAAAGTCAGTTGTTAAAATGAAGAGAGTTGCTGTATAAAATATTTATTAACTTGGTTCTTGAATATATGCTCTGTGGGGGGATGATTTAATGGTATGTAGAATAGAATTCCATAGTTTTATTCCCACAAATGTGATAGTGAACTTACCATAGTTTGTGCGCACTTTAGGTAAAAGACGATTATCCAGTTCAGAGAACCTAGTAGTGTTAGTATTTACAAACGTTTCAATAACAAAGCCATCTATATGTGCGATATTACGAAATAACTTATAGATCACGATTGTTAACTTGAACTGAAAGAGCTGGTGAAGAGGATGAATGTTTAAACTGCAATAAAGTGGCGTTGCATTGGATGGGAAATGGCTGAAAGTCATGAGACGAAGCGCCTGATTCTGCAGGCGTTGAAGTTGGCTGAGGTGAGCGAGGTATGTGTTACCCCAGGCTGATACGCGGTAAGATAAATGGCTGTGAATGTGTACATGATACAGGGAATGGATAATGTGCGGCGGAAAATATGAGCGTGTTTTGATTATGGCGTGTATTCCAAAAGAAATTTTACGGACAAGCGACTGCGTATGGAGATTGAATTTCAGATGCTTGTCTAAAACTACGCCAAGAAACTTTGTGCTATCAGATATTGGCATTAAGTTGTTGTCAAGACGCACAGATATAGATTTCGAAATTAGTGTCGGGAAGGAATGAAAAACCATAAGAACCGTTTTTAGCGGATTGACGTGCAACATGTTCTTTCGACACCAGGAAGTTATGTTATGCACATCAACGTTAACGTTTCGCTGTAGCTCGTCGACTTTATTAGCGCAAGTAAAAATAGTCGTGTCGTCTGCATATAATATACAATCGGTAGTGGTCAGTGTTACGTTTTGCGCCAGGCGTGTCGAAAAGATGAGACAAGTTCCGGGTGAACGACGTTTATTAACCCATGCTTGTGGGTTGAGGCTCGGCAAGAAAGAGAGGCCGCTAGCAAGGGGGACTGCTTTTAACACTTAATGGCGCATGCGCACTTCGCAGAGTGCTCTTATCAAGATGAGCACCAGCCGACACACCACCACCTCCCCTTTTAATGGAGCACACAGTCACTCAGAGTCCAGCTTAGAATCTATCCGGTGGGCGACGATTTCGCATGGGGTAGCGTCTTGCCTCGGCGGGTGCTGGTGTTGCATGTTGCGCAAGCGGAGTTACCATTGTTGGAATCTCAGCGCTGACGCCCGTTGTTGCAATCGGACCGCTGGCACGAGTTGTTGCAACTGGGTCGCAAGCCCCAAGGGTAGCGTTGGCCTGGCGGCCTGGGGCACAACTGGAAGCATCCGAAGGTCCCGGCAAAGCATGAGTCGACTGGTAACAGAACAACTTGTTTATTCTAACATCGCAAAAGAGCGGGCGCTCAGGTCGACCGAAGTGGAGAGACGGGAGAGCACGTAACTCAACGAAGAAATCGGAGCCTCTCTCGGCGTCCGGGGGCAGCTGCTTTTATAGTCTCGGAGTCGAGGGCAAGAGGGAACGCCTGATAGAGGCCCACGTGACGCGCGGCACGGACAGGCTGAGAGACACGTTGGGACGAGTGTAGTGACGCATCCGCCGGCCGGGCGCCGGTCAGACCTCCTCGCTTCACACTTGGGGAGCTCCTCTCCCCGGCTGCCGCGCTTTGACAAGCGTGGGCACGCACACACACACACACACACGCACACACGAAGACACGTCGCACTGAAACACGCCTGGACGCGCTTGGCTGGGAGGCTTTGCGGCAGCACCGAACGGGCCAAAATGTCCGCCGCTTTGAACGAAGCCCCGGCGTCCGTTGCATCCGCGCCGGCTATACCGCGCGTCGCAGGCGAAACGTAACACCATGGGTGGTTGAGGACTGGAAGGAACTGGTGCGCCCGCAGTCTCAGGATAAAACAGGAACTCGCTGGTCGTAACTTCGCCGGCTGTTCCATGCCTAGGGGTAACGTCCTCTGCAGGCCTCTGTAGCAGCTGATCCTGGTGACGACGCCAGGTGAAGGTGCCCCTCGGGGTGGTTGCACGTAATTGGAAAGAGACAGGTCCTGTTTGAGCAACAATCGCAGCGGGAGCCCACTTTGGTTTTCCAGAATAATTACGTGCTAACACGCTGTCGCCTACCAAGAAGTGACGTTCGCGACACGGACGACTTAATGCCCGAGTGCACTGTCTGTGTGCTGCTCTTTCCCCAACGGAAGGCTTTACGGCATCTAGCCGACTGCGTAAGCGTCGTCCTAGGAGCAATGCCGCTGGTGATTCACGAGTCGTCGCATGTGGCGCGTTGCGATACGACAGCAAAAATTTATACAGCTTTACCTGCAATGTTCCTCCTGTGCCGTCTTTGCGCAGCGCATTCTTTAAGGTCTGGATGAAACGCTCTGCCAACCCATTGGAGCTGGGGTGGTAGGGAGCCGTGAGGACGTGGCGCGCTCCCATTGCCTGCACGAAGTGCTTGAACTCCTGCGAAACAAACTGAGGTCCATTATCGGAAACAATTGTTTCAGGGTAACCAAAACGTGCGAAGAGCTCAGTCAAACAACGAATCGTGCTTTCTGTAGTTGTCGATCTCATTTCGAAAACCTCTGGCCATTTAGAATGTGCGTCGAGCACCACTAAAAGCATGGTATTCTGAAAAGGTCCCGCAATGTCTACGTGAACACGCTGCCACGGTGAAGTCGGCCATGACCACGGGTGAAGAGGTGCGTTGATTGGAGCGTTACGTTGCTCTTGACAACTAGCGCAGCTTCTGATACGAAGTTCGAGGTCCGACTCAAGAGTTGGCCACCACACGTAGCTGCGTGCTAGTTCTTTGCTGCGCACGATGCCGGGATGGCCGTCATGGAGTTCGTCCAGAACGAACCCTTGCAGCTTTGCAGGCACGACTACTCTTGCGCCCAGCATGACGCATCCCTGATGCACCGTCAGTTCGTTGCATCTGCGAAAAAAAAGGCTTCAACTGTTCATCCTTGATCGACGCGGGCCATCCCACATTTGTGAATTCCTTCACTTTACAAAGAATTCGGTCTTTACATGTGGCAGCCGCGATATCTCGACTAGAAACAGGCAACGAGTTCAATCGCAACAAATAAAATGTTTCTTCTGTTTCTTTGGTTTCCGCTTCAAGATCTGGCAGCGGCAGACGCGAGCAGAAATCGGCTTCCGCGTTCTCGCTCGATTTCTTGAAGATAAGATTGTAAGAGTAGGCTGCCAACGTAACGGCCCAGCGTTGCAAACGAGCAGCCGCGATGGTGGGAATCCCGGTTGTCGGGCCCAATATTGTTTGAAGAGGCTTATGGTCTGTGACCAAGGTGAATGAGCGCCCATAAAGATAGAAATGGAACTTCTTTACACCGAAAATGATGGCTAAGGCTTCTTTCTCCAGTTGACTGTATTTCTTTTCGGCTTCAGATATAGTTCGTAAAGCGTAAGCAATGGGCCGTGCCCTTCCGTCATCGTAGACATGAAATAGGACTGCTCCTACACCATACTGAGGCGCGTCGCATGACAGCCTAAGTTGTCTTTCAGGGTCATAGTGTACGAGCGTAGGTGGTTGTGCCAATAGCGCTTTCACTTGGTTTAACGCTTTTCTAGCATGCTCGTCCCAGTGCCACGCTACCTTTTTTTGCAGAAGTCTGAAAAATGGTTGAGCTATCGTTGCTAACTGGGGCACGAACTTGCTGTAATAGTTGACAATGCCCAACAAAGACTGAAGCTGCTTTTTTGATTTCGGCTCTGGTGCCTGGAGAAGTGCGTCAACTTTATCTGACAATGGGGAAATGCCTTCAGCGCTGATTTTGTGCCCAAGGTAGTGAAGTTCGCTTTGAAAAAATGAGCACTTCTCTTTCTTTACCCTGACACCTCAGCTTTGAAGACGCTCCAGCAGCGCTTCGAGATTAGCTAAGTGGTCTTCTAGTGTTTTCCCAGTTACCAAAATATCATCTAGGTAGCAGCAAACACCCTTGAGGTCCGTCAACATCGTGTCCATTATCTTTTGGAATATCCCCGGCGCGGAAGCGATTCCAAAAGGTAATCGGTTGACGACAAACAATCCCTTGTGGGTGTTCAAGGTTAGGTATTGCTTTGAGGCATCAGACATGACCACTTGCTGATAAGCGCGGTTCAGGTCGATCTTTGAAAAATGTGTGCCTCCAGACAGAGCCGCGAATAAGTGATAGACCTTCGGCAACGGGTAACGCGTGACGTCAAGGCACGGATTCACTGTCACCTTATAATCGCCACAGAGGCGTATGCCACCGTCTTTCTTGATAACGGGTACCACTGGCGTTGCGTAATCTGATGTGGCTACGGCCGTTATGATGCCCATTTTTTCCATCTTCGAAAGTTCAAGCTCAACCGCCTTTTGCAGTGCGAACGGCACGTTTCTTGCTTTGAGAAACTTCGGTGCCTGATTAGGCTTGAAATACAGCTCGGCCCTTTCTTCTGTAATCATGCCTAACTCATCTTTAAATAGAGTCGTACTTTGCGATCAAGGCGTGCAGCCTTTCCTCTAAACGACAAGAAAAAGGCAGCTCTGACCTTGGCAGATGGTGGACGTTCCAGATTTTGTTCCACTCCAGCCCAATTGCCTGAAGCCATTCCCGGCCCAGCAACGGTGGCCCCTCCTGGTCGACGACGTATAGAGGAAGGCTCGTCGTGTTGCCACCGTGCTGCACCTTGACTTGCAGGACGCCTTTTGGGATCACCAGGGCTCCTGTATAGGTGCGGAGCTCCACTTCTGTCGGGTTGAGCCTGGCTGATGAAAGAAATTGGCGGTATTGTTTGAAAGGCATGACTGACGGCGGCACCTGTATCTAGCTCCATAGGGATTGTCACATTATTTACTTTCATCGGTACCATGATGGGCTCAATGCTGGGAGCAGATACGCCCCTTACGGCTACCACTTCCGAGCGGGATACCACCGATAGCGTTTTTACAGTGTCCTTGATGGGGCGTTTCCCACGCGACTGGCCGGAGGTGCTACGGCAAACTCGTTGCAGGTGTCCCCTTTTGTTGCACTTATAGCATTTGTCATTTACGTGGGGACACGCTTTGCCGGAATGTTTCGGCGACCCGCAGCGAAAACATGCCTGCGACTGGACACTAAGTCGCCTGTACCTTATGCATACGGTTGGCTGTAGACACACCTGTACGGGCTTTCGCAGTGCTTTTCGTTGCCGCCTCCATAGCCACAGCGCGCTCTACCGCTCTCTGAAACGTAAGCTTGCTATCCTCAGTGAACAGCACTCGCTGTATATCCTCTCTTAACAAGCCGCAGACGAAGCGATCCCGGAGGGATTCATCTAACGCGCTTCCAAAATCACAGGTTCGTGCTAGCTTCCGTAGCTCGACAACGTAATCAGAAATGGACTCGCCTTCGACTTGCTGCCTCCTGTGGAACTTTGCTCGCTCGCCAATGACCGATGGTTTCGGCGACAGATGGTCCCCCAGCGTCTTCGTTAGTACCTCGAAGCTCTTGGCTGAAGGCAGCTCCGGGGCAACCAGTGATTTCAGAAGACTATAGGTACTGGGGCCTATGATGCTCAGGAATGCATGTACTCTGTCACCTTCGGGAACGCGGTTGACGATAAGAAACGACGTCAGCCGTTCTTCGTACGACGCCCAGTCATTCGTGGAAACGTCGAATGGTTCCATCTGGCCCAGTTGAGCAGCAAACTGCGTCGAACCTGCACTGGCTTCTTCGTTCTTATTATCAGTCAGCGAAGAAAAGAAAAAGCAGCACTCTTCAATCGTCGATACAGAACAGAGGCTGAATGCCGAGAACACTTGCCTTCCTTGACGCTGCGCAACTCCTCAAAATCCCATCCTCGTCGCCACGTGTTACGTTTTGCGCCAGGCGTGTCGAAAAGATCAGGCAAGTTCCGGGTGAACGACGTTTATTAACCCATGCTTGTGGGTTGAGGCTCGGCAAAAAAGAGAGAGGCCGCTAGCAAGGGGTACTCTGCTTTTAACACTTAATGGCGCATGCGCACTTCGCAGAGTGCTCTTATCAAGATGAGCGCCAGCCGACACAACAGTCAGAACATTAGTTAGTTCATTAATAAATAGTGGAAACAGCAGCGGGCCAAGGATCGAGCCCTGAGGAACGCCTTGATACATGTTCTTAGAAGATGAGAGTTTACCGTCAATCTGAACCACTTGGGTACCATTGGTTAGGTAGCTAGAAATAAGCTGAAGTGGCGGGCCAGTTATGCCGTAATATTCAAGTTTATCTATTAGAATTTTGTGATTAATGGTGTCAAGGACTTTTGTCAAATCTATAAATACACTTCATACCAGCAAGCCTTGGTCGATTGCCTTCTTGACTTTATCGGTGAAGGTTAGAAGCGCAAGCTCAGTTGAGCAACTCTGCCGAAAGCCACACTGCTTAGGTGATAGTAGATTAAATTTTGCTAGGTAGGATGATAAACGTGTATGAACTAGTCGTTCAATTATTTTACTGAAAAATGAAAGAATACAAATAGGTCTGTAGTTATTCAGAAGTTCACGATTGCCTTTTTTGTAAACAGGTGTTATTTTACCAACTTTCAGAGAACTGGGAAATATGCCTACTTTAAACATTTTGTTAACAATATCTGCTATGATAGGAGACAGTTCATTAGAAACTAACTTGATACGAGATGGGCGAACAGAGTCTTGGCCAGGTCCAGTAGATTTAAGCGAAGATATAACATGAAGAACTTCCTTTGCATTCGTAGGTCGCAAGTAGAAAGAATAGAGATGACGAGGCAATGTCGGTAATGAGGTATCTGTTTGAGAATCGCAAGTACTACTAAAATACTCACTGAAGGCATTCGCGATATCAGCTGGGTGGCAGTACGTTTGTGTCTCAGTTTTTATTTTTGTTAAATGCTCACGACATTTATTATTTAAGAATTCGTTGATGACCTGCCAGTTGCGCCTCGTATTATTGCCATTATTCAAGATCTTGTTCTGAAAGAAATCTCGTTTGGCACATTTAAGGGCGGCTGCACGTGTGTTAGGATATGTTTTGAAACGAGATTTAAGTTCGCAGTTAAATGGCTCACAAATTACCCTTTTGTGGAGCCGATTTTTCTTCAAGATACATCGAAGTAGCACTCTCGTGTCCCAAGGTTTTCGAGGGGAACTGAAAAAAACGAGTTATGATAGATGCAGTAGTGCATTCATGAATGCAGCGTGTAACTTCAGCCAAGAACAACTGATAAGCCTCTTCAGCGCAATATTCACAGAGTACGGCTGTCCAGTCATTTGACTGTATACCATAGAGATAAATTTCTGAGAGTCAAAATGTACTTTCTCTTTATTTTCAGTCGATTTAGAATTTTCTGTACCTAAAGTCAAAAATATAGGGTAGTGGTCGGTTATGCTGTGCTCGATGACTCCTGCTGTATAATCTGTAGTAAAGTTGGTTAATATGTGATCAATAAACGTATTAGATCCTGTCATGTCACATCTAGTTGGAAAAGTAATTAAATAAGTAAGGCCATAGCTAAGAAAACACCCGAGGTAATCAGAACATGATGGAATATTAGGGTCGATAATGTTTATGTTGGTGTCTCCGCAGATAATGACATTTTTGTTTTCGTTCGCAACAGGGTGCAACAACTTTTCAAACTGTAGACAAAACTCAGAGTGTGACGATGATGGTGAACGATAAATTCACGCTAACACTGTGTTCCGGCCATCAATTGAAAAACAAACACTCTGATCAAATTCTAACCATATAGACTCGCAGAGTAAATTAGAAAAGGCAAAATCATTGCGGCGTTTGTATGGCAATGACGATTTAATAAATATGGCAGATCCGCCGCCAAGTGGCGTAGCACGATGGCAGTACTCTGCATTGTACTCTGGTAGCGCATATAAATTTCTATCGTCCAGTGACAACCATGTCTCAGATAGGCAGATAAAAGAGGAGTTGCGATTAATTATAGAAAGAAATGCTATGAGGCTGTCATACATTTTTCGTAGACTACGAATATTAAAATGTGTCAGCTATAACGTGGGAGTTTCATCACTGAAATATTTTTTTAAGAGCCGCAAACACTAGTAAGCTAGGTGAAAACAGCAAGATCACCCGCACTATAGAGATACGGTAGGCACGGCTGTCATCTGTCTTTCGCGCCTTGATTACGCAGGTCTGTCCAGAGGTGTTTCCAGCCTCTTGCTTTTTTCAGTTCGAGAGCTTGTGCGAACAACCGCTTTCTTTCTTGCGTGAGATGTTCATTTACCTATAAGGGCTTCTGATACTTTTGTGGAAACCCAAGGGTCGCAGTGGCCTTGCGTGCCTCTTTCACGAACTCAGTTTTTGTTTTTGTTTTCTCGGGAGCAAAAGCATGCAATAATATTTGTTTCTTTTTTGGCTGGTACACGATGTGCTGTATCGACATCCTCAGGAGTGATTTCGCATCCTATAGCATCACCCATAGACTGAACAACCGCAAGACAGCTTTCACCTTTTGTTGCAGGGACACCTTTTATTTGTACGTTATTTAGTCGGGAGTACTGTTCCATTTCAGAAACCCTGCGTGCCAGGCGGCCATTTTCATCTTTCAGAGCCCTGTTTTCAACAGCAAGATCGGTATTCTGCTTCTTAACCGTCTCGAAAAATTCATTGAACATGTTAAGGCTGTCACGCATCACAGCAACCTCAGCGCGTAAAGCGTTCATTTCTTTTGCCAACTCAGCATTGGTCGGCATTGTGTAAACAGCACGCAATTTGGCAGCAGCGGTAAACACAGAGAAAAATGTGGTTAGAAAGCAAAGGGGGAAAAAAAAGACCAACCTGTGGTAAAAGTAGATTAGCGATTTGATCGCGACCGCAACCACTGCTGCCACTGATGCTTGTTTATATGCTGGTACTCGGCCGGTAGAGAGCAGACGCAGCAGTCACTGTCGTGACGAGTGGTCAGCTGGGCACCGCACGTGCAGAGGTGGTAGCCTTTCCTTGCTTCGGCTCGTCGATTGTTCCGCATATGCTGTCCCGTGGTAAGAGTAGATTAGCGACTTGCTCGCGACCGCAACCGCTGCTGCCAAGAGTCAAGTGATTGATCCCATGTCATCGAACTGTCTTCTGTACAAACCGCAAGGAACTGTCGTGAGGGCAGCCCTGGGGTCCTTTTTTTTAGCGAGCACCGTTTTACATATCGTTGACAATATCTGATTGAGTAGTAGAATGGCGCCAAAGAAAACAGGTGACAGCGAGATTGGGTAATGGCACGGACGCCTTGTATAAGTTTGTTCGAGATATCTACTTACTGTGATGCCGATTTCTTTCCTAATTTGTACCTGTCGTTCGTATTTGCGTTACATTCTATTTCAAGTACAGGGTTATCTCACGGTAGACATCTTGCTGGCTTTTTTTTTTTACCCTGATAGGTTTGTGCCTGTGTAGCAGAACATAGTTGTTTATGTTAGAGTTGTAAACGTGCACGCACACGCACATTAATACATCTTTCGCTTTGTTTTTAGGCACGTTAGTGGAGTTGGCTTTAAATTAGCTTGGCTTTTAATTCGTTCACTTGGTTAAATATCGTACTTCATTCCACAACTCGTTGTTTTGCAAAGGCCGCGGTGACATCAGCTGCGCACCTCCGCAATTCCACTAGAATCGATAAATCAATATCGCTCAGTAATTCAAATGAAATAGCCCCTTCGAGCACGAGCGATATATGACGGCGTAGTCGCGGACGTGCCTCTTCGGGGGACTTCGTAATAATCTATTCATAGGCAGAGACGATTAAGACGCGCCGGTCGCGGAGTTTGGATCCGTTTCTTCGACGTAAATAAACCGGAAAGTTCAGAGGCGGTTGGGCAATCACCGTGCGGTTCAACATAAATAGAAATATATATCTAGGTGTCTGATTGCAGGTATCGCAATCACGTCTGATGCCTAGAAGTCGCTCAAAATACAACTCCCTCGCCACGCTGCATTCGGTGCAGGCTCCGTGGCGCGACGTGAGACTCCATCGCACAGTCGTGAGAGCTATACGGCATAGTCGCACGACTCACACGTGACCACTCCTAACTACGCCGTCGTCGGCGCCGTGTTGTTGTTGGCGGTCGGCCTTCTCGCCGTTGTCGTCGAACCAACCGGTCGCTGTCTTTTGGTGGCGCTCGATGCATTCGTTTACATGACCGTCCACATTTTTTGAGCGAACAAAAGTTATTGGCTACGCAACGGAATTTGTTGCTTATTCGTTCTCACGAGTGACACGGCATGTCAGCGACCGATAGAGGAACATTTGCGATCCCCCACTTGTTGGTTTCGGACTTACGCAGAGTATAGGCGATGACTCAAAGATGCCCTCCCTCCCCTAATGTGTCACACTTGCTACGCGTCATTCTTTCTACCTTGGCCGTCCCTGGAACGCTGCCCTCAGCCTTTCCTCGACGCTCCCCGCGTTCGGTGGGGACCGATTTCGGTGTACTCGTTTCAGCTGCGCGAAACATATTGAATGGTAAAGTCGCTTGCATGGGAGGGAATGTTTCGGATTGTGTCGAACAGTGTCGCTGGATCGTACGCATCGCTATTTACCTTGCGTCACTTTGATGCAAAAAAGATCGTTTCAATCGTCTCTTCTTGCTTTCCCTACATTATGCTTCTCTTCCTCCCATTCCCCGCTATTCGCACCTCGTGCATAATTTAAGAGATTGGCTCGTACTTGATCAGAAAATTGTTAGTCGCGTCGCATGCGCTCAAGGAAGACATAACCATCCGCCTACAATTAAGTCCGAGCTCTCCTATAAATATATAAGCAGAACCTGCCCTATATAGGTGCCCATTTTATCGTCTCATTACTCTATCGCATCGTTACTTTATCATCACTCTATGTAAACATATGTCATTCTACATCCGCGTTTTCTTTATTTTTCTTTTCCCCCTTGGCGTGCAGCTTATCACACTGCCAGACACCCCGTTATCTGTTGAATGCGTTGCACATGGCCTACAGCGAAACCACCCCTTCCGCGATCGTAAACTCAACTAGAATATATTATTTATTAATTTATTTATTTATTTATTTATTTATTTCTCTTAAGCTTTTGCTTGTTGGTTTCTGTCCGATTTCCTGTTGGGCAATCTTGAGGTTGTTATTCTCGACGATAAAAAAGAAGCAGAAGTCAGAGAGGCTAGCCAAGGTGGAGCCCCCCTCCCTCCCCTCTGCCCCCACCACCCTTCAGCTTACAATAAACCTCACAATATTAGTGATGTGAAAATGTCATTGAAATGTATATAGTTACGTAAACAACGAACGCCAAAAATAAGGATGAAAAATACGAAACAAGTTCTTGCTTTTTAGTTTATTTTACTGCTCTTCTTGCGCGTTCCTTATTTCTCTCACGCTTACACATTTCTTTTCCTCAGCTCTTTATTGCGCTTCGCGAAAGGTAGACGAAGAAACAGTTTGTAACCTGTGCCAACATATCCTCCCTTAATCTCGTGGTCGAGGTGTCTTCTCACGACCCGTATTCTTCATTTCGCTGAGAAAGCAAAGCGCGTTGGAAATAAATTAATCTTAGGAATTAATTGTCGTCGAGTTTCTTTTTTTAATTATGGGGTTGTTAAGTGCCAAAACCACTTTCTGATTATGAGGCACGCCGTAGTGGGGGACTCCGGAAATTTCGACCACGTGGGATTCTTTAACGTGCACCTAAATCTAAGTACACGTGTTTTCGCATTTCGCCCCCATCGAAATGCGGCCGCCGTGGCCGGGATTCGATCCCGCGACCTCGTGCTCAGCAGCCGAACACCATAGCCTCGTCGAGGTTTTCTCATCGCTTTCCGTGTTCAGAGGCTGCGCAACGCAAGACATTACGCTAAGGTAGGAAAGCGCAGTCAAAATGTTCACGTCCGCTTACCTGCCGAACGCACAGGCAAGAGAACGCCGATACTTTATGGAGAGGGTCAATAGGTACCCCTCCCTATCATTCGCGACGGGGTCGCTGCAGGACAAAAGAAAAAAAAAAAAAAGAAAACGAATAGGTTCATGATGGGTCATTACGCTTTTTTTTTTTTTTTATCGAGCTCCCCGCTTTGGATTCCAGCCGTTAGCGTTCGTTACAAAA
This sequence comes from Dermacentor andersoni, assembly GCF_023375885.2. NCBI lineage: Eukaryota > Metazoa > Arthropoda > Arachnida > Ixodida > Ixodidae > Dermacentor > Dermacentor andersoni. Next base: position 65,682,765 of record NC_092816.1, on the reverse strand, counting down.
GCGCCGAACGCCCAATACGTCGCTATCCGCCTTGCCTGACGAGGACCAATAATGCTGAGTCACATACACACACGCTCGCTCACGTGTTGTGCCTGACGAAAGAGTCACGACGCCGCAAGGACGCCCGGGTACGCGAGATGCATATATCTACGCAAGCACTTGAACTATTATAAGGAGGTCGAACGATATATGCGCCCCAAGGGTTTCCCCTCGCCGCCGTTTCGCCCGCATGGTTCGGGATTACGGTGAGGCGGAAATGTGGTCGCTTGCTCTGGGGCCGGTCGTGGAAGTTCCTCACGCCGCGCACGAGGAAAAAAAAAAGGAATAAAGAAGAAGCGGCACTCGATTGGAAACGTACGTGCATCGCTGAAGCTCGACATCTATAGCAGTTCTGCATGACATCAACAAAGGAAATCCACAAGAGCAGTGACGTGGCTGACGCGGCTGACGTGGCAAGAGCAGAGAGCGGTGTATCGGGGTGGTGGGGCGAGACGATGGGGGTGGTGCGCGTATGCGTGCGCGTGTGGGTCAATTAGAGAATAATAGAGCTCACCGCTTGCGACAGCAACATTGATACCTCGTTGTTCCGCGGTATTTAATATATATATATATATATATATATATATATATATAAACCCTGTTGAAGATCGGTCCACCGATTGAAACAGTTGAAATTAAATACTTGTTCTGTTTGCCTTGTAGCACCGCTCAATTTCTTTACGTCTAAAAGGTAGCCTGAAGAATTCCTCTTTACCTACTATGCACACACACACACACGTTATATATATATATATATATATATAACGTTCGAAGGGCACTCTCGTTTCTCCTACAGCGAATTTTACCATCGGGATGAAAGTGAGCAGACCATTTTTATTTGAAGAATTTATGGCACAGGTTGGCGCAGGACAGGGGCAATTGGAGATCGCAGGGAGAGGCTTTCGCCCTACAGTGGACATAACATAGGATGATGATGATGGCGGCACGCAGTTAACCGGATATATAGTGACACATGATATCGAAGTTGTTTTAACTAGAGTAAAAAAAATACAGCAATCAAACAGGGTAACGGAAACAGCACGCGCAGAGTTTTAGAAATAAACTCCCAGCGAGCAGCCTCATGTTTGTCACAGACTTCAGTGCGCAAATCTGACACAACACAACTCAGTGCATGAGGTCATCATGGTTGTGCTGCAGGAACTTTTCTGTCTACTTACGCCGGCGAAAGATTGCTCCGCGAAGCGGTAAAACACGTTCTGGGGCTAGTTGGTGCATAGCTTTCAAAAAATGAAGCGCCAATGGTAACGGCACACAAACAAGGTACAAAAGACAGGACAAGGCGCTTCCTGTCTTTTGTACCTTCTTTGTGTGCCGTTAACGTTGGCGCTTCATTTTTTGAAAACTCCATGAAGCGCAACGGCCGTGCTACTGATATTGGCTCCGTTAACTTCCCGATATGAGTAGCTCCAACATCAACACGTTACAAGTGGGCCAGCTTAAGTATGCCGGACCTCTGACCCGTTTGAAGACGTTTCCTTCCCACGGGCCAGAGAAAGAAGTTGGCACACCCTGATAAGATGACTAACATACCACGCGACGCTGCCGTTTCCTACTCCCGGTTTCAGGAAAACAGGCTGAAGTTTTATTAACGAAGATAGGGTGCTTATCCTTCGGCCGCAACAAGTGAAAGGAGGAAGGCTTGGAATGCTCCTAGCGGCAGTTACACCCGTCTTATCTTCCAGACTCCGTTTCTGAAGAACACCAGGAAAAAACAAACCACTCCTGGAACAGGCGTATAACAGACAGTCCAGAGAGTGCTAACCAATAATAAGTTTCGCAGGCGGCTATAACCACGAAACCGCTATGAGGAAAAGCCAGCAACTAATAGCGTCGATCGTTTCATTTTGCTCATGATATTGAGGAGGAGAAGCGAGGTCGTGGGCTGGATCCCAGCCGCGAAGGCAGCACTTCCATGGGGACGAAATGCAAAAACGATCTTGTACTTAGATTTAAGTGCACGTTAAGGTATCCCCGGGGGTCAAAGTTGATCCAGCTTCTACCACTACAGCGTGCCTCATATTACACCGTGGTTTTGGCACGCAAAACCCCACACTTTATTCAATGATGATGATGACTATCCTCATCCATGGCGCGTACCCTCTGAAGGGGATGGGCCATGAATCGGGTGGCAGGAGGCAACGTAAGAGAAGTAATTATTCTAAGAGGAGAAACGAGAAAGGCGATAGGAAAGAACGGAAAAACAAGAATGATTTCGAAACAAGAATACATGGGCCAGACAGGAAAGTGCCTAAATGATAGACTTCGCGAGCAAGATCACAACGTTCATACAAGACGATGCAAGGGCACAATTCGTTGCAGGGTCGCGGTTTGAACCTATTTTTGAAGATTGCGAGGTGGTCACCAATCATCAAAACCAAGTAGCAAGAGAGTTAGTTCACGCTGTAACAAATATTCGCCTGTGAATCGAATGTGTCAGGGCTGCATCGATAGGGTTGACAAAAAAAGAGTTTGATTATCTGCCGCAAAGTCCACGGCCACAAGTGGCTCCCCTCGGCCCGTCTGTAGGGCGAATTTTCTTTTTTTCCTGTTTGTTTTCTAATCGGTGCGGGCTGTGCGCGTGTTAGAGTCAGTCACAGTCGATTTGTTTGCTTTCAAGTTCTTTTTTCTTGTCAATAGCATGTAGTACGATCATGTCTAGATGTAAACTTCACCCTGCCAATCAATTAGGTTCCGTTGGAAGTTTGTGCTTGCGTCTGTGTCTTCGCGTGTTATTGTTTTTAATTTGTGCGCAAAACCTACCGCCCTGCCGTCTACTTAGGACGTTTAGAGATGGTCGAAAGTGGTCAAAATATATCCGAAGTCCCCAACTACGGCGCGCCCCATAATCAGATGGTGGTTCTGCCACGTAAAACCCCCAATTTATTTTAATCTATTTACCGTATATCTTAAAATGTAGCGTAATAATGCACTGTCATCGCACCTGAGCTTGCTGCAAGAGGAACACATTTTACTCAGTTCACGTTTCTGGCAATTGCGTCCAGTTTAAACTGCGTCGCTGTCTTTTGCTTGCAAGAGTATAGACGGTTTGCATTGACGCTACCCTGGCCGTCATCTTGAGGTTCTAGAGCATACAGAAGCTGCATAAACAAGAAACATGACAGTACGTCAGCACGATGGGCTCGTCTAGGGAGCCTACATGAGTCTTGCGCCGAGCGACAAACAAAAAACTATGATAACCCGGTGAAAAATGGTCCCTGTCAAAAAGCGAAAAAAATGTACTCTTGATGATATCGTGCAATGACGTCGTCACGGCCGCCATGTTGGGTAATATCACGGTGAAGAGCTGGAAGGAAAAAAAAAGGACGTCATGCAGTGGCGAACAAATGGATGTCGAATCTTCGCCGTTGCCCAAGCACCGCCCTTTTCCCCATTGTAAGAAATAAAGGTTCACTCACCTTCTAAAATGACAACAGGCACGTCTAGAAATTGGCGTGCCAGGCCGCATACTAACAGAAATTTCGGGGGCACGTGCCCTGTGTCTCCCTCCCTGGCTGCGCCAATGTATCGCAGTTAAGACGGCCAAACGTTTCATGCCAGCGCCGGTAACAGAATGACGCCGCGTCACGGAAAAACCTGAGCGGCGCGCAAACATCTGCCTTGAATTTCCCGCTTGTCAGCGCGTCACTGCTGACGTCGCAGCCGAAGCACGCAGCGCAATCCAATCCAAGTGACCAGAGCCATTGCTGCGAGAGTAATGAAAGCGCAAGCCAGCCCCCACAAGCGACGCAAGGCCAGCGAGGCAAGCCAGCGAAGAGGCGAGTGGAAGCGAACGCAGGGCGGGCCGGGCGGGCGTGTTTTGTGAGAGGGTGTGATCGAAAAGAGAAGCCAAGCGACTCTAGCGACCGAAGCAGCGTCGGAGTTTCGCGGCGTTGTCCTCTGTGCGTCTTCCTTCGGCGGCTTCGTCGGGTGTCTTCCCCCGCCGACGTGCTCGGAGATCCGGCGAGCGCTGGCTACTTTGCTGCGTTCGTCGCTCATTCCACACTGCTGAGATGAGCGATTCGCAGCCGTTAGCCGCCTGCATTGAAGAATGGGACCAGCTCGAGAAGGAATACTGCGACTTAGAGGTGAGCTCTCTGCGGGACAGCTTGCATGTCGTGACGTTAGCTAGCAAGCGTTTGGCAAGTGCTGCTTGTTGCGTCTACGCTGCGGCCGTACTGTTATAGCCTCCTGGATAATGGTACTCTTTTTTGGCAAGCACCTCTTTGTCAGTTATTTCGCGAACACAAAAAGTCATTGCTGCGCTACAGGAGTTCGCCATGCATTGTTAATGCAGGCAGTGTTAATTACTTTCGTTTCACCAAAATCGGAGAGTTTCCCCCACAACGTCTCGTAAGTTATTTGCCCTAGTGGACAGCTTTGGCTGGGTGGTCTGTAGCGAAGTTCGTGTATGAATGCTTTTCTGTTAGCGGATGCCCGCAGATCTCCGCATTCTCCTGATACATCGTCGCGTCTGTGCCACTAAAAACAATCTTTTGCGGAGTTTGAAGAACATAGTAGTGAGGCTGAGGCATCCGGAAAGGTTCGTTGCTAGCATCGTGACTCGATCTTGACCCTGACATGTAATACCGACCAGCTGCTGACATCATGTTGCTAGCGCAAACGTTGCCGGTCAGTGTGCCAAAAGACATCTACTGCGCTTGCCTACTCCTCTCTGCCGTTTTTTTTTTTTCTGTCTTCACGGCATGTTTCTTTTTTTTTTTCAATCCCAGCGTGAGAAACAAAACACACTGTAAACAGTTCCGCCGAATTGGCTGTCTCATCCGCCTTGAGAAGTAGACGCGCCGTCGATTCACTCAAGGTCGAACGGCGCCTCAGCCTCTGCTTAGCATGTTTTCCTGCCCCTTGGCGATCTCGATCATCGCTTAACTGGTGTCAGTAAGAGCCGAATAAAATACACCACCGTTGCGTGCGCTTGTGTTGTGGACGTTGTTTCCCACGTGATTTTTCCCCAGGGCCGTTCTTTTGCGGCAGCCGATTCTGGCTGTCGTGAGGCGCTGTGTTCGTAGTTGAACAGGAAGAGCCAGCAAAGGCGCACGAAGGAGAGAATCTGGCATCGAGAACGTAGGTGAGATGAAAAAAAAAAGAAGAAAAGTAGGACTGTTAATGCCGTCCATGCTGCCAAGTTCCCAGCGTATGGCCCGTGCAGGGAAAGGGTGAAAAACGACGGCACCTCAGAGTACTTCGCATTGAAATGCGTTTTTAAATCGGCTCGGTTTGACTGGAGGCAGGACCATTCGGATTTCCTCGTGCTCCGCGGTCGGTTGCTCAAGCGCGAGATTTAGCGAGTATGGGCGTACAGCACGAGCGCCACTTAAAACTCGGTGACCTCGGTATGCTATATATATATATATATATATATATATATATATATATATATATATATATATATATATATATATATATATAGCTCGGGGAATTAAGCAGTAGTTAAAATTGAAATGTAGAAAAGCAAATGCAGAAAAAGGACACACACAAACTATACACACACACACACATATACATACATATATAAATATATGAGTTTCAAAATAACGACATTATGTAGTTTAGGGGTGTTCGCTCGTTGGGAAAAATAGACAACGTCGAAATGTACAGCCTTTCATTTTGTGCCTACAGTAGTAGCTGTATAATCTGCTAAAGGACTGTCTGAGCGGCTGGAAAATAGTCTACGCATATATGTTATTCCATCACCATGCCTGTGTTTGTAGATAGTGGGCCTCTTCAGACCGGTAACAGACAAGCGTGGTCGTTGTGCACAGATAAGAGCAGTGTACTTTTTAACACATTGGTGCTGGTGGCATTGAAGACAGCAGCTCACTGTCTGCCGGTGCTTATCACTGCCTCAACAGCACACAACACCAGACAAGCGAGATAGGGAGTGTCGCGATTCTGCCCCACAGGTTGGTTGGGCTGCTGCGGTTATTGCTAGGAGCTCTGTACAAGCAAAGAGTGTGTTTCACAGTATATCTAGGCTCCAAGTGCTGCCATTGTGCAATACAACACTATGCTGTTTTCCATAAATGTCTTTATTTTATATATTTATTTACTCTTAGGTATGTAAGGCGTTATAGAGCACCTCAGCAGCTTAAGTACAGTAAAATTGGCAGTTGCAGGCAGTTTGATGTATCTTTCCTTAGGTAATGCAAGCCTTCCTTGTTCTTTTCATACCGTCAGTCATTTGAATACGCTTCATGTGGATACCTTCTTCAGATGCTGCTCGTGGCTGACTGTTTTGTGTGAATGAATTGAATGCTCTGGTATGCAGTTCCTTATTTGCAGCATCAAAGTACTTGTGCGTACTTATATACCTCTCCAGCGAAAGTGCCCTGGGTGTTGCCATAGTGCCCTCTGGTCTGTTGTGTAAATATGCACGAGCCCCTTGCAAAGGCACTGCAGAGGCTGCAGCATGTGGTTTTGTTCTCACATGCGGCAGCCTGGAGAGAAGCTCTAGTCTGCTGCAGTAACGCTGTGGCTATGGCATTGGTCCGCTGAGCTCGAAGTGTGATCCCTGCCACAGCAGCTGCATTTTTAAAGGGGAAAAATGCAAAACCGCTTGTGTACTTAGATTTCTAAGTTCCCATTGAAGGACTCCAAGGGGTCAAAATTAATCCGAAGTCCCACCTGTTACAGTGGGCCTCATAATCGTATTGTGATTGCGTCTCCCTGTCTGACCCCTTTGTTTATAGGTATCTTCCTGCTTTTCTTGTGTAGAGTTAAGGTAGCTGTAGAACCTGTGTATATTTTCCATGGTATTTACGTAAGCGTTCTGTACTCCTTGATTACGTAATCCCGCTGTGACTGCTGGTATCTCTACTGAATCAAATGCCTTTTCGTAATCTATGAAAGGCATATAGAGAGGCTTATTGTACTCTGATCGGATCTGGATCATGAGACTGAAATAATCAGAAGAATAAGAATGGGCTGGGGTGCGTTTGGCAGGCATTCTCAGATCATTAAGAGCAGGTTGCCATTATCCCTCAAGAGAAAAGTGTATAACAGCTGTGTCTTACCAGTACTTACATACGGGGCAGAAACAGGGAGGCTTACGAAAAAGGTTCTACTTAAATTGAGGATGTTGCAATGAGCTATGGAAAGGAGAATGATGGGTGTAACGTTAAGGGATAAGAAAAGAGCAGATTGGGTAACGGAACAAACGCGAGTTAATGACATCTTAGTTAAAATCAAGAAAAAGAAATGGGCATGGGCAGGACATGTAATGAGGAGGGAAGATAACCGATGGTCATTAACGGTTACGGACTGGATTCCTAGGGAAGGGAAGCGTCGCAGGGGATGCAGAAAGTTAGGTGGGCGGATGAGATTAAGAAGTTTGCAGGGACAACATGGCCACAATTAGTACATGACCGGGGTAGTTGGAGAAGTATGGGAGAGGCCTTTGCCCAACAGTGAGCGTAACCAGGCTTATGATGATTGTACTCTGCAGATTTCTTGATCACCTGATTAATGACATGGGTGTGATCCATTGCAGTGTCTCCCTTCCTGAAGCCAGTCTGTTCCCTTGGTTGACTAAAGTCCAGTATTGCCCTTATTCTATTCGAGATTATTTTGGTGAATATTTTATATAATACTGGGAGTAAGCTAATGGGCCTATAATTTTTCAATTCTTTAACGTCTCCCTTTTTGCGGATTAGTGTAATGCTTGCATTCTTCCTGTTTTCTGGAACCCTTGCAGTCGATAGACGCTTCTTATAAAGAGCCGCCAGTTTTCCAAGCATTATGTCTCCTTCATCTTTGATTAAATAGACTGTTATGTCATCTTCTCCTGCCGCTTTTCCTCGTTTCATGACTTGGAAAGCCCTTCTCACCTCATCGCTAGTTATAGGAGGAGTTTTTATATCCTGTTCATTACTGTTTCTAATGGAGGTATCCTGACTCTTCTGGGTACTGTACAGGTCAGTATGGAATTCTTCTGCTGCTTCTACTATACCTGCGAGATTGCTCATATTACCCTGCTTATCTTTCAGTGCATACATCTTGGTTTGTCCTATGCCAAGTTTCCTTCTCACTAATTTCAGGCTGCATCCATTTTTTATGGCTTCTTCAGTCTTTCTCACCTTATCGTTTCGAATATCACTTATTTTCGCCTTGTTGATCAGTTTTGACAGTTCAGCGAATTCTATCTTATCTCTTGGGTTGGACGGTTTCATTCTTTGTCGTTTCTATATTAGGTCCATTGTTACTTGGGAGAGCTTGCCTACTGGTTGCCTTGGTGCCTTGCCTCCCACTTCAATTGCTGCCTGTGAAGCCAGTCTAGTTACGGTTTCATTCATTACCTCTATGTCATCGTCATCTCTCTGTTCTAAGGCTGCATATTTGTTTGCAAATACCAGCCTGAATTTGTCTGCTTTTAGCCTTACTGTTTCTAGGTTGACCTGTTTCTTCTTGACCAATTTCGCTCTTTCTCTCTTCAAATTGATGTGAATCCCAGCCCTCACTAACCTATGATCAGTGCACTTTACCCTATTTGTCACTTCCACATCCTGCAGTATGCTGGGGTCGGCAGAAAGTAGGAAATCAATTTCATTTATTGTTTCGCCATTAGGGCATTTCCAGGTCCACTTTCTATTGCTAAGCTTCCTGAAAAAGGTGTTCATTATTCGAAGCTTACTTGTTTCCACAAATTCTACCAGCATCTCTCCTCTAGTGTTCCTAGAATTGATGCCGTAGTTGAAAATTGCTTGTTGACCAGCCTGCTTTTTCCCCACTTTTGCATTGAAGTTTCGCCTGACTACAGTATATTGAGTTTGCGCTTTTCTCTTCGCTAATTCAACATCATAAAAATGTTCTATTTCATCATCATCGTGACTGGATGTTCGAGCGTAGGCTTGTACTACCTTTAATCTATACCTCTTATTAAGTTTGATTACGGCTACTGCTACCCTCTCATTAATGCTGTAGAATTTGTCAATGTTGCCTGCTGTGTCCTTATGAATTGGGAATCCTACCCCATATTGCTTCTTATCAGGGAGACTTCTAAAGCAGAGGACATGGCTGTTTAGCAATGTATAAGCCTCACCAGTTCGTCTAATCTCACTAAGGCCGATAATATCCCAAACAATGTCTGATACTTCTTAAAGAGTCCTATTCTTGATTATAGACAGCTAACAATGTTGATCCTTGGGCATGCAAACACCTTTTTTTGAAACTAAACTGATGCATGTGCTGCACTGTGTAGATGTCTAACATTTAAAGGGACGCTAAAGAGAAATGAGGAAAGCTTAGATTGCTAAAGTATTATTAAAGGGTTATACGGTTGATGGCTTCCCGTTAAGTGGTTGGTTATTAGAAGCGGGAATGACGGTCGAAGCTGTATTTTGGAATTTCCCACCGAGCTCACAGAATCGGTACACCAATGTGACGCCATAGATAACATAGTATTATAGTATCTTTTCGCATTTAGACCATTGTGCTTCAGTAAATATTCTTGAAACTTCCCAAGTTCAGTGCTTGCCTCTTTCAGAACAATATAATTTATTTTTACTTTTAAAAGAAAGCTTAAATATGCATGAGGAGGCAGCATAAATATCCCTGTTGTCACGGCTAGCTGGTACGGGAATTTCAAGGCAGCATCGCCAACCGCGTTTCGTTTTTGCACCTTTTCTGGCTTACCAGGTGTATTCTCGGAGTAAGAGTGACTGTTTAGCTATTGTAGAAAGGTAATTTACTTACACAGCTGAAATTATTCTTCTCTTTAGTTTCCTTTTAGTCAAGTACATTTTGGTGATTGTAATAAAAAAAATATTGTATTATATTTATGATGCATGTACAAGTTGGTTATTAGTTAATACTTATTTAAAACTAATGTTGTATTACAAACCTAGTTATATGTATCCGTTACTTGTTCTTTTTTCATTGAAGTATTTGGATGCACATAAAACCATTAGTCTTAGCTGGTTCATGCAGTCATTCAAATTTTTAGAAATGCTGTCATGATGTTAAATTGGCACCATCTGTTGGCTATTGTCCTTCACATTTATATTCCTTGCCATATTTCACTAAAGGTAATTACACAGGCAGCTGTTTTTCTTTGATCTAAGCAGTCCAACTGCGTTCGGTGTATTCTGATGTATTACTCACTTTGGGAAAGCTGAGAGGAGGGATAAAGGGCAGAAAGGAAAAAAAAGTTTACTTTTCATTGTGTCTCTCGTTTCATGTCATCTGTGCCGAATGCCTCTATACCACAAACGGGGGCACAATTACTTTCCTTTCGTTCTGTTATCCTGTGTTTGCTGTGGCTTCTATATCGATGTGCATCCAGGAAATCTTTGGGCACATTTTGTAGTGACTAGTGCATGAAATATTTTGCATGCCCCTTTACGTAGGTGTTATAAGCTTTTTTTTTCCTACAAGGTATGAAAAATTTTTGATACATGGAGTATGATGCTCTAATTGGTAGATATGAACATTTGAACCTAGTATAAGACAATGCAATTGCACTTGAAACTGCTTGACGTATCTGTAGTGCATGAAAAAAAAAACGCATGTCCAAATGAAGCAATTGTGTAACTTCAACCAAGTCAGTCATTATACGGCATGTCACATTATTTAAGGCAGTTATAATGGGACTTGTCTTTCCCTTAATTTCTGCAAATTGCAACTTGAGGCAACCGAGGCAGTATGGAGTCTTTGCACTGGTGATCGTAGCAAGATTTTTGGAAACCCCTCAAAAAATGCGTGTTAATCTAACACATTTCCAACGTATGGCATCTGTACCTCATTTTAACTCCACTTTCGGAGCATGCAGCTGTATATTTCAGCATATTGTATACCCAATTACGCTTGCACACACAAAAAAAAGAACAATGAACGAGGGCACCGTGTGGGATAAAAAGTAACAGCTGCTTCAAAGAGCTTTCATGTAGGTGTAGAATGCACGTTGAATGCATTGTCTCTGCATGGTCTAGTAACTGCGGTGCTGATTTCGGAGGGGTGGCCAAGTATATTAAAGGCACACCAAACAGAAAAATTATTTGTGCTGCATTAGGAAATGACCTTTCTACGATACGAAAAATGCTGCTCTTACCACGAAAAGCTTGGTGAGCCAGAGGTGGTGCAAAACGAAAGACACGTGGTGATGTCACCTTGAAGCTCCCACATCAGCTTGCCGTCACATCATAAACTTTGACGGACAGCGTCTGCTTGAGCCTAGTTAATTAGTAAAGATGGGCTAAATTGTGTTCTAAAATAATAGCAAGTCTCGGGAACAATTAGTGAACCACACTGGCCAAGTAAAAAAACAAAAAAAGATGCTTTCAAATCTATGATGTCACACTGATGGGCTTGCACTGGGATTTCAGTGTGAAATACAAATATAGAACCTTGACCTTCATTTTTCTTCTTCTAGTAATGAATGTCATATTGTGAAATTAGTGAAAATAGCTTTGAAAAAATACTTTATCAGTCTTAGCTGGTTTAGCTTATCTCTTTAGTGCTTCTCTTCATCATAACCAAATCATTTTATTGGAATTCATTCCTTGCTCAAACTTCTCATTGTTTTGAACATGGTCTCTGTGTGGCACACATGGTTCTTGTATGAGTGTGTGCAGATGCAAGCAAAGGTTTTTCCTTTACTAAGAAGGGTGAGGCAGGTAGCAATGCAGAGGCCACAATGCCTCAGCCCCTTAGCTTATTGGGCCTTACTTATTATACATTAAAGATCTGGAGCTGAGGAGAAGGCTGGAAATTGAACATTTAGATTCTATGTCCTCAAAGTTGGCATAATTTTCTCTGGCCAGTGTTCCAAGCACTTAGGCTTCGTGGCTGACCTCTAGCATTGGATTTGATTGCCAGTTATAATGTAAGGCACCCTCGGGGTGCTATACAGATTTGCGTGCAAAACAGGCATCATCCACCTTTTTTTAGAGGACTTCTACATGGCATCCTCGGGATTGGCCACAGATTCCCACAATGCCCCTCCGTTGTCCTTCGCTCTCAGACCAACCTCTTCCTACTTAGGCCACAAAGCCAGCTTTGTGAAAATAAACACATTAATTAATTAATTCATTTATTCATTCTGGTAAAGCAAGCTGAGCAGAGTAATTGGTGGGCAAGAAATAAGAAAGGTGATGGAAGTGGAAGAGTCGTTAGCAAACAAGACGAGTTTGTTATTAAGGATTGGGAAAGCAAAAAAGAATGCCTTGCACTTTCCTTTCATGCCTCGAGAGAATGCAAGCTTTGGGAAATATACCCATGGCATCGGGGAAGGCAAACATTATTCATTGGCCTCGCAATATGGTGGGGTGTAGTGGCAGCAAGCAAAGCTTTACGAGGTTTGTTAGGACACTGCAGGAGGTATTCTATATAGCTTTTCTTACATGGGGGCCACTTTCTTTTTTAATTTAATATACTTGCATTGCTACTACTGGGCATTGATTCACTAGTGTCTAAGAACTTTGATTTTCTATGGTGTCGACTTGCCGAAAGGCACATAGGGAATAAAAAAAATATTGGCAGTGGCTTAGCTCGGCTATGCCAGGATATACGTAGCTAAAGCTAAGGCATAGCATGGTTAGCCTTGCTTAATCTTGATTGCGAGTCCAGGTTAGTCTAGTTGTCTAGCTATGTTGCGGCGTTTAGCCAGTCGTTCGGCGCACTGTTCGTCTGTTTCCTGGACGATTCGTTTCCTCTTCATCTCGTTCCAATGTCAATTCCAGGCCTCCTCCTGCTTATCAGAATTGTTGCCGTCCATACTGCCACTTCAACTATGGTTGCGGCGCACGTGAGCTCTCCTTTTCAATCCTCCGACATGTGATCAAACATGCGATGCAGCTGGCTAAGCGAGCGGAGGCGAGCGCATCGACGAGGAATGCGGTGTGACGTCATACCAAATGGCGGTGGCGGAAAGGCGTGGCGCTGCACAGCGCAGCGGCGGGACACCTGGGGCTCGGTGCTACTAGTGGCACATGCGCAGTAGTGACTAGGGAGCGAGAGAGAGAGAAATATCCGCGGCGAGGCGCGCATTGGGACGTCATGTGCTTCCTCGAAGCACCACCACGGCGAAATCGCAAGTTCGCGGCCAGTAAAGCTTTCGCTTTAATATCTGCTAAGAGCTCCTAACTCTGAATTGTGCAGTAACTGCAGCAATGTTGCTGTAAAGTTACTGTCCGTCACCCAATGGGCGTAGTTTTCAGGTACATCTGGCTTTAGTGTAAAAGTCTAATCACCTGCATTCTAGGGCACATAGAAACCAGATGTCGAGCATCCTATTTATTGCTGAAGCTCATTACCTATCTTACCCATCTCACCTCCATTCCACTTGGTCTTGTAGTGCTCATCATGATGTTTTTTGCTACTCCAGCAAATATGTCCTTATCAAGGTTTGCTATACACAAATGGGCACCATCTATAAAATGAGAGCTGGGCAAGGCTTTCTTCCAATCCTGTATGCTTCCCCTTGTTCAAGTGACTGTTCACTTTTCTTGTTTTCTGCAAAGTGGTGGTTGTCGTGGCAAGGCTAGCAGCTGATCTCTCCTTCCATCCCTGTTATTGTTTGTTTATTCACTTCTGCTTCTGTGGCCCTTACAGAAGTTGTACCGTCGGTACACTGTGCTGACCGGAGAGCTGCAGCGATCCCAGGAAGAGTGCCTCAAGGCTCTGAAGCACCACCGCTACCGGTCATCGCAGATCCTCGAGTCACTGAACAAGATTCAGCCAGCCAGCGATGAGGAGAAAGAGCAGAAGACGCAGCTGCTGCAAAAGCTGGAAGCCAAGCGGTTGCACTTAGACGACATGGGACAAGACCTACCACATCCCAATGGGTAATTTTGCACCCGCGCTTACCACAAGAGATCTCCTATCAATGTACTAGTTCAATGCCTGTTCATATCTTTCAGTCAGAATGACTTCGAGAGGTAGGTAGTGGTTTGACTTGCTCTCACATAGCAAGTTTTAACATATGCATGTCTACTGGGAAATGAGATCCCATTTGCGCATCAGAGGTTTCCTCGAGCTCATTGAGAGTCCTCGAAACTATGAAATTTGCAGTTTTTTTTCAAGAACGGGTTTCAGAAAACCTACCGTTCTGATGCAGTCCAACTACTAGCATGATATCCTAGTGAACCACCGATATTCTATCGACATCCAGGTATGGTTTATACGTCCACGTCCCATCGTAACATCTAAAGGACGTTCTACCAGTATGTATTTTACAAATACCAAGTAGCTGATGTCTTATTGACTTTCATTCTACTTTAGAATTAAACTCTTTATGAACATTACATACTGACATCATAGAGATGCACCCACTACATCATATTGCTTGACTGCATTTTAAGTTTTCTTTAAAATGATTTAAGATGCAGTATCGGTTGGGAGGTGTAAAGTTTTGTAGTTAAATTTTTATGCAATTAGATCTTTGAAAACGCCAAGCTCCCTGAGCTTTATTGCTCACGAATTGCCATTCACATTGAATGTGGTGCTTAAATTTTGCAGAAGTAATAGGTGGAGCTATAGGCTCAAGTTAGAGAGTGAAGGCTAGTCGAAAATTTTCAGATAATTTTTGTTCCGAAACACGGTAGCCCGTGGCTATGGCATTATGTGGCTGATCACATAATGTTTAATGTATGTTGTAACAACCTGACAAAATGTTTTTTTCGGACAACACATGAACAGTTGCCGCCACCCCCATAGGCCTCTTTTCCATTCGCTACGACGGAATTACGTTTTCTCGTTTGTGCAAATTATAGTTCGAAACTATTGTGTCTACATCTAATATGTATACATCTACTCTGCCTATTTTCTGATACAAGTTACTTTTCAAGCTTTGTTAGTTAAATATGCTCAATGTGCCAGACGGGAGGTCCAGGAGAATAAGTAGATGCTGTGCTTTGTGGTCTTGGGCGTCTGTACTAATGCGTGCAAGCGATGTATCTGATCTTGCTGTGTGAGCGTTCTGCCACACAGTGTCTGTTATGTGAACGTTATGTTGAATTTGTCTTGATAGTACATCTGCTGAGGCACCTGCAAGAATAGCTCGCTAGTGTGAACTAAAGAATATCCACTAGATGTTCCATAGACCTTTGCATGCCTAAATTGAGCATTTATTAGAGGTCACATATGTCCAGCTGCGACATCCTTACAATGTTACAGCAGCGTGATCTAGATTGGACTTAGATTATCCATAGTATGTATTTGTAATGTATGGACAAATTAGGTATCTGTAGGATGTGTGCAATGTCTAAAACATCGTGTTCTATGGACATTTATGGAATGTACGTGGTTATCTAGGATTACTTGGACTGCATAATTTGTCATTCTGACGTCCTGCCGCAACATGTTTATTCAACAAGCAATTTATTTATGTAGTGGCCATGGTATGGATCATGGGTAAGTGTCAATAGGTTGGAACTTCATTTTTCTCCTCTGTTCAACGAATAGTTGTCTTGTCATTGGTTGTGATCAGTTTTGGCTTCATTCTGCTGAGAGCATTAAGTCAGCTATGATGTCAGTCATGTTTGGGGCTCATGAGCCCCGATACATTGTGGGTGGCTTGGGTGGCTTTGTGAAAAGAAGTGCTTTTCAAGGCACTCAAATATAATAACAGTTAACATGTCGCCAAATTTCAGCATTTATGGTGTAATTTGCGCTGAAACTGATTTTAAAAGGCTTCATTGAACGCACGAACTTCTGAAATTGGCCGGTATTCCTGAGGTATGTGTAAAGCAGCCATGCCAATGCTTGCTTTATACCCATGTCATTTGCACTTTCAGATGCTCCTGACGTGATAGCCTTTGAAGCTTACATTAATGTCTGCATTACTTGCAGTAGCGCTTTTCCCGCTGCACGAAAATACGGCAACCAATTGGGAATTTCGATCCAAGAGCTTGCAGCACTGCTGCAGCCAGCATCAGCGTTTTACAGTAGACTTCCGTTAATTCGACTCCGGTTAATTCGATTTTTGGGTCAATTTGATCCCGGCTGAAGTTTCTGGCCGGTACCCATGCATATTTATGGGCCCAAATTTTCGTTATTTCGATCATAAAATTTGCCTTCGCCGGATAATTCGAACTTGACTAGGGCAGCATGCTCGCGCCTTACGCCTATGGTAATCCCGATAGCGATCCCTTTAGTGGCAGCGCCTGTCTCGGCGGATCTTAGGGGACCGTGAATGCGTTGAGCACACTTAATCTCTCGTCGAAAATGCCTACTTTCGGCCCGCCCCTGGAAGATTTTTAAGCAGTAACCGTAGCTTACAATGTTTGATTACTGTATTTACCCGATTATAACACGCGCTTTTCTTCTTCCTTATTTTTTTTTTTTATTTTTTAAAGAAGATTGGACCGGAAATAGCCTGTGCGGTGCAATACGACCGATACCAAAACCGCCTTCGCAACGTTCGGATGCGTTGCCGCGTAACAGGGAAGTCTTGCGGCGAAGCTAACTTTAAGAAACCGGCCGCCATCTTGCAACGTTTCCTTTTTCTCAAAACAATCGGTTGCTCATTATATTTCTACTTTGTTCAGGAGCTTTAATGTCATTTCTACGTTATTTTACTACTTTGGACACATAGAAAGGGGTCGCGCCTTTGATTTGGGGGTATGTGAAAATCGGTCAAATACTGCCAAATGAATCAGCGATGTGTTTTGACATTTTTTCTGCTTCTTGTTTAATTTGACCCATCAGATTATTCGATCAGTTTCCTTGGTCTTGTCGAGGTCAAATGAACACTTTATGCAAATGGCCCTGAAGCCTTCGTTGAAGGATGTAAAAAATATGCATGATTTATCCAGAATATTTTTTTGTGACATGCTACAGTGGCTCAGTGGCTATGGAATTGTGCTGCTGAGCACGTGGGTTCAATTCACAGCAGCGCCAGCCACATTCCAATTGGGGCAGAATGCAAAAAATGTTTGTGTACCACGAATTGTTAACAAACTCCAGGTAGTGAAAATAAATCCAGAGCCCTCCACTACAGCATCCCTCATAAACCTACTGTGCAATTTTGAAACTTTATACCTCAAAATTTAGTTTATCCAGAATGTTTTTTGCTGTGCACTGTTACAGGTTTATCTGTTGCACTTGTAGCATTACATGAATGTGAATTTTATTTGTTCATTGCATTCGTATATTTTTCTTTTGCCAATATTGGAAAGAATTGAGTGTGTTTCGAAACTGAAATAAAAGTTCTGTGCTGTTATATGTGATACTGTTTAAGTCTCCTGTTAGTGTTCTTTTCAAGCTGCCACATTGCAACTAACCTATCTTGAAGCAGTCTTTTGTGAGAACTGCAGTGATATTCAGGCTGCGCTTTCGACAGCATGAACCAGGCATTCACTCTTGATGCAAGATAACCTGTCTGTTTTAAGCCATTAGATAACCTTCCGGTAATAAGTTTCCCTTCAAAAGTCCTGTCCAAGGTGTGCTGGTGCAAACATTTTGCTGACATGCGTGTACAGTGCAACTGATCAACACAATTTTACTAGTGTTCCACCAAACTCTATGGATGCAACAGCTTATGCGGAGTTGAAGGCAGTTGAAGCTGCTGAGGTACCACTTAGCAGTTGAGTATTGACTTTATCTACTATGGAAATTTAGATGCCTTCGCAATTCCCATATGGAAAGGGCATTAACAAACTCTCATTGTGACTTGCTGCACTTGCTGGTGCCTGAGTGATATTCCAGCATACTTGATATGCTTGGTAAATCGAAACAAAACTGGTCGCAAAGAATGACAGGATATATCTTCCATTGCGAGGTGGAGTAATTGTGGTTCTCAACCAGAGGCTACTGGCCACTTTCTCGGGGGAAACAGAAAAATAAAACAGTAGGAAATGCAAAAGTTCTATGCTGGGAGTCCTTTCTAATGTTTTTGCTGTGAAGCTTCCCCAAAGTCATGCCTTTCTTTTCTTTTTTGCAGCATTTACCTGCAGATTGTGCTTGGAAGCGTCAACCTTTTTCTCAGGGATGCAGACAAGTAAGTGGGTTCACATATTTGGCCAAAGGGTTGGCCTACTGTACTCTACTCCTTCACCAATTCTTATTTCATATGACCATCATTATTATTTTTATTTTGTTTTAGGTATCGGTACAAGGACGAGTATGAGAGGTTCAAGCTGAAAGTCACCATGTGCATTCTGGTCATGTCCATTTTGTGCATAACAATGAACTACAGGTTGGTAACACTCTCAGTTCTGTTATCTGCTCATCACTTGTTTGAACAAGTACAGGCAATGATCAGAGAGCTATAAAGCCTTGAAGCTAGGTGAAGGTTGCACCCCTTACTATTCATTATATCTTTGTCATTAAATCATTATATCTTCGTCAAATGGTCTACTAAAAGAAAAAAAAGAGAACGGGAGTTTTAAGTGGAAGATACAGTAGAATCCACATATATATAAATATCATCGTCAGCCTATATTTATGTCCACTGCAGGACAAAGGCCTCTCCCAGCGATCTCCAATCACCCCTGTCTTGCGCTAGCTGATTCCAACTTGCACTTGCAAATTTCCTAATTTCATCACCCGGCCTAATTCTCCTCTGTCCTCAACTGTGCTTTCCATGCCTTGGCAAGGAAAGCACAGTTCTGTAACTGTAATGGTATTCTGTAACTTTAATGGTCCACCGTTTATTGCCCTACCCATTACATGGCCTGCCCTACCCCATTTTTTTTTCTTCTAATGTCATCTAGAATATCGGCTACCCTCATTTGGTCTCTGATCCACACCGCCCTCTTCCTGTTCCTTAATTCTATGCCTAAAATTTCTCAATCCATCATTCTTTGCATGATCCTTAACTTGTTTTTGAGCTTCTTTGTTAACCTCCAAGTTGCTGCCCCATATGTTAGCACCGGTAGAATGCAGTGATTGTACACTTTTCAGCAACGGTGGTGAGCTCCCAGTCTTGATTTGGTAATGCATGTCGTATGTACTCGAACCCATTTTTATTCTGTAAATTTCCTTCTCGTGACTAGAGTCCCCAGTGAGTAATTGGCCTAGATAAAATTACTCCTGTACAGACTCTAGAGGTTGACTGGTGATCATGAATCGTTTCCTTGCCAGGCCATTGAGCATTACGTTTGTCTTCTGCATATTAATCTTCAATCCTACTCTTATACTTCCCTGTTTGAGGTCCTCAATTGTTTGTTCCAATTCAACCCCAGTGTTGCTGAATGGACCATGTCATCTGTAAACTGAAGATTGCGGAGATGTTTGCCATTGATCCTCACTAAGACTTGCCAGTCTAATAGCTTGAATACTTCTTCTAAGCATGCAGTGAATAGCATTAGAGAGACTGTCTTCATGCCTGACCCCTTTCTTGATAGGTAATTTTCTACCTTTTTTTGTGGAGGAACAAGGTAGCTGTTGGAATCTTTGCAGGAAGTTCCGAAGAGATTCATGTGTGCCTCCTGTACTCCTTGATAGCACAATGCCTCCAGGACTGCTGGTATCACTACTGAATCAAATGCCTTTTCATAATCTACAAAAGCCGTATGGAGAGGTTGATTGTACTCTGCAGATTTGTCAGTTACCTGACATGATCCATTGCAGAATATCCCTTCCTGAAGCCAGCCTGTTCTCTTGCATGATAGTCAAGTGTTGCCATGATTCTGTAGAAAATTATTTTGGTGAATACCTTATACAGTACCAAATGCAACAATTACACATGCAACAAAAAATATGATCAGATTTGTGTTGCACAACGGTAAGCCTAAGCGTGACACGTTACTGGTATAACTTTGGTTTCATTCTGCAGATGGCATTACATGCGCTATGATGTCAGTCATGTTTGGGGCAAACACTGAGTATTGTCATACAGGCTCACAAGCCTCTGATACATTGTGGGTGGCTTTATTTATGTGAAGGAAGGGCTTTCCGATAAGGCAGCAGTTAGAATTTCCCCAAATTTAAACATTTCTGGAGTAACTTTAATTGAAACTGACTTTAAAGGCTTCATCGAGTACTAATGAATGCTTGCAAATATTGTTGGTCAAAAGTGTATGTCCCATGATCATTGGACTGTACCAGGACTCCATCTTGTAGGAGACAATGTCCTGCTCTGGAATTGGTAGCGAGGTCGTTGCAAATGCTGCATTGTATTAGGCACTTAGAACCGTTCAGTGTGTATAAGGTGTTGTCATTGCTGTGGTTTTTGTTTCTCTCAAAATTTCCGGAGATATTTGATATCTTTTTTTTCTTGCATGGATTGGTTCTTTTTTTTGTTAAGCTTTGGATAAACCTCTGTACTTCCAGGGGCCACTAACTATGCACTCGTATTGCATTTAAGCATCTGTGTTTAATTTCAAGTTGCGCTGCTAACATTGACATTTCAATGATGTGGAAGACTGACCCAACACTGCTCCTTGCTTGCAGGGCCAACGACGCTATCCTGCACTTTCTTCTGGTCTGGTATTACTGCACACTCACAATACGGGAAAGCATTCTGGCAGTGAATGGCTCAAAGTAAGTTGGCTGGGCAACATGCAAATGTCCTTACGAGTTCGATTGAAACGAGAAGGGATGGTTATTGTACATGTAAAGAGACTGCAGCAGACGTTCATTCAGCTGAATTTATCACTAATATTCCCTCTAATTTATTTGTTCTGATTGTAGAATAAAAGGATGGTGGAGGCTACATCACTTCATAACAACTGCGCAAGCTGGGATCATTATTGTCTGGTAAGCTGCATTAGTTGTTTAACCATTTTAACTCTGTAAGCTTTTGTACTGTAATACTGCACCACTCTATGACAATTTGAGCTTCCTTAAATTGCAAGATGTATGTAAATGTTAATTTCTTCAGTGTTTAGCAGTATTTAGGCAGTGTTTTGCTGCCTAAGTTAGCTTTTCAGTATCTTTAGTGGTCATCTTATTTTTCACTTTAGCCTGTTTCTTTAGCATAGGCTAGTAGTATGTTCAAATTGTTTGTCTTATGGGTCCTGTAAGTTGGGTTCGTATACCTTAGATGAAACATTGGTGCAAGTTTAGTTGGGCTGTGATTTTAAAAAATGCAAGATTCACTCTTTGTACTAGCAATTACACTTGCTTTCATCTGCAGGCCAGATGGCATCATATATGGAATGTTCCGGAGGCAGTTCACATGGTACGTCTGTTTCATAAGTAAGTGAACCATTTTTTTTTTTTTATTGGTGCGCATTATTATGCTGTCTGGCTGTCCTGAGCACTGTTTTCTCACCATGTCACATAGCATGCCCCAGGTGGTAGTCCAAGGGAGCCTGCAGCTTGTATTGCAATATATTTATTAAATTAATTTAGTTGAAAAGTTCATTAGTAAGATTTTAATTTGTCAAGTATGCATATTGGTTTCTAGTGTAAGCAATGCATACCACTTCTATTCCAACTCAATAAGTAGAGTTGTGCTAAATACGCCAAGGGTGATTTTTGAAAATTCGGCTAATGTTAAAATAAAACACCCAGTATGTACATAAATTAGCATAAGTGCTGCTTGTGTTTCCACTGGCACTTGCATTTTGTTGGTCCATGCTCTTCAAGGGACAAAAGGGCTGAACCCTTAGAGTTATGTGTAGTAACATAATGCACGGTTTATGGATTCAAATAATTAGTAGTAATTTGGTCTCTTGTGAATACACTTTCATTGGATATTTTAATAACCAGAATGTAGATTGCTTGTTTTTTGGCACCTGCATTCAGTTTGCTATGCTTTCCCTCTTTGCACTTTACAATTGTGTCTTCCTTGGGCAGGCATAATCCAATTCTGGCAGTTCTACTACCAACAAGGATGCCTGTACAGACTTCGAGCGCTGGGTGAAAGCCATAATATGGACATCACAATCAGTGAGTGTGTATTGTCATGGACTTGCATAGCCCTTCTCTGACAGAGCAGTTGTACAGTTGGTAGAAGTCACTTGTAAGTCCTTGCTGTTTATTTATTTACAGAAGCTAGACATCGACAACCACCGAAGATTGTGGATTGAGCCAAAATATAGGTTTCTAGTCAGTGTTGCAATCTAAAGTCCGCCAAGTCTTTAAAAGCAAATTCTTGTTTTCTTTATATTAGTGTCTTCAACACTGCAATAAAGAGGGAAATGCTAATGACTAGCTTATCACACAGAAGACTGTTTACGAAGTATATTTACAAACGGAATTGCAGCGTTGACCAGTATAGCGGACAAGCTGCACAAAAGAGCCAGTTTGTCTTCGTTGGTGGGACCATGCTTATCCTTCGAGGGATGCATGTAGCATCTCAAACCTTCAGCATTTTTATATTGTTGCAGAGGCTTTGAGTCCAGAATTCTATGCAGCAGGCTTCTATAGTTTGAGGTTCTCCAAGTTAATTCTTTTGAATTGAACTTCGAGTTCTTCAAGGTGTTTATGGCAACTAAATGATTTCAAGCTGTTGGCCTAAGCTTCCAAAAGCAGGCAAACCGGTGGACACGCCGAAATTGACCCTCTGTAGACTATATGTGAAATATACTGGGTGTAAACTCTATTCCCCATGTTATGATAGTAATATCTAGCATCCTTGTGCTGCAGCAGCTGTCACAACTGTAATGTACCAATCATATTTATTTATTTATTTATTTATTTATTTATTTATTTATTTGGTACTTGCTTTGCCTTTACTGGCATAGCAGTAGGGGGTATACATTGTATGTAACAGTGTGTAATTGACACTCAAATCAAGCACACAACGTGCAGTAGAAATCATTGAATACTATGTAAACGTATGCAGGTAGAAAAAGACTCCATTCTCTTATGATGCAATGAAAAAAAAATGAATAACTCAAGACATCACCTCTAAAAGAAAATAAATTTTCAGGTTATGGCCTCTTCTTTGTGAGATATATGGTGGCAGTCTGATATACGTTTCTCTCTCTATACCTGTCTTACAAAATAGTATATGCTGTGAAAAAATTTTAAAGCTCTCTTGTGGTCTTCTGAATCCTTCCATTTCAGCTTAAGCTTACTCTGTCATGCTAAGCTGTTTAGTATAATTTCCTATTACAAATCGAGCTGCCATATTCTGAACCCTATAAAGCTTGTCAGCTAACTCACTAGTATGGGGATTCCAGCAAACACATGTGTATTTGAGTATTCAACGTACACGAGTAAAAGGCAAATTAATTTTTAATTGGCAGTCGTTGAAGGAGAGCATGCTGAATCTTCTAGCAGTGAAGGACAAAGGGAAGTGTGATGATTGCTTTTGCTTGTACTGGTTCACCACTCCGTGTGAGGTTATGGATGGGTGTAATACACGCAGTTGGGGGAGTGTGCAGAGGAGACCGCACCCTGCATCTCTTTCACTTTGTCACTCGGTGCCTTTTAAAGGTTGTAATGTGTGCATAATGGCATCGTGTTTTCTTGAACTTTACTACAGATGGATTTCGGTCTTGGATGTGGCGTGGACTCTCCTTCCTGCTTCCATTCCTGTATTTTGCCTATGTGAGTAAACTGCCGCTTGTCAAGTTTGTTACAGTGTAACGTTTATTGCGTCTCATCAGTATCTGGCATTGCACCACAGCAGTTGACACAGCATGTGTTATTGCCACTTGTGCCATATATAGACCTTTCCATCGGGTGCAGAGAACACCTCCTCACTGGACTGTTTGTGCGCAAGTAAGCAGGCATGCGCTGAAGCTATTGCAGTGTTCTTGCGGTGGGCTCAGCACGAGGTCGCGGGATCGAATCCCGGCCACGGTGGCCGCATTTCGATGGGGGTGAAATGCGAAAACACCCGTGTACTTAGATTTAGGTGCACGCTAAAGAACCTCAGGTGGTCGAAATTTCCGGAGTCCTCCACTACGGTGTGCCTCATAATCGGAAAGTGATTTTGGCACGTAAAACCCCATAATTTAATTTTTTTTTTTGCGGTGGGCTCACACGTAGTTACGACAGTCCAGAGGGCATTATGGCGACACTCGGGGAGCTTTTATTGGAAAGGTCTACTATTGCACAAAACCTTCAGTCACTAGGGAAACATGGTATTTTTTCTTTAGTTTGTGCAGAATTGCATATCGTAAAGCTGTTTTTTGCTTTTTCTTTTTATCCCTACTGAAATAACCTGACAAATATGGAAATAATGTTTACAAATTTCTGTTTACACTTTATTGTACTGTTGAGCCCGGTTATAACGAACCTGAGCATCACGCGGCATCTGTTTGTTATACAATTAAAGCTCGATCTAGTGAAACCCAATTTTACGAAGTTCCCGATCTAACGAAGAAATTTCCGTTCTTCGGTAAGCACTCATAAGGTTCAATGTTGTCATCAACTGGAATTAACGAAACTAGATTGCATTAAACCCGCTTTAAGGAAGCTTTTGCAGAAATAAATGAGTCAAAAAGCTGCGATTTTTAACGTTGATGCACACGGGTTTTTCTTTGAGTGTGCACTCTAACAAAATCATGTAAAACATCTAGGCACTCTAGTCACGGCCCTAGCTTTATGTTGAGGAGGCTACATGTCGTGCCCATGCATATAACAAGGGACTCAGCAGTCGCTAGTGTTCTTATGTACCAGATCGCGCTAGGGGTGCGGTATCTGGCCCCCCTTGCGGACTTTTTACACGCGCTGGCATGGGTTAGTGGCAGGTACAATGCCACAGTTGCTTTTGGGTGTCACTACATTACAATTTTAGATTTCGAAGGACTGAAAAATCCCTTACTCGATTTTCTGAACTTCCCGGTTTAACGAAATAATTCGAGCGTGGTCCTCACTTAATCAAATCGAGTTTCAACTGTATCCCGATGTGCGTAATAAATGGACCACAGCTTAAAAAATGGGGCTAGTTAAGACAAAATTTATTTCCTTGCAAAGAAGTACATGATGCTCATCTGTTTCTGCAGTGCAGATCTGATGAGGGCGGTCTCCAGTTTATGTAAAGTTGAAGCGTGCTCTTCGCTGAGGCCCTTTGCATAGACAAGTTGCCTGGGGCCTTCTGTGTAGCCCGCTGCTACAGGTGCACTTATGGGTGCTGGCTTCGAAGTTTCACCGTCATCCGATTCCTCCATGTCGTTCTCCACCCGCACTTCACAAATGACGCCCTCATCCATGCACAGTTCTGCAATATCAGTCTTCATCAGCAGAAATAAAGTCATCTGATTTAGTGTCGTGGCCCCCCCCATGTCTGAACCGACGACGCGCTGCCACAAATCACTGCTGGACCGAGCATCTTCAGAAGCACCAGGCACTGCATTGACGAAGCCAGCCTTGTGGAAACAGTTCCACATGCACGCGGCCGTCACCTCCACCCAGGCCGCCTTCACCATCTCAGCAGCTGAATACAGCGAAACTTGAAGCGGCAAGTTGGCGGCTGGGCGGTCAACAGTGATGCGCAAGCGCTCCACAAGGTGGCGCCTACATGATGCCTTAAATGCGCACATTGTGCCCTAATCAAGCAGCTTCACTTTCTTAGTGGTATTGGGCGGCAGGAAAAGTACAGTAATTGCCGTTAGAGAAGTTCACATGTGGTGCTGTGCGCAGTTGTTGAGCACGAGCAACATGCGCCTGCCTTGCCTCTGCATGTCGCGGTCAAACTTGCCCAGCCACTCTGCGGATGAATTGCGCGTCGTCCATACCTTAGTATTGTGCCTGTAGTGCATGGGTACATAGTTCCGAAAGCAGCGTGGCTTCTTCGATTTTCCAATTACAAAGGGCACGCACTGATCACTGCCATCCATATTGGCGTACAGAAGTGCTGTAACGCACACTTTACTTTGCTTGCCACCAACATGTGAGTCGCCTTTCACGGCATGCGTCTTGTCAGGCAGCATCCGATAAAATAATTCAGTTTCATTTGTGGTATACACGTCCTGCTCCGCGTAGCTTGCAATAATGGCTATTTCTTACAAGCCAAGTGGCAACGTCTTGGTCACTTACCGAAGCCGCCTCGACGACAATCGATTTAAAAACAGTCCCATGCCACACTTTGAGTCGATGTAGCCAACCATTGCCTGGGCAGAAGTCAGGAAAATCTAGCAGGAACGCAAAATTTTTGGCTTTGCCCAGCATCATTGGTCCACTTATCGGAATGCTGCAAGCCCGTGTGTCAACGAACCACATAACCCTTTGAGGGTCGATGTTTTTCGACATATGCAAGTGCCCAGGGTCTACCGGTATTTTTTTTATTGCAGATTCCAATTCCAATTCTTCTTAGGGAGTTATATCGAAAAAAATTTACTATAACTTTTCTAGGGTGACCGTAAAGTGAGAAAAAAATATTTTGCATTGTTATATATCTACTCTTCATTCACGAATAACAACAGTAAAAAAGGAAGTAATCTTATAAGAATTGAAAATTTGATGCAGTGTTATAGTTGAAGGCTTTGAAAATGTGCACACATGAATATTTCGCAAGACTGAAATGTTCCTGCTCTTACACTAATATGTACATCCATAGCATAATCAAACTGCATAGGTGTGCGCACTCAAGAAAACTGTGTGGTTTGGTGCCCGTCAGAAAAGCAAAACGTGGGACGAACTTTAGCTAATCTTCATCTTATCGCCAACCAGAGGCAATTAGTTTTCATGAGTCTCAAAAAAAAAAAAGCAATGGAAACGCATGCATGGCGGCATCGTTCCTATTCCTATGCGCACCCCCGTGAGCACTAAACAAGCGAGAAACAAGTGGTCGCCCTTTGAGCAATTAGTAACGAGATAGCCATCAGTTTTGCAAGCGCAAGAAGCCGAAACCGCCATCTGCCCACGCGTGCACCAATGTGCGAGCGGTAGCATATAGACGTGCAGGAGTGAACTAGCGCTAAAACAAACCATGCAATGAAAACCGAGAGAAGGAGGCGCGCGAAAAAAATTCCCTGTATTCCCACATAGTAGCAGCACATGACAGAAAATAAAAAGTTAGGAAATTGGTGCGCTTTTTAAACATACAGACGGCACCGTAAATATGTGGCATCTACCATTTCGAACTTTGTTCACGGCGTCGTATATTTATGTCATTGATCCTCAAAGGGTTAAGCAGCATGTCCTCTATACATCCACATAGGTGACCTTCTCCACACGCTTTCGGTTCGTCGAGTCTGCGTCAGAGCTGGCGATCTTTTCCTTGTTCTTTAGAATTGTCGAGGTGGTCGGTTTCAACACGTTGTACTTCTTCAACTTGCAGTTCTTAGCACCTTGAGACAGTTCCATCAAAATTGCTCGCTTCGTTGCCGTGTCCAGTGCTTTTCGTGTCATCACCGCTACAGGTCCGGCATTTCCATCTGCCATCCTGAACCCAACCCAGGCCCGACTAGAATGAAGCGCGGAAGCGAGGAAGCCCTACGTGTGGAGGAGGCCTGCTTCACAGTAGCGGCCAGAAAACGAAACTGCTGAACTTTAGCCGGCGGCTGTAGCGCACCTGCTGAGGCAGCAAGGGGGTTGCAAGGAGGAGTATGGATAGGGGAGCGGAGTTGCAAGGACGGGTGGGAGGGCGATCTTGTAAGCCACATGCCGACACTCGTGGGCAGCGGGTGACGGTTGGGAAAGGGTAGCAGGGCACGAAATCGATAGTTTGCTCACGAGGAGGCTTGGGAAAACAGACCGCACATGCAAAGGGGTCGGAGGTCATTGTTATTTTGCATCGCGGCCCCGGGTTTACGCTGTCCATTCGCTGTAACCAATTGGTAGGGCTCAGAGACGTTCATTATACGTGCGATTTTATGGCATTGAAATGTATATTTTGATGGTCGCATGGGTCTCATTCGTGTTTAGCGAAAGTTCGTCTTAAGCGGGGCCGTTATATGCGGGCTCGACTGTATTGTATAACGCAATCGTAGGGCTTCTCACCACTCTGTAGCGCCATACATCTCCTGCTGTTAAAAACAATGACATCCATCAAGGTGGCTCAGTAGCTGTAGCCATCTGCTGCTAAGCACAAGTTCGCAGTTTTCATTCCTGTTTGTGGTGGCTGCATTTTAAAGGGAGTAGGGTGCGGGAACACTAATTTACTTTAATTAAGGTGCAGATTTAAGAACCCCAGGTAATCTAAGTTCATTTGTAGTCATCTCCCCTGCCCCATTTACAGCGTCTCAATCAATCAATCTTTATTTAGCATTCATTTACAAAAAGTGAACACTAGGACAAGAACTAAAAGCTGCAACACATAGCATGTGTTGCTTTGGGATGTTAAACCCGTCTATTCTATTTGATTTTGATAACAGCAATGTGCAAGAGTTCTTTTTTTTTCCGTCCTCACTGTTATGTATTTTGTTTGCAGATGTTCCAGCTCTACAATGCATATACATTGTATCATCTCAGCCTTCGTCCTGAGTGTACAGAATGGCAGGTGAGCAAATTCGTCACCACTTGCCTTGTAAAGAGTGAGCTCACATGATGATATTTTTGTGACCCGCATACTTATCATTGTCAAGGCTTTTCTTCCATAACCATATATAGTGGTTACAGGCAAAGGTTGTTTCGTGTAATGAAGGTGCAGTTCCAGCCTTCTATGGACACTGTATTATCATGTACAGTCGCCGACCGTTTATTCGGACCTCACGGGGACTGCGGAAATGTCCGAATAAACAGGTGTCCGAAAAAGCAGATTAAGAAAAAAAATGAAATCCTTTATTTCCACGCACTTATTCGGGCTCGGCAGTAGGCTTGAAGAAATCGTGAGTGCGCCGTTGCACGCTGTCCCGTTTACGCGCAATCAGATAAGCCTGAATCTCGGAGAGGGTCGTACGGGGCGGCTGAAAGCACAGTCACTGCTTGTGCACGCTCCGCATGCGACGGCAGCGTAGCACATGGTGCGTCATCTTCCGACTCGGAGTCATCGTCCGGCGGAGCAGCAGAAACCTTACGAACGATCTCGCCGTCGTCGAGTTCTGCGCATGTCAGTACAGCAGTGTCAGCACTTGTGAAACTGTCAAATGAGACGGTGTCCGGAATCACAATGCAATCACTGCGCAGGTCTCGGCAGAATATTTTCCGCGTCAGTAGGGAGCACATCGGAAGGCGACAAATCTTAGGCCTCCCGGCACCCGCTTGCCGGCATTCCCCAGCGCAGTCTGCGCGGGCACTGTCGGCGCCATTAGACACTTGACGCGATGTTTCCGTACGCCACGTTGGATCACCGAAACCTCGACACAGCACACAACGCAATCACCACCGTGCCGACACCAGTCGCACGAACGAAAAACGTGCTACTCGCAGCGTCGTGCGCGAAAGAAAGAAATCAGCTGCTGGATTGTCTTGACATGGCTTACTAAGCTGAAACCGGAACTACTGTACGACCACTCTATCGAACCAGGCAGAAACGATGACGATGAGCGGGGATTTCCAGTAGCGCCACTTCGTGGGGCAGCAAGGAGGCTCCGTTCAAAACAAAAATGGCGTTCAGCAAGTCGAACTATGCGCCGCGGTCAGAGTTGGTGCATGATGCCCTCGAACGAGTTGGCTCAAGAAGTGTCCGAAAAATCAGACGAGGGGTGGCAGGGCGTCCGAACTTTCGGCAGTTGTTATACATTATGGTCTATGGGGAGAATGGCGGTGCCGCGAAGCTGACCGAATAATCGGGCATGTCCGAATTTTTGGAGTCCGGAAAATCGGTCGGCGACTGTATTATCAGGCTGCTTATATTGGCCCATAACATGGCCTTCACATCTAGCCATGTGGTTGTTGCAGTAAAATATCGTTAATTCGACCCTTGTTAATTCAGCAAATCAGATATTTCACCCTCGTCCTGGCAAACATATATATTATTTAATGGTGTGAAACTCTTGTAAATTCAGACATATTTGGCATTGCATCGAAAAGTTTAAACAGCTCTTATAACGAGGTGAGCGCGAAGTGCTGTAAATCTAAGCATACATGAGCAAAAGCGATGCTAATGTCCAACCGAAGCAAAGTGACAGAGTCTGCAATGCCATAGTCATCAGCGGAAACCATATGGGAACGCAAGAACTTCTTTCTCGCATTTGCCCGACCCGAAGACTCCCCGGAAAGAAACCTGGGGACATTTTAATGGCGATTCTTGTTTCTAAAGGTGCCTTTGCCTAGGTACTACTGAGGACGACGCACTTTCCTCTGTTTTGTCCGAATGGGGTCATAGCAGCCGATACAGATTGTAATGGCGAAGCGTAAATTTTTTGTCACTGGTTGGCCCGTGTTACTGAGGCGCATGTAACATAAGGTTTGCTGCTTTGCAGTGCGTCTTCAGCGCTCTGCCAGCAGCACAGCCATTGGCAAGAGGAGTACGTGCCACATGTACTCTTAGTGCACTCCTCTGCATATGCAGCATCCAGCCATAAACAAGAACTTCAGTATAGAGTATAATTGAATATTTAACCCTAAATGAATTCGCAGTAACGTGTCATTATTAATTATTCTGCAGCCGCTAAAGCGGCACCTACCTGTCCCCCTCCCCTCACCCCCCCTTTGCTGTTATCGGTCGCACATCCGTTGTGCCTTCTTCTTGTTCACACGGGACCCAGCAGCCGGAAAAGATATACAATCGCAATTTGCCGATTGACTGAACATCGGTGCTGAAAGGGTGTGCTTTCAAAAAATGTAGTCATCGGTAAAGAAGAAACATAACTGTATTGGGTCACTTTTTTTGTTCTCGATTGCGAAGATTGTTGCTGGGAAATTGTACAAAACGTGGTGGTATCAGCATAGTTCTACTGTATTGCAAACTACGTTATGGTGACCTTGGTGTCGCAACTCATTGCCCCATGGTAGACAAACAGGGGGGCGATGGTGGCAGGCCCTGTTAATGATGATACACATGTACACATGATGCCATTGATGGCACCTGCTAGCAGGGGACAAGATCTGCAAGGGAGCTTTGCTCTTAATGTGTTGTCTGCGGCAAGCACCAATACCTTTGATCCTATTATTATGGGCTGAATGATTCAGGGGCTTCTATATAGTAGTATAATTGTTCAGTGACAATTTGGTATTCGTCAGGACTGTTTTAGGAACCTGTTAACTAAGTTTTACTGCTAAAACAAAAACGCTGCTTAACAAAATTTGCAACTTCAGTTTTTCGCTGCAAATACAACTTTGCTATATTGAAGCTTAACTCTTAATGCTTGCACATTTCTATACTGGAGGACATTAGTGTTGCACAGTGCTCAGGTTGCAGATGCATCATTACAGTTGTCATTCATTATCATTTCTTGATGTCAGGTCTGTGTTTGTCTATGCTGATGTCTGCCACTCTTTCTCTCCCCACATGGCCACTGCAGGTGTTTGTGTCGGCACTAATCTTCTTCATCCTCTTCATGGGCAACATCTCAACCACCTCGCTTGTCATCTTCCACAAGATCAGTGGCCGTGCAATCATCCGTAGGATACAGAAGAAAAAGAGCCACAACCACGTGGAGTAGGACCAAGTTCACCCAAGCCATGTTGTTTGCCACAAATGTCACTCGTCTGTGTTGACCTCTTAGGACAGTGGCTGTTGGCACATACTGACATTGTGTCTGTGCACATGGGCAGCAAGAGAAATGTAACCGGCCTAGTCAGACTGCCCTGGACGAAGGCAGCCCTAGGACTAGTACTTTACTGTGTACTTGCATTTGTTCTCGTCTCTGGGAGGACAGTGCATAACATGTCGCGTAGTGCTCTTACAAATTATTTTAGTTTTTTTTTTCTTTCCTTGTAACTCTTGGTCTGTCGCATGATCTCCATTTGGACATATGTTTTATGAGTGCGTGTTGTGTGCCTGGAAAGCCATTTTGGGATCACTTGTCCATTTGTTGTTGTTCACCTCACTTTCAACTCTCTCTTTCGGAAGTGGTTGCTATTGGTTGAATGCAGAATCCCGTGTACTTGTGGTGCCCCTGACCATTACAAGCAAAGTTATTTCCTCTTTGACATTTGTGAATGTTTCTCATTAGCTGTGTTGAATCACACAAATTGAGGGAAAATGCGCTGTGCTCAATCCTGGTGTGTGGTACAAAAAGGCAATATACTTTTGCGTCAGTGTGCTTTTTGTTGTTTCGTGTGTTGTCTGCGGCTGTTACTATGGCTCCAGGCTTGCCAAGCTATACCTTGCCAAACCAAGTGGCCCTAAACGTGCATGCTATTTGTAAGTGAGGCTTTCATTGTGCATTTTAATGGTAGAGGCTAGCTGTCTGTTACTGCACTCGGATTTACTTAGTCGATGTTACCCAGTGAAGGCACAAAAGTAATGTCTTCTTAGTCACTATAGCCACAAAGTGCTGATCACCCTACCTGCCAGGTTAGACCGCAAGTAACTCTTCTGAATAAGCTTCCTGATGCACCATGGGGTTCATTAAAGTTGTCAAAAACAAGGCCTTATTCAAGAGGTTTCAAGGTAAGTTCAAGTGGAGGCAAGATAAGTGCTGCTACTACACCTGCTGCGCACTAATTGTTCAAGATAAAAACAAGCACAACTTGCCCAAGTACTCAATGATCATTCAGGTTACGAGCCTTGTCATCTGACAGATTGCATGCTCTCTGATCAAGGGTGGCATGAGTGTGTGCATTGCTACAATGTTGTTAGGCCTAACCAACTATGCTGCTGCGCACTGCATGGGTCAGCTGCAGGCAAGAGTCATGTTGTAGAAGTTCAAGCTTGATAGTATGTACAACAGCTGTGCTGGCAAAGGCTCCCACATAGAGGGCCTTTTCAAACAATGACCGAGTGTTTAATTGGCCCACTGAAAGAGGCCATGAAAAGTGACATGGACAGCTCTCCAGGTCCCTTTTTCTTGAATGGCTGCCTGGCTGTGGTGCGGCAACTGAGTAATTCAGTGCCATGGTTCACCACCGACAGGTCTACGGTTGGCACATGATTAATCTCATAAAGGTGCTGCCAGAAGATAAGACTTACATGCACTAGTTCCTGCGATACACTATTGAGTTTAGTGACGGAGCAGTGCTCTTCAGAGCTTGTTGAGGTGATGCCGTGATGCCTTAAGTTTGTAACACGGATATGGCAAAGCTATATTTTTGGATGAGATGTGTGGTTCAGCGATGTCATCTGAAAGATGGCTATATTGTCCATTTTTCTCATACTTAAAAAAAGTGTCAATCGATTTACCGTGGCAAAAGTCCCTATGTTGCCTGCCTTTATACTACACGAATTTCTCACATTTTTTGCTCACACTTTCTCTTGCAACTTTCATGTAAGGTCGTCGTTTTTTGTCTATGCAAGTTCAACTTGTTGAACCTATAGGCTAAATATGTGAGCAATCTTCCTGCACTGTTTTTCTTCATCTTCCTGTTGGTGCCTTCGCATTATTTCTTCCATCATTGGTTTACATTGTTCGCACAAGCATTAACTTGCCTATTGTTCAGACATTCGGAATATCGATCTAGACTTGATTAAAGAGTGTCCAACTTAGACGCACAAATGCTTGTCTTAATGCTTACATTTGTGAGTTTGTCCTTGGTATGTGTTCTGTGAAGCAAGTCCTGCACAAGAATATGTGCTGAGTATGCACACCCTTATCACTTTAACCACACCTTTTTCTCATGTTAATCACTTTCCATGTTGTTCGCTGTTTCCTGTGCTTAGCGAAAAATTGCAGGACTTACTAAAAATGCTGTCCTAAGACAAGGATAACTTATATGCATCCAGTTAAGTGTTCAACGAGGGCCACTGTCGTTACTGTTATAAGTGGGGGCATACTTTCTAAGGTAAAGCTAATTTATAAGTGTACAACTAAGGAGTGTTCAACAAGGCTTGTTATTCCTGCTGTTGCCAGTGTACTGTTCAGCTTGTAAATGGCTATGCGTTTGTTCAAATGCGTGTTGTTTAGAAAGTGCAATGTGTACACAATGGCAATTGCACTTAGTTGGCCAGTGCACCAGCAATTCAGTGTCATGCCACATGCAACTTTTGTTTGTTCTCTGGCCAGTTTTGCTTTTGTCGTTACTATAATGATAGCCCATTCATAGTGCTTGTGTGCTAGGTAATCACACTGTTTTCAATGCAGGAGTGAATTTTAGACACTAAATTTAGTGCCAAAGCTTTTGTCTTTGGCCTTGATTCTTTCAGCACCAATGCACAGCAATGCATGCATTGCTGCATCTCATTTGGATTCCAATGTAACATACACCTTATGTCAATATTAGAAAACAGAACCTGATTGTCGCTGACTGTACCAGTGTGCAAGTTTAATTCTGGTTGCACCCCACAAGTTTGCATCTATTAGTCATGAGCCTGGGATAGCTATCACCATTTTTTATTGTGTGTGTGCTGACAGACAGGTGTGTTTTGGCCTAACTATTCCATTATATACAAAACTGTGTCTGTTGTGTGTGTTCAATATTTGATTAAATGTTGTCGATCAAACAAGCTCATCAGTGAATTACTGTGTTCAGCATATTTTCTGCTGAGCTCTTCGACTGCACTTTCTAGTAATTTTACGTGCTCTTTTAGTAAGAAGAGTGCATCTCTGCAGTGTATGGCTCAGCAACTTCGATTTTTATTTTCCATAGTTGGTCTGCTTGTCTTCAGTTTCTCGTTACTCTGGGTAACTTTTTTTTTTACACATTGGGTAGCTTTTTCTTGTGTGTGTAGCTTTTTGTGTTTGTGGGGGCATGGGGGATGGGGAGATGACTAGTGGGGCCTCTTACATGTTCCTCGCTGTTGCATTTTCCCGGCTGCTGCGTCATGTTTTCGTGGTCTCAACATAAGTTATATTGACTCCTATGTATTATGTCCCCATTTGATACAGCGCCATTCTGTAGTATTCCAGCATCTTATGTTGCATTTGAAAGTGGCCACAGCCTAAATATAATCATGCAGAGAGAAATTGACTGTCGCATGTTGCAACAGGCAACCAATTCATTGCAGCAGGCATGCTTGTTGCAACAAGTGACTAATTTGTTGCAACAAGCGACCGAAGTTTGCAATAAACGAACAGAGTTGCACAAGCCAGGCGCTGCGCAAAGATTGGGAGAAAGCATGCACAGGGCTGTTGGCGAAGCATCTGAAAAGGTGTGCATCGATTAATACCTACTGGGAACCACGCATACTGGGCCAATTCTGCCAAGTACGGGGCTACATTTACTCTGGGGCCTGCAAGGGTCTTATTTGCGTTTGACAATTGCCAGTTCTCTTTAGTAAGCTTCGACACAGTAGAACTGTGTTATGCAGCGAAGTGTACACAATGTTTTGCAGTAGGGGCCACTATGACAACACCGTACGTGTCCCTTAATTATACATACGAGCATCTGCTGTTCCTGGTCGCAGTAAGAGTACTGATGCATCTAATAACTGCACTGGAAGCCAGTTGGACTGTTTCTGGCGTGCCTTGGTGATTTGCACCTTTCCTAACGGTTACGTTTTCCCGGCTGGTATGATTTTTTTCCACAGTCGTTTTAAAAAGGTATCAGCGGGGTTCTACTTACCTACTAAAGCTTGTTTTCACATTAATCTCTAGTCTCAACATATCATGACCACTGGTTGCTTAATATATTACTTGAGAGCACTGTGTTTATAAACAATGCACTACAAAGTACCCTTGGAGCGCTTTCTCAACAGACGTGACGCTGTCGAATGTGCCAAACATGAAACCAAGCTTTTGTGTAGAAATGCGTTGCAATAAGCATTCCTTTTTAGCAATAAGATGCCTACAGAAAGGAGTGTGTGTGCTTGATATGTAAGCATGCGGACAACAGTGTTACATTCAATTATCAGCCTAATTGCAACCACAAGCAACCATAACAAGCACAAGTCTACTTCTTGTGCTTCAGCCCTCATAAATATTCTAATCCTGCGGTGCTTCCATATGGCGAGACAAGTTTTCATAGAGGGACACGGAAGAGAAAGAACCCTCGGCAGGCGCCGCGGAAATTTCGGTTATGCACTAGAAGTTGTAAAACGCCGTTCAAGGAGCATTGTATCTCAAAAATATTTTCAAGGTTCACCGGCGATTACGGTACTCCCTAATGCAAAATTTGAGCGCAACTTTATACGTGTTTTCATTTCGCGATATATAGAGGCAAAGAAATTGAGAGAGCCCTGTAGCAGAGTCGGCAATCGTTGAAAATCTGATCTGCGGGTCAAGCGCGTCGGCTTTTATACATGACTCGTCGAAGGTTCCAGTGCAATCGCTGGTGCCGCTTGGCTTCCAGAAAGTACTACACAATTCACGTCACGCATGCAATCGGAAAACCATGACTATCAAAACAAGCGCGAACGAGACCAAACCAAACAAGCGCGAGCGAGAGCTGACGCGAGCAGACGATAGTACGAATCACGCAGTCCGGCTGAGACCAGATACGAGTACGCGTCGAGAGGTCGGGCGGGTCCCCATGAAACCAGTTTTCCGCGCGCCCCTCACTGCAGGGGCCGTTCTCATTGGTCTCCGCCGTTTGCGGCTCGCGTCTTTCATCTGCCGCTCCGCGTTCGCTCATTTTTCGCTATTGTGCTCGTTCGCTCGGTTACGCCACTGTCGACGCTCGCTGCAGGAGTGGGGCATTAAGAGCTGCGCTCTAAAATGTTTCGAAGTAGCCGAGATAGAAGGAAATAAAATTCGTCGAAAGTCGTGGTGCGAAAAGGCGAGCTTACCTGCCGCCTCTACCAGCTACTAGATAAGGGGGGCAAAATTTTTGACGAAGCGGTGGTGTTCCTCCGAGAGGAGCGCGCGGGCTTTTTGAATTTTTGGATGTTTTTCGACCACTATAGTTACCGCATGATCTATCCACTGCACTTGTCTGTTTGCTATGCCCCGACCTGGTGATGGGTCTTTCAGCAAAAGGGACGCTCTAACCGTGGATATAGGCTTGGGTAAGTCAGAAATTTGTTCCAACTGGATACGCCTTGCGAACTCACCGGTTATAATTCGTAGATTGAAATACGTGCCGTGAAATAACTAAAAGGTTAATTACGGTAATTATGTTAATAATTTCATTAGGCATATTGAGTTCTCGTAGAAGTAATGACCGCCTCACCGAATAATTTAGAACAAGGGTTAGAATTGTGCCATCTGCATGCGACAGGCAATATTTAGAAAGATTGGACCTTCTAGAAAGAAATAAACGCCCGGTATATAACAACACGTGGCTACACAAATGAAGTGATAAGTTACGTTTCATGTCCGTGCGTGTCTGTGGTGCGTTTATACAATGAGCCCCCATATTTACTTGCTCAACCCTCAGTTCTTATAACGACTGTGCACTCTATTTGTGGTCCCCTATGGAAAAAAGGCCATGGCGGGGGGGGGAAAGTCCCCCCTTCCTTGTGCGCGTGTGTTTGCTTGCGTGACAACATAGCGTGGTGTTAAATAATTAAGTTTAGCTAATTAACTTTGTTCCTTATGTTAGCTCAATTTTAAAAATTGAGCTCACTAGCAATAAGGGCATATCGATTTAGCGAAAATCTTGTGCTTAGCGCCAGTTTCGTAAAATGCTCCCTCAAATATTCTGTGGCAGAATACGTTGATGTCCAAGTTAACACTGGGACCCGCCGTGGTTGCTCAGTGGCTATGGTGTTGGGCTGCTGAGCACGAGGTCGCGGGATCGAATCCCGGCCACGGCGGCCGCATTTCCATGGGGGCGAAATGCGAAAACACCCGTGTGCTTAGATTTAGGTGCACGTTAAAGAACCCCAGGTGGTCGAAATTTCCGAAGTCCTCCACTACGGCGTGTCTCATAATCAGAAAGTGGTTTTCGCACGTAAAACCCCACAATTTAAGTCAACACTAGGGGAGGGGAAGTGTACTCCGGGTGCATGTCCTCCCCCTCCCTTCCCGAATATCTTGTGTAGCAGGATGCTGCCTGCGCAGCCCGCCCTTCTCGCTCAACCGTTCGCGGTCAAATGCATGCCGCCTCCCCCATCCCCAAGAAAAAGAAAATTCCTTGCTACGCCACTGTGTTGAGCAGCAGGTTTGTTGTAATTGTTAGGCAGTTGTTTGTCGAATAATTAAGGTGCTGTTAAGGAACATTGTTTTCAAAAAATTTTTATTCTAACAGGGCTAATCATGCATGTCGCTAATGCTACAGCGTTTGCACTTTTGTTTCGTGAGCAGAAACATGTCCAGTATTTTAAGGACGAAAAGTTGATGTGTGTAAAATATGCCATTAATAAAGTTGTTCTTCAGGGTTCCGGCAATGAAGATCCACTGTATGAGAAAGAGGAAAATGATAAATGAACGGCAGGGAGGATAACTAGGACAGATCCACTGTCCAAAATTTCTGAGCATAGTAACGACAAAGTAGCGGGCGCTTTCTTCTTTCTTTTTTGGTAATGTGGTACCTTAATCGTCTTGGTAACGTAGGACGGTAACGCGTTCATTTTATTAGAACGTAACGAGTAACGTACTTCCTGACATTTTTTCGGTAACTGCTATACAGCTACAAGACTGCTTATTGCATGACTTAGGTATCTTACCACTGCTTATTTGAACACTTCCACATTCCTCCATGCGGGTATTTCAAGCCAATCAGAGATAGTGTAGAAGTTCTGTGAGCCAATCGTATCTGGCAAGATGGCGAATTCGACAATATGGCGGTACTTGAGCGTCCAGATAATGCTCCGGTTAGTGGCGTCACTAGGGTCAGCGGCATACGGGGCGATGGCCTGCCGTGCCCCCGCCCTGTCCCGCCACCAGCTCCGGTTTATAAAGTTGGGCGATAGTCACGTGTCTTACGACACTAATGCGAAGTATGCATGAATAACGAGCATAAGGTGACAGAAGACCGGCAGTCAGCGTCGTCCGTTGAAAGACGGCATCTTGTGCAGCCGCCTAAAATCACCGAATCCCGACCGTGACGTTAGAAGTCCGTAGCCTGCAAACGAACGCGCACCATGCAATGCCTCCCAAGTTCATTTACCTCGGTGCCGATGCCGTGAAAGCTTAAGATTTCAGACAATTTTGCAGGCGCCAAGGCAAACAGCATGCATTTGTGTTTCCACGGGGCCATGCAATGAATTGTTTTAGCATAACGTGATTACATTAGCGCTAGACGTGTACCACGAGATGGCAGCACCGGCGGTAAGATCTTGTGACGCTTTAAGCCAATGCGAGCAGAACATTTGTATCAGTGTAGGACAACACATTCGACTTGTCGGGCGATCGTAAACACGTCGGAGGTGACATAATCATCGCGAAGGTATATTTTGCGTGTTTCCAATTTTGGAGAGAAAAGTCGATCGCGCGACGCGGTACTTTTGTGGTTCATCACAGATTTGGCTTGATTAAGGTGCAGCCACGAATGCCACCAAAACGTGCTCTAACAGTGACTCAATAGTCCAAGAACGTTGAACGCCGCTGTCTGCTCTTCTTCGGTACACTTGTGTACTGTATAATGTGCACTGTACACAAGTATATTGTATGCTTTTGTACACTTTCACGCCTGCTTGTTTCCCCTGCGCAGTATATAACCATGCACCGTACAAGTTGTACTGGACTGGGGGCACGTGATCTCGCGTGTACGCCGCTGCGCGGTGGCAGGAACGACAGCGGCGAAGATATAACCCCATTCGAAAACTTTGTGAAGAAAGAACGACTGACAGAGCACACGTGCGCAACGGGCAACATGATATGTCAAAACTTTATTAATCTTTTCGTCGCATCGTCGACAGCACCACCGCAGTGAACAAAGCGTAACCAGCTGGCTTCCCGTTCATTTGCGGTTTCCGCACTTACCTCCAGTATATATACATGAAGCGTGAAGAGCTACAGTGTCGGCAATACAAAGTCAAAAGAAAGCTTTCCTTGTTTATGTTTGCGGGCTACTGCATTCCAATAGTTTAATGCTCGGCTACTTCGCCGAGACCTTTTGTCGCTATAGACAATATCGTGACATTACAAACGTTGCCATGCACGTCTAGCGCTTCCAACTAATAAGGTTTCTGTTTCTGAAACTTCTCAAGTACACCTCTCGCGGAGAGGTAAAGCAGCAGTTTTATATATAGTTAAGCCAACATGTCGGTGACTAAAATGAACCGTATGCTATTACGTCAAGTGACGTCGTGCACAAACAGCGCGATGGAGCAATTTCAGAAGCTGAGAGAGTACTCAAAGTTACAAAGCATTTCAGATTGTGCAACGATAGTTGAGGCATCATAATTAATGAACACAG
Organism: Dermacentor andersoni; assembly: GCF_023375885.2. Taxonomy (NCBI): domain Eukaryota; kingdom Metazoa; phylum Arthropoda; class Arachnida; order Ixodida; family Ixodidae; genus Dermacentor; species Dermacentor andersoni. The sequence goes on along the minus strand of NC_092816.1, from coordinate 65,642,745 downwards.
CTATACACGTAGCGTTACTATTGTCTATACGGCTCGTGCAAAAAACGAAAACCAAAATATATATACATATTTTTCCATCAGATTGCGCCGGTACATAATGATAAAATGGCAGTGCGTTAGAAGGAAAACAGGGTAACGCACGCTGACTTACAGACGCTCTGAACGCTTGTGAATGCAGTTTTTTTTTCTGTTGTTGTTAGTAGTCCATCATACAGAGAGAGAGAAAGAGAAAAAAAAAAGCATTTTGCAGCGGTAAACGCATGTCTTCACAGCTATACAAGATGACGTCACTGTAAACGAACACAACACATTGCTCAATTAACGCCTCTTTGGGCAAGGATATGCTGGGAAAACATCCAATTCCCAACGGCAATTTCACAGTACACTCTTGCTGGTAGCTTGTAGTACACAAGTTGCATCATTTTGACTGCACTGAAATGTTTTACTCCCACACACAAAAGAGGAACATTAACAGTCCTAATCTGGTCTCAGAACACTATAGCAAATCGCACGCAATGTTCTGAATGCGTGTGATCCAGGAGCACAGAAAAATATAGCATCGATTTCGTGCATCGAAGGGCATCAATGAAGCACGGCACATTTCAAAAACGTCCTGAAAACGAATGCTATGGCCACTGGTGCTCCAGAAACGGCTTGGAATTCCTGTGTCGTGCGCAGGTCTTCAAAACAATAACAAGTATAGCATAACCCTATGAATGCCACGGCGGGCTTTAGCAGCAAGCAGTGGAGCTTAAACATGTGTTTGCATAGGCGTTGGCATATCACATGCAATGTCTCAGCCATTCCTTGCGGGACTAACAAGCGAATGCGTAGGCGCGCTCACGGTAGTCCGAAGTTGTACCATCGTTTCTTCGGTTGCTTGTCTTCGGCCCCTACTACCGAGGGTTCGAGTTATTAGAAAACTATATACCGGATCATGTAGCCGTACTGCACGTCTGCAGCTTATTAGGAAAGCCGCGGATTGAACGTCACTGCAGATAATTTGTGAGAGTGTCGGTACGCATCGAAAGCTAGCTAATAAGGCGCACGAGGCAGAATTACAGGTTCTTGCGGAATCTGGGCGGGGTTTACAAAAAATTTCGACGCCCGTATGTGCACCTTTCACGCAAAAACAACTATTGTATTGACATAATCCTAAAAGTCAGAAAAGCTATAATCACAAATAGCCGCGGTGCTCGAGCATGATACTCACGTGGCCAGAAAAAATATTTGTTTTTTCCTTCTCGAAACAGAGACGGCAGGATTTTTACTAGTCGTGGTCTTTTTCATTGTCTACCATCTGTGGGAATCGTCTCCATAAACAGCTTCCTTCACGGAAGCTCCTATAACTCAAGACTGGATCTTTCGAGGACAATACGAACAAATCGGCGGACACGTATATAGCTTCACGGGAGAAAGGGATTCATTAGGATAACGACCTAATGACCGCCAACGTTTCGGTTATGCTATGTCCCCAACGCTGGAATAATAAACCAAGCCGCACTTATCTTTGTGGCCTCGAGAGAAAGGAAAGTATGACAAACTATAGTTGCTGCGCTTAATATGTCCAAACGTTTTTGTAGTTCGTTATACTTATCATGGCTGATATTCCTGCCATGAACGACGGCAAGTTGCGTGCAGCTATGCGCGAAGGGCCGTGCGCGAGCACCTTCTCTCGCAGAATGAAAGAGCTGCGCTAATGAATGTGTGTACTCGGTCATCTGACCAGAGTGCACTTCGCGCTGATTGTAATTATTGATCGAACAACAGATGTATGAATAACTCCTGCGTACATACGGGCATCTTCAACATTTCTAAAGCGTTTGTCATTCGAGAATTCGCGGACCATTAGACCCTGTCGCACTGTGCTTCTTGGAAGAAGGAAACAGCTGAGGATAGAACGGTGGAAAGCTGTGTACACATTCTCTTCTCAGAATATTCGCCCGTATGCTGGTGTTTACAAACCCTGCGCAGAAGAACGCACTCGGTGCTATGAACAAATTCACGGGGACGTGTTATGTTTCGTGAAACGGCCTGCTCGCTGACAAGCGGTTATGACAGTACATTCTTGGTCAGCAGGAGGGAAGGCAGCTACGAGAAGTTAAGCCTGAGAACAAGTACACCTGAATTGGACCCAAAATTTATACAGAATTCAGCACCTGCGTGCACAGCACCCATATACAGGAGGCACTGATTCCCTACGCTTCTACGCATATCAGCGGGTTTGCCGCGGTTTAGATGCAGTGACTACAAGCGTCGTGTAGACATTACTCTGTCTCTAAAATGGCTGTGATAACTACGTTTTAACTGACGTAAAAAACAGTCTCGATCCTTATTGTATATGGTAGTATTATATATCTGCTTTTTTAGTGTATTCCTCCGACGTTAAAGAGTAGTTTAGCTCAGTAATTGAAATTGCTGTGCGTGGATATACGATAGCAAAAAAATAATTTGTTCATAACGCTTAGTGTGGCTGAATCAGCAGGCAGCATGCATGACGCGAAGCAGACGAGCTCTGCGATATCGGTGATAACCTGAGAAATTCAGCGCAGACTTCGCCCACAAAACCACACTGCACCCAAGTCACCTGTGCTTCCGCCCTCGAAAACATAGTTCCTGCAAAGAGGCGCCGATATCCAAGGAACTTCGCATCCGTCGTGACGTCACCGAAATGAGCGAGCGTAATTGGATGGCGCATCCATACAAATTCTCACTGATTTGTACGGCGATGTACTTAACGCTGCATTCTTAGGTTGCAACCGATTAGAGAGAAGATAGAGGTTATTTACGTCCAAGAAAATAAAGAGGGAAGATAAACAGCGGGGTAGCAGCACGTTGTATAATGATAGATGCGCAGCCATGTTACAAGGCACTTGGAAAAAAAAGCGCTCGCTCCTTCCTTCTTTTCCAGCGTATGTGGTCAGAAACAGTTAACCAGGGCTGTAGTTGATGGTTTGCCCTTGCAATATTTACAGTCGCGGCTGATGCAGAAAATAGTATTTGCGGAGCGGTTTCACCTTGTGCGACTCCACCAGAGGCTGCCAACAAAAAACTCAAAGAGTCCGGAGCAAACAGATCGAATCAAAGCGAAGTGAACCGAATCGAAACAGGTTTAGGATCAAACCTAATATAGACAGTCTGCACGAGGTAAGCAAGCGCATCTTTTCGGCAGATGCGTCTACCTTAAGGAACATTTCAAATAATTCGTTTATGGTGAGAGCATTTCAGGTGCTTTATACACAAGTTTGAGAGCCGGGTTGTGACTATGCACAATTTCGGTTAGAATCGATCGTATTCTGCATGCTGCTTCAAACCATGACGGAAAACTTCAAAACGGACCATTGTATAAATCAGTTCTATATTCGATGCGCGAAATCATCGATAATAACATCTCAATTAAGAAGTCTTAAAAGCGCCCTTGAGGATTATTCTTGAACGCATTCTGAACTCTTAATCTTGCGCGCTTGGTATGGCGGCACTTGAGAATTTCAAAACGGAGGAAGAAAACAACTAAAGCACCAGCACCTTAGAAAGATGGGACGGCAAACGCACTATTAAACATCGCAGCGCTCTCATCCATTTGCCCATGCTTTACTGTAGGTGGTAGAGCTGCGACAGAGATTCGAGAAAGGATAGCACTCCTTTCTTAGCGAAGACAACCGTACAAGCAGAATGCTGTTTCAAAACTAGTTGCCATTCATTACGCTAGCCCGAAGAAGGAAGTTTCACAGACAAAAGGAACAAACAATGGTCACGTAGCAAAACCGAGGACGACTCCAGCTGCTCCATTTTAGTTATGTTGGAAGTCGAATCTGCGAAGAGAGCCGGTATCAACCGATACCGAATGGTAGGGAACGGCACTACATCCCCGGTTCTTACGAAGGAACGGTCTGGGCACGCATTCACAAAACACTTCTTACTTCATAGAGTGGTTTTAACAAAGGACAACGGTCCGAAAGTGACAGAGATGAACGTTTTTAGCTATGAGGCTGTTGGTAACAGACAAAACAGTTGTTACAAAGTCTTGCGAATTCGGCCCCCTGGTTCGTATATGTTCTTTGCATACAAGTATAGTCAATTCAAACGCACAAACGAAAAATGTTGTAGCATTCAAAGAGCACAAAAGCAAGAAAACAGACACAGTGGGCGTATACTTTCACTACCACGTACACAGCAGGGACACGAAGTCGCTGAGCACAATATTCATAGATAACAAACGACTCTTACACAAACTTTCATTGCAAGCAGAAGCAAAGCTTATAGCTTCACTGAACGCGCATACAGACTATTTACACAGACAGGATAGACGTGCACTCGTGTCGATCCGTCAAACATGTACAGGAAACGACTCGCACTCCCACGCATGGGAAACGGGGGCGCCTTGATCGCGTAACGCACACAATCGCAACCACATACGTTAAAATGAATTGGACCCTCTGACAAACGCGCGGCGCGACGTTGTTGTTGTTGCATATGTAAACCTCAGTGCGTCTTATATATAGACTGCGCCGAACTCTAGAGACAACATCCAATTATTTACGGGATTGCGGGCGCGGCTTACTTTCGCGTCCGTTTCTGGTCATAGCGGCTCGATAGAAGGTATAGGCTCCTTGCCCAAAGCAATCGTATGCCATGGTCTTGGTTGTTGTAGCTTGTATAGCGCACTGCTGAAAGGCCCTGTGCCTTTGGAGGAGTGGCCGTGAAACTTATTTCAATAATGATGACGCGTCTTATCCCTGCGACAAGTCGTGGTCTTTTACTATTATTTACTATTTTCGACGTATTTATCGAATGCGCTTAAAATGTACTGGATGCAAATAGTGCTTCATCGTTCAACATTGTTTTCATTTATTGTATGTTTTATGTTAAAAATAATTTGGAATTTAGCCTAGGTTGCGACGAAATTTAGTTTCTTTCTTTCTTTCTTTCTTTCTTTCTTTCTTTCTTTCTTTCTTTCTATCTTTCTTTCTTTCTTTCTTTCTTTCTTTCTTTGTGTCTAGCGGTGTTAGTAAACTTTCGTAGGCGATATAACCTGCTTGGTTACACGTTTCTGCTCAGTCAAGCAGACGCATTGGAATTATGAAGATCGGATATTAGAGACACGCGGGATCTCCTACGGTTTCCACGGTCCCAAGCACTTACGCAAAACAATCCGTTATCGAACCTTTGAGTTTTTACGTGTTTACAGCACTGCTTCTCTCGAATATCTGCTCTTGTAAACTTGCATAAGGAGACGCACTCAAGGTTGTCTTTAAGGTATTCATCTGGCTACGTTATTCAATGTGCAACTGTGTTTGTACAGTCTGCGCGTGCCAGATGATTCAACGTGCATTCCGAAAAGCAATGCGCCTAAGTGACATGCACACAGACATCTTTTTTTCAGCGCCGTTAGCTATTTACAAATACGAATGTAGAATCTTCACAATTTCATTGCGCCCACAAGCAAATGTCTTTTTTTTTCATTAAGCAGCATGACATCTAACCAAATTTACATGAGTTTCACTGTAGTTGCACAGCGGCTGTTCTGCTGCTTAACATGAAGTTGCGGGTTCGTGTCCAGACCGTATAGTTGCCGCACTTCTTCACTATACTGCGCCACTCATAATCCAGGGTGAATGAATTAGTGGTTCCGAGAGTTAAAATCAATCAATCAATCAATCAATCAATCAATCAATCAATCAATCAATCAATCAATCAATCAATCAATCAATCAATCAATCAATCAATCAATCAATCAATCAATCAATCAATCAATCAATCCTGTAACTGTAACGAATTCTTGTTATAGCTCTGCCCCTTCTACATCAGGCACTAGTCGTGCAGAGTCCAATTTATAAACGATTATGCGGCGGCAGCACTTCCTGTAGACCTAATTCGCAGTATCATTAACGTTAAATGACCCAATTGTGTCCATAACTGTAAGGTTTTTCTTGTTTACTCTGCAGAACCATATAAATGGTGCGGAAGTACGATGACTTATACAAGCGAAACGTCTAGTATGCATTCTTGTCACCTTGTATTTGTAACATTCGCGAGAAAATAAGAAAAGCAATATACAGGGTGTTGAGCCACGGCGCAGGAGAACGATGGCAATGTTTGTATATAACCGGAGCGTGCGAATAATGATAGTATCATTTTGCGTGCAAATAAAAGAAAGGAGAGGTAGTATAGCGTTGCTCCGGTTTCGTGAATTAATTTAAAACAAATTCAACGCTACAATCTGACCGTAAGTCCACAAGGAGGCCACATCGAAGCATTGACTGCACATTAGAGCAAAGTCGACATTGGTTAACTTAGACTGGGTATTGGAAGCGAATGCGACACACACAAAAAACAAAACAAAGAAAGACCCTGTCGCTGAAAGATGTAGAAGGTCGAGCTGCAGTAAAAGCTACAGCTCACAGTGAAAGCTGTGGCTTTGACTGTATACATATCCTATGCTATGCGGTCATGCCCCCTTGCAAACACCAAGGACCCGCGCGACTTTACGCAGGTCATGTGACTGCGCGTACAGTTTAGCACCGAAACAGGAGGTGATATAAGTAACTCTAGTAATAAAGTCTTAAGTGTGACACATGGATATCAGCGGTTTCTGCGGGAAACAGTGGGCAGAGGTAAAAAATGGATTCAGAGGAAGAAAAAAAAAACGAACATAGTCAAGCAACGAGATGCGCCTAAATACAGAGATATTCTTGAGCCCTGGCTGTGTCGATCAACCCCCGGGAGTGGAAAAGGCTGCAGCGTCACATGTAGTGAACGCCATCGCTTGACCCAGCGGACGTTTCTCTTGTTCGTGAATGCCAAGCGAAGCCACGTAATGCAAGAATTGGTCCCGTGGCATACACCTGCCAATTAAGCAAAAACCATACCGCCGTCTGTGCACACATTTAGAGGCAGCATCCGTGCTTTTACATCAAATAAATACAACATACATATTGATTTTGATGCGTCAGTTATTTTTTTGTTGCAGCTGCAAGGGCTTCTTTAGTGTTGTTTTAGCGCTCTGTTCATCAATTGAAGCGTCCGCTTTCCTAAATTTCCTTTGTCGCCTTTGATTACAAAGAAAGCGTCCAGTCATTTAATGCTCATATGTTGTTGTTTTTTCGGTCTAGCATGATCGCGCAAGACTTCTTTCTTTCTCTTCACTGTACTCGCATAAGGCGGCCAGGAACAAAAGCAAATGAAACTATACATTTCAGGTACCCAAGAACGCCGGATCAACAAGATAATTTTCACGAAAACGCCGCGATACTATGTGATCTTGCTTCGAGTCCAAGTACGTCATTCTTTCCTTGGCCGTTATTTGGGCTTACATAGACAAAAAAAAACGCATTAGAATTGACAACGTACGCCGTGTCGACTCGCGAATTCGAGCTCGCAGCATGCCTTGGTTATTTGGCTTCAGCAGGAAAATCAGGTTTAAACCCAGACACACTGCAGGAAGTCTTTTTAGCTTTCTCTTTCTTTCTTTTATCGCTCGCTTATAGTCCCCCTATTCGCTGTCCGCAGACGTCAGAGCAACCTGCTTCCGCGTACCGAAAGCAGCGAACGAACCTGCCTGGTGGGTTCCTTTGCGCTCTTTTTTGGTGTGAGCTCTGCAGCAAACGTTATGTCGGCGTAAATCTGCCAGGATATTTTACGCCACCGTTTCAGTTACCGCTTATTCTTTTTTCTCCTATACGAAGATTGTTTCCACGCTATTTGCGTGATATGGCCAGAGGCTAATCGAGCCGCTTAGGCAGTTTCTTTTTCTTTTTTGTTGTTGTTTATCGTACCTCCCGAGCACGTATCGCCGGCGCCTCTAATGATTTCGCCTCCCAAACGACGCGCACTCGGTCATCTATACGACGCCGTCGCGACGTTCTGCAGCAACTACGAAACAGCGCTTCCTATAGATTAGGCTGTAGGTAACTGCACGTTGCAAGCCAGCGACGCGTAATATTGTGCGCTGAGCACCTAGGCACAGCCTCGCCTTCCGCGCGTACCGCAAGGTTTCTAGTTCTTCGCGTGGTCTTTTCGACCTCCAAATTACACGGAGCTGTTGTTCTGCGTACGAAAATTTGTAGACAGCTATGTGGTCATTTGGCGCCTCGTACGCACACGTTACAGAATTTTGTCGTATAAGAACTTTACGGAACGTCCAAATCTGAATGTATCGAGCCAAGAAATGATGGCAAGATGCTTTTTACCTGAAAACAAGAGCGATAAAGTTTAGATCAAGACGACAAGGAATGTACGGAAAGATAAAGTGAACTGTCGGAAAAAAAAAAAAAACACACTTATAGGAGCAGCGGTAGGGTTTAAATCCGACGCAGATGTGTTAAAAGAAGATTGAATTAGAACAAAGAGAGTCACTGAGTTATAGCTCAATGTAGGCGTTGCTCATCCTGTGTGGCATACGTCTTTGCATGAGGACTAAAACTATTAAAAGCTGCGCTTTTCAGCAGAGACATGCTATAACATATGAATCATGCTAAGGCTCCAGAAAACAATTTGTAATGCGGCCACGTTGGACCTACTTTGCTGTTTGGTAATGACCCTGTCCAATTCAGCTGTGGCAAGCATCCACAGTGGTTTAGAAGCATCTTTTCTGGCTTTAGATTCTGTTCGCAACGGCGGATTAGCAGAAGCGTACGAAGAAACGACCTGCGAGTTGACCGGCCGCTGAGGGCTAAAAGAACACAGACGGGACTCGTTCTATGTTCTTCCCTATGGTTGTCTTATCCGTTTGCGCGCTGGATCCCAAATAAATCCACAGGCGGTGTTATCGGGATCTGGGTATTCACTTCCGTTTATTGTAAGCGAGCTGGGCATGTTTCCCTTGCGATTTCTTTAACTCGGCAAAAAGAAATCAGAACATGTACAGCAAAACCTCGTTATAACGAAGTTGAAGTGGAAACAAGAATTACTTCTTTATTTCCATTATTGCATTTACTGCACTAGGAATCTCTACGAGGATTTCAAAGGGTAATTTCACGTACTTCGTTATATTCATTATTTCGTCATATCCCGTTTCGTTATAACGAGGTTTGACTGTATCGCGTACGTTGTTGAATCAGAGCGTGCGTGTGGGTCCGTCACTCGAAAGCTCGTGGAACGGTTTGCTTCGACGTGGTACGCAACCGGATCACAGGCATGTCCCCAACTGCATCTTTCTTTCTCGATATCGGTGACAAATAACTGGACAGCGGACACGACAGAAGCCGTACCGGGACGGCGAGGCGTCACCGCTAGCGCAGACTACAACGTGCTATAGTTCACCAAACCGCTCGCTGCAACGTTTCGTGTCGACAGAGACTGTAACCTGACCGCGCACGGAAGAACAAGAGAAACGCCCGCGGGCGCGCAACGCGACGTCACGTTACGTGCGAGGCGCTACTGGATAACGCAGGCGTGCGCGACGCTTGCGAAGAAGCGCTGCACCCGGCCTCCTTCTTCGGCCGGGCCCGGGTCGTCCAGGTCGAGCGCGACGTGTTGTTGCAGCTGCAGCTGCCGCTGCGAGCCGGGGCTGTCGGGGATCGGTGCTCGGGGGCCCAGCCAGGGCTCCTGCAATTGTCACCTGGGCGGGGGCACCGGCCGCGGCCGGTTGTCCAGCACCTTCTCGATCTCGCCCATCACGATCGACGTCAGCTTGGGAACCACCTGGGCGAAAGCACGGGACCAAGTTTGACCTTACTTTCTCGTCAGCGCAGGGCTCAGCAGCACGATTAGCATTCTTGTTCCTTTACATGACTGCTTCTCACGTTATAAATCGGAGCGATATGGCGTCGACCTGCGGAGCTCGACGCCGTGTATTCGGCCGCGGCGGCCGCGTTTTGATGGGGCTAAAATGCAAGGACGCTCGCGTACTTAGATTTAGGTGCACGTTGAAGAACCACAGGTGTTCGAAAAAACGCGGCAGTGCCCCCCTACAGCATGTCTCATAGTGAGATTGTGGTTTTGGCACAAAGAACTCCAGAATTAAATTTTTTTTCTGACCTTATATTTTCATATGGGCCAGCCTGACGGACTTGTTTCCACCCGAGATCTGATGTGGCCTAGTACGATAAAGCTACTGCTTAGTAACTGGCGCATGGTATCAACGCTTGGCGTACACTTCAGCTATAGAGTGACTTGCATCTATCGCATCGGTGCTCGCGAGAGGCTTAGTCCCCCCACTGACTAAGCGGTTGGCCTATACAGAGTGTGCTTAAACGTCGGCTGTCCTTTTTGGTTTCGATTCGCAGCAAACATGCTTGTAATTGTAGTCCGGCTACACGTAACACGTAAACAAGTCAGGGTGTGGTATTCCGACAAGGGAATGCAGAAATGATGTGCTATTGAGATTTCAGTGCAAGTTAAGGCATGTCAGGGGGTCAAATTTAATCTGAGCCTTCCACTATGGCGTCTCGAGATCGAACTGGATCTTATACGTGCAAAGAAATAAAAATAAATAAAACTAAACAAATAAAAATATACGGAATAATAAATAAATAAATAAATAAATAAATGCGCGCACGATACTTCACATGAGAAATAGAACGACCTCTTGTACAGACCCTACGAGAGTTGTGGGATCCCACCTTTATACTATACCCAATGCATAACTATTTGTGCACTAAAGAACTTGAACTTGACTATAGCGATCACCGATTGAATGCATTTACGCGAAGCCGTCGATTAACCCCATGGGGGAATCTGCGAGTAAATGAGCTTTGCGACACAGTCGCAACTAAGCGTGAGGGCGATGAGGGAGCAAACGTTGCCACGCAGAGAACCAGGAGAACGTAGGGCGCTACTGCAGAGAGCGCGTTTCACGCACGCACCTGCAATGCGCCCAGGTGGTCGTACAGCTGGTCCACCGAGGAGGCGCCCACAAGTACGGAGTGCACGTGCTCGCTCTTCAGGCACCACGCTGTTTGTAGGCCGCCATGCGCCAAAGGAGTAAGACGAAACAAATTGGCGGGGATAAAGGGGGTGATGTTGGGCTAAGTGGTGCAACGTAACAGAATGACAACGAATTGAGACAGGAGGACAGAAGATTGTGTGATGTCTCGGACTATATTCAAACCTGCAAAATGATGAATCATCATCATCATCACCACCACCACCCCATGTGCTTAACGGTGAATCAACTGTTTAAAACAGCGAACGAAGAAACCAAAAGTTGGGCAGTGAGGTTGATATGGCACACGACCAGTTCACTGTACAATAAAGCGAGTAAAACGGCGAATACAAATAGCGAATTAATGGGTATAATGAACTGTGGGCGCACAATGATCACCATATATTGTGGTCGTTAATAGGTGAATTTGGACACTAAAAATTATTCACAGCCTGCAGGATTGCGGCAGCAGCGACGTTAGACGTTTTCAGTGTACGTAGTGCTAATTACGTTAAACGCACCGTTTTTTACAATGGTAACTAGACTGCAGCACGACCCGTGGACTTGTGCATGTGAGAGACGAAAACGGTACGATTTTCCCAAACTTCTTCATTTCTATGACCACGTGATGCAGCCTGTCTTTATGTACTTACTTTTTTTTTTATCTCAGCAGAATATACTGACACTTGGGGCCAAGTGCAGTCTTCGTACAGAGGTTGAGACACTTGTCCAGATTGCACTTCCGACAGAAAAAGCGGTTTCCGAAGCACTAGACAACCAGGAGGGCGAAATTAGACCGCGCATCTCGCAAAAGCAGCCGTGCACTGTCACATCCAGCCGGTTTCGCACAATGTTTTGTCGCCGATGTCGCCAGCACAGTCCGGAGAATGCGCCTCACACGTTCTGCAGTGCCTCGACCTTCGTACAACCAACTTTCTTAAACAATTCGTGACATTCACCGAGCAAACATGTCTCTGCGCGCGTCGCAGAATCACTTTGCGATTCGGCCTTCACAGACCTACTAGACAAGTGCCGCTGTCCTGTCAAAGAATTCGCTTATTGCGCGCATATACAGTGGCGCCATTCCGCATGGCTGAATTCTGTGACGTGTAACGGAGCTATCGTGGTCACGAGAGATCCCCGACTGCGCGCCGTAGGTTGGTAGTAGTTAGTAGGCGCACGTACCGATGGTGAGCTGATTGCAGCTGCAGCCGAGCCTATCGGCGATGTAGGACAGCTCCTGCAGCTTGGAGTGCTGCCGCGTGAAGCGGCCGCCGGACTCCTCGCAGATGGCCTTCTCTGGACGGTCCACCTTGTCCGTCACGGCGGAAACGTATTGCTGCGGGCCGAAGCGAGGAATGCGAGGGCACGGATTTGTTTCTCGGAGCAGTACGTAGAAGTTCACGCTCATCACACTTAGAAAACACGGGCGCAATATAGGTTTTAAAAGTAATATCGTTTAGTTCTTATGCGTCTGTTCTTTTTTCTCCCTCACTATATCAGGATACATAGGGCTCCTTCTGTTCCTAACACGGTAAATGTTGGCCATGGTATCCTGGTGCATAAATATTGTTAGTGACGAGCTTTCTGTTGAATTTCTGCACAATTTTCTTGGCAAAAAGTAAGGTTGTTTATTTTCCACAAAGGAAGTGCAACACAGTGTTGTGGTGGTAAAGTGGGAGAAAAAGCTGCTCATGGTAACTTGACTGGCCCCAACTTGACTCGGTTTGGCTTGTTTCACCGCGCAGAATAGTTTTTTTTTTACCTTAACCAAAGATTCAATTACGAAAAAATTTTCCGTCAGCTTATTGTCGATATCCGTGCCTCGAATTCATTAAGACGTTGAGACGTTGCCGTAAGGAAGTCTCACACTACTTAATCAATTAAGCACAAGATAAGGTCTTGTATCTTTGTAGCTCTTTTGTTGTCCTCCCCTCCCCGTTTCACCCCCCCGTTTTTCTCTGTTGCTTACTGCAATGTACGGTATTTAGCACTTACAGAAGCTCCTCTTTCATATTTGACCCGACAGAACCTTCTGTGTTTACGCAATATGTATTTACCTGGTGTGTGAACGACAAATAAGCCGAAGCTCGAGCACAGCCCCTCGGCATACTGTCAGTCGATCGCCGACACAAATGCGAGGTCGCTACAAAGTGTACAGGCTGGTCTAACCAACCTTGATTTGACGAGCATGCGCAGAACTGGAATTTCCAGAGATGGCGCGAAACAACGGGGAAGGCTCTCACCCTGAATGAGCCCCTTGAGAGCAGGTTGACGCCTTCGTCAAACTTTCCCGTCAGAACGCCGAAGGCCTGCGGCGACCATGACATTGTGCCGATTCCTGCGTACCGAAAGCACGGCCTGTGAACAGCTGTTTCTCCTTGGTCGCGGGTTCGATTACCGACCGACTGCGTGCGTTGCACGTGAAAGAGCCCCACGAGGTCGAGATTAGAGCATGCATGGGAGCCCTTCCCAGATAGGCGTCTGTCACAACACCCTGATCATGCTTTGCGATGTAAAATAACACGAATTCGGTGGGGAGAATGTTGGCGCGCAAAATACTTCAACAGACACGAGACCGACAGACGCAATTTCCCGTATGTGACTTCACGAATGTTGTTCTTTGGTTTGAGCAATTCTTGTTATGTCCTAGTGACGGCGAGAATGTGGTAGGGCGCATGTACTCCAATTATAATTAGACTGCCATGTTGTTGTGATGACGAAGACCCAGACAGTAACAAAACTGTGAGCAATGAAAACCAACTCTTTAGTGGGCGAACCTGCGCCAAGAAAAAAAAAAAAGCATGGGATGCTCCAACCAAACGATAGCGGCGAGCGCAGTCGTCGATCAGGGAAATCTGATCGACAGCTAAGAGGCTAAGACGCGTCGGTTATTTATACATGACTCGTGCTACATTCCAGCGTTATCGCTGGTGCTCGCGCATGTTCTAGTATGTGGACCACTACTCCCTTCGAACACGCAATCAAATTAGACAAAGATTCTTTCTCTATATAATCGGCGACAGTTTTCTAGAAAGTTCCCACACACGAACGCGGGTCCAGCGCTAAGCGATAAATTTGTAAGAGTGGTTGGCAGGTGAAAAGCGGTCACTGGAAAAGCGTAAACAGTGTGCAAGTGTCATTACGTAAAAATCTATTGGTGATCTGCTGTTACTGGACATTTGGTTAGCAGCACGCTTCCTTGTCTGTTTTGTGCTTGTGTTTACTGCAGAGAGAGATAGAGAGAAGGAACGGCAGGGAGGTTAACTAGACCTTCTCCAGTTTGCCCAGAAGCTTGCGTGAACATATCCTATAGTTGGATTTCAAGAACAACTATAGCCAGACAGCCAGTCCTTAAGGATATGAATTACATTCAGAAAAGCTGTTTCAGCGATATTGGCATTTGACAATTAATTACCATCACCATGATCAGCTTATTATGTCCACCGCCGGACGAAGGCCTTTCGAGCGGTTTCCAATTACTCCTCCTTGCATAGGCCAATAGACGATAAGCGAGAGTACGTAAGCAGTCTTTCCCACACAGCTAGCTTGCCCTAAGCAACACGGCCGTGTTACCAGTGCTGTTAAAGCTGAGACACGCATTTTGAAAGTTTGGACGGTGCGGGGAATGGACGGCGGCAGCAATAATGTCACTATCCCGCATGTTGATACGTAAGTTACGATTCTAGCCCGAGCTCCGCCATCTTTGTCGCGTCAAAACAAGTGCGGTGAAGCGCACTTGCAGGTTCTGCATCTCGTCTATTCATGCTATGTGTCTATTCCATCCTACGCTATGGCAGCACCTAATCCTCTGCCATTATCGACTGGGTTTCCCTTCCCTTGACACCCATTCTGCTACTCTAGACCATGGGGTATCTGCTTTAATCATTACAGGATCTACCCGGCTCCATTTCTTCCTGTTAACTGAATATCAGTAATAACCGTTTGCTCTACAAGTTACACTGCGCGCTTCCTATCACCTAACGTCATACACCATACACTTTTTGTTACATTTCTCGTTTCGTGGTCCTCAGCTCCTTTTCAGATGTTTGCATTATCTTCCAAGCGACAGCCCCATACGTCAGTACTGCAATTAGCGCTATATATATATATATATATATATATATATATATATATATATATATATATATATATATATATATATATATATATATATATATATATATATATATATATATATATATATATATATATATATATATATATATATATATATATATATATATATATATATATACCTTTTCTTTTTTCAAGCATATCGACTAGCTGCCGCTTTTCATGACACGTGAATCACTGCTATATGTGCTCCAACCAGTTTTTGTATTTCTCTGCAGATTTCATTCTGATGCGAAATGCATAAGGAAGGCAATGAACAGCTACTGTAAGGTGTCCAAAGCTTGTTCTGGCGAGGAAGCGTTGACTCGAACTCGAACAAACAAACAAATAATATTTATAACCGTAAACGCAGGGGGGATACTGACCTATCTTTTGGCACAGCTCTGGTAGCTGCAGTTCCACCTTGTCCCTGTGGAACATGTGGTACTCGGTCTGTTCCACGACGGGGGGCACCAGGTGACACTGCCTAGCCACTGCGTACGCTTCCTGTCGGGAGGAAGGAGTCAGCACATATACCACACGGCTGCAGAGGCGAGCTTAAGCTTGTGCGCATAATTCTGCCGAGTCTGCGGTCTCTGGAGCAGATGCTCTTGAAGTGCCAGCCCATATAGTCTTGAAAGTACCTTGTCAAAGCACTAGTGCGATTTCCGAGATCAAGTGAACTGACAATTGTGACATTCAAGAAAAGATAAAACAAAAATCAAAGAAAGCGGGCGAGCGGTAAGCGATCCAGAAAAAGAAGGTCAGGCAAACGCTACTTTCACGCACAACCCTCACGTACGGAATTTTTCACGCGCAGAATCTAGTTAGTTTTCGAAAGGCGTATAAACAAAGCCAGCATACTATAGCTCCTTCGGAAAGCATACGCGAACTGCAGCGTGAAAGTTGGTTACGTAGTGAGTGGTGAAGCCAAAAGCTCTTACCATTATTTCCACGGGGCTCCACCGTGACGTGCCCCAGTACATGGCCATGCCCTGGTTAATGCAGTAGGTGCACGTCCGGACTATCTCTGAAGAGTCGAAGAGAACAGAGAAAGATGACGAGACACTGCAAACATGGCATCGCACGAAGTCAAATTTCGGTTTCCTGACTTCGTATTTTGGTGCTTCGAGTAAACTGAACAAATGCGAAGCACACGCAGAGCTGATCAGCATAATGCCCACAATGATACATTAATGTTGCGCACACTATAGCTGAAAGTGTGAAACGCGTTTGTAAGAATACTTTAGCAGTAGAAACTGTTTTAGTGCCCATATTTAGTGCCCTAGTAGGATCTAAGCGTGTAGACAACTCCTTTTTTTTGTATTTGTAAAGCCCGTTTTATGTAATCTACTTTGACTGAATGCCAATATACCGATCTTCCCTCACACTTCAAGTTTTTGTATTTGTGTAGGCGTAAGGGACATTACAGTCAATGTCAAAAGTTTACGGATCATGGTGTCTAAGAAGAAGCTAAATGTTTCTGCAGCCTGGGCACGCTGTCTCATATTTGAATTTGCAGCTTGTTCAGCATTTATGCGAACAGCGTAAAGTTTTGGAGTTTTACTGGTTACGGTCTCACAATGCTAAAAAAGATATAGCGTTTTCTCAAATCTCATGATCCGTAAACCGTTAGACGTCATCTGTACACCCAGGAGCGAAATGAACTTGCCTTCCATTGGACACATGGAGTCGACTTTGTTGATTAACACTATGTCTACGTAGCTCAGCTGTAGCCGCTCCAGAGACGCCTGAAGACCTGTGGAAGACGCAAGAAAAAATACAGCTAATTACTTTTCGAATTTCCCAGAAATTGACCCTTCTCGGCTTGAGAATGTGCAATGTGCCTCCAAATGAGATCAATCTCCGCGTAAATCTCAACGTCCGACAGACAGAGGCAGGGTATCCCACAGGCTTTGCTCGAAAGTGCCGGCTTGAGTCCTACTATTCCGAAAAAGAACCGACCTACTTTTGCCACGTGCAGCCAGTATGTGTCCAATAAGGCCACAATAGTGGCTTGTTGCGCGATTTGATACATGGTGGTATATAAAGGAGTTCCAGAAAACAGGAAGTAAAAAAAAAAAAAAACGAGGAAGACAAAGACAAAGGAATAGAAAGGGTGCTGGACAAACAACTGGCTTTATTTCATATAAATGGTCCTCCAGACCTTAAATACCATGCGTGACATCACTGCAAGTCCCTTCGAGCTAATCAACCTGACCACCATGTTTATATATCTATCTAGGACAACGCACTTGCAGCTTGACAGAACCCAGTAAACGTTTACGTGCCAGAAACAAGGCTTAATGTATGCGGTGTATTGATTGTTATGTTCGATACAAGGATTTACTTGCGTCCATTCTGACTAAGGACATTAAAGGGCCCCTCATCATGTCTGGCCATTTTGTGCCGATAAGGGCAGTGCGTACCACGCGCTCTAACAATCGTGTCTGCTAAGTATTACATCGTTACGCGCAACGGAAATAGCTGAAATTTCAACCCAAACGCCGTTTGCCCTCCTCGCATGCGCTGCGCTCCCAACCGGAAAGGTAAAGGTAAGGAAATGTATATGCGCAAGTGCGCCTACGTACATCTATGTGCTGCGACTTCGCTCATAGGGACACGTGACTTCGAGAATTATTCCAGGCAGCATCTGTTATTTGTGTAATCTGCTGCATCAATACACGAATTAAAGTTTAGAGAAACAATAAAACACACAAACCGAATGTCTGCGTGTTCTTGTTTTACCTCGTATACCGTAGCAAGAGAGATGTACGTCCGTTTCGTCTGCTTGTTCCCACGTCGTGCCGTCGCGAGCGCAGACGACGAAACTACGTCATTGTCTACCATGTTAAAGAGCGAGATCGTGCTCTATGATCCGCTTGTGCCTGGCTCACTGTTCGCGTAGCACTGACTTATACCCCTAGCCAGGTGTTCTCGTGCATAGCACGCAAACACGTGCTCTGCGCGAAACGGCAGAAACGCTCGCGCACGATACTGTCTGCGACAGTGCGCAGCGCAGCAAAAAAGGGAGGAAAAAAAAACACGAAGGCGGGGCCTGTGACGTATGCTTCACGTGATCCTCGAGACCGGTGTGGAAGAATGCAGGGAAGGAATTTCGCCTGCGGAGGCTAGACGGAGAAAGTGGAGAGAGTGTTATCTTGGCGGTGACGCTCGCCTCCTAGAATCATGTGTTCGCGGCACTGAAATATTTCTATCTTGGTTATTAATGAACCATTTTGAAAAATTCTTGCGGTAAAACGCTTCCTGAAGGCCATGTAAAAACTTCCAGCGTATAAACACAAATTTTTATGTGGCCTAGTGAGGGTCCCTTTAACGTATAGCAACAGCTTTGTATATACGGGCCAAGGATCCATATTCGCGAAGCAGTTCAGCAGTCCGTACGCAAGAGCAGTTTATAAGAACAGTTGCTAATCAATTGTGACAATGAAATTACAACTAGTGAATGAGATCGGCCAACGACAAAATGCTCTTACGAAAGAAAAATTTTGCGACATGGGCACAAGCTCTGCTGCTTAGATACTATTTCGCATGGGATCATAGCTATATTGGAAATCTGCTCTGGAACTAGTTGAACTTCAAAGAATTAGTTCATTAAGGCCTCTGGCCTTTTCAAGCATTCTCTACATTACTCTCTTTTTCATCGGTTGTGATTGGGAGTTGCATTCACGAAAGCTTATTCAGCGCTAACTAGAAAGATGATAGTCTTGCATGTGATGTCTGTCTCCAAGAGGAGAACATTGACCACCTATCGTGCCGCTGTTCTCAATTTGAACCACAAAGACAATATATGTCCAACGCATTCTGGAAACTAGATGATCGCCGTCTGAGTAAAAAAAGAAAAAGAAAAGAAACCGACCATCGGCTCAGAAGGCATCTCGCTTGTGCGAGAGTCTTTGACTCTATAAAGTGCTGTCCATGCACGTGTTTCTAACCTCCCCCGCCCCTCTCTCTCCCTTCTTTCAGTTCCCCCTCTCGCTTTCCCCAGCCAACCAGAATCTTGACTGGTTAACATCCCTACTTTCCATCTATCTTTCTCTGCCTCTCTATGTTGCCGACTGCGATCAAGGCAACTAATGAGACGTTTATTACACTAAAGGCCACAACCAAGTTAGGAATAGAAATGATATGAAAGGAACGCATGAATGATCAGGTACCCAAGAATATCGTGTTAGGGTATGAATCGCGAAGACTTAGCACAGCATCTTATCTTTTGCTGCCTTAATCTGCGTTTCTTCTTTACTGATTATTTTGTTATTCTAACAGTCAACCCGTTGTCTGTCCATTAGATGACCCGCTAAACTCCTCAGTTCTTCTTAAACACATTTGTATAGTGTCACCCACGCGCATTCAGTATACAACCTAAAGTAAAACCCTTCTACCCCTTTAACATCACGCCTTAATTCTTTCCATTGCTCGACGTTTGTGAAGGTAGCAAGAAAGTAAGGTATTAAATTTCATCAACGTGCGCTTCGCGACGCTTGTCGCGTGCTCGGTATCTCACCTTCAATGATGGCTTTCCTAGACAGCCCTCGTTCGGAATCGCCCCTTCGGAACAAAGAAGAAAACGAAAGCAATTACGCAGGTATCGGGGCGAAACGCGACAACGTGCTAGCCATTCAGAGATACAAAAACCACAATAAGGACACATAAGCCACAATGCAAGAAAAAGGAGCACAGGACAAAAGAAGAGAGAGACATGACGTGTTTTGTTTCCGTCTTTTATCCGCGTTGTTTTCCTGTAAACTGTATCGGGGGCGTCGAGTATCACTGGGCATGCGTTGAGAGACTGGATTTTGTCTGCACTAAAGGTTGCGGGCACGTATGTCATGTGTCCTCAACCTCTGTATCCCGTATTTGTGAGGTGGAATGAACTGCTACTGGTAATTTACTGACGTGCGGCGACCGCAGTGACGAACCTGTCTTGTGTCTTTTTTTTTTGCCTTAGCTAGTTATTTTAGACAGAATAGTAGCTCCTACAGAAGCACGTCTGTTTTCCAGTGATCACAAACATACAAGCCCTACAAACGGGAGCACAAACTAGCATATTTCGAAGCGCAATAGCCTGTCGCAAATGAAGAACATTGTGTGTGTGTGTGTGCGTGTGCGTGTGCGTGCGTGCGTGCGTGCGTGCGTGCGTGCGCGTTTGTGCGGAAGGGG